>NC_086117.1:28770513-29073543 GCF_963921235.1 Mobula hypostoma
TATGAAGGAAATGGTTTTACTGGTATATAGTCTGTGGCAGAGATTGAGTCAGGGTGAACCAGTCTGAGAGTGACTGAGGAATTGCACATCAATTTTATACAATTCATGTTTAATCTGTTTTTCTCGTGAATGCTGCCTATTTGATCTGAGTGCCTATGAAGCTGCTATAAGGAGGTTTTCAATTGCACCCCGTGCGTTTATTTACCTGGCATACGGCAATAAACTCGAGCTTGACTAAGATATTCTAACAGACTATTGTTCAGTAATAGTAGGTCTGGACAGTTGTGTGACCCAGTGAGTGTTACAGTCATAGTCATACTTTATTGATCCCGGGGGAAATTGGTTTTCGTTACAGTTGCACCATAAATAATAGATAGTAATAGAACCATAAATAGTTAAATAGTAATATGTAAATTATGCCAGTAAATTATGAAATAAGACCAGGACCAGCCTATCAGCTCAGGGTGTCTGACCCTCCAAGGGAGGAGTTGTAAAGTTTGATAGCCACAGGCAGGAATGACTTCCTATGACGCTCTGTGTTACATCTCGGTGGAATGAGTCTCAGGCTGAGTGTACTCCTGTGCCCACCCAGTACATTATGTAGTGGATGGGAGACATTGTCCATGATGGCATGCAACTTGGACAGCATCTTCTTTTCAGACACCACCGTGAGAGAGTCCAGTTCCATCCCCACAACATCACTGGCCTTACGAATGAGTTTGTTGATTCTGTTGGTGTCTGCTACCCTCAGCCTGCTGCCCCAGCACACAACAGCAAACATGATACATGTTTGGTTAATTCTGCATCTGTATATCCATTTTGTGTTTAACTTCACTGTCATTTCAGAGATTGACGAGCACTTTAGCACAACTTTAACATGTGACCCTGCCAGTCAGCTAAGCAGCTTTTGAGGTCTTTCTGTCAGAACTGGCTTTTTTTTTGCATTATCCAGCAAACATTCTCAGGCAAAACCCCTTGTACATTGTACTCACCCACAACATTCTGTTCCAATCATAACTCCTTAGATTTTTCTCAGCATCTTTCTGTGCCCTTTTAGGACATCTCAATAGACAATAGGTGCAGGAGTAGGCCATTCAGCCCTTCGAGCCAGCACCGCCATTCACTGTGATCATGGCTGATCATCCACAATCAGTACCCTTTTCCTGCCTTCTCCCCATATCCCTTCACTCCGCTATCTTTGAGCTCTATCTAACTTTTTCTTGAAAGAATCCAAAGAATTGGCCTCCACTGCCTTCTGAGGCAGAGCATTCCACAGAACCACAACCCTCTGTGTGAAAAAGTTTTTCCTCAACTCCGTTCTAAATTGTCTACCCCTTATTCTTAAACTGTGGCCTCTGGTTCTGGACTCCCCCAACATCAGGAACGTGTTTCCCGCCTCTCGTGTGTCCAATCCCTTAATAATCTTATGTTTCAATCAGATCCCCTCTCATCCTTCTAAATTCCAGTGTATACAACCCCAGTCGCTCCAATCTTTCAACATATGACAGTCCCACCATCCCTGGAATTAACCTCATGAACCTACGCTGTACTCCCTCCATAGCTAGAAGTGTGTAACACTTATTGAGATGAATAAACTCTACTTGGGCTTCCAGTCAAGTACAGGTATCGATTATAACCAACATTTTGATGACAAACTCTGCCATCTTCTTCTTGGTAAGTCTAGTCCAGTAGTATTTATACTCCCATTGTCCGTCTCTCATAATTGGTTAGTTCTCAGCCATTCAGGTTTCTGCTCTCCCACCTTGTTAACAATCAAATTCCAATTCTTACTTAGAGCGAGACCTTCATCTTTGTTAAAATTATTTTCCTCTAGTTTTATTTCAATGGCTTGCTTCACCAGGTGGTCCCAAAAGTCACTGGCACAGCACAGTATTTTGTGCCGTTGAAGTCAATCCTATGGCCATTGTGAATGCAATGTTCTGCTACCACCGATTTCTCCAGGTAACCCAAAGGGATACACCTCCTGTGCTCCTTGATGCAGGTTTCTACCATGTGTTCGCATTCCACTGTGAATACGGTGCAGTATATAACGGCCATTCGGAATGCAGGGGTTTCTCTGTTTTGTGGGTGCCTATAAGGAGACAAATCTCAAGGTTGTATAATATACAGTAGCATGCAAAAGTTTGGGCACCCCGGTCAAAATTTCTGTTACTGTGAATAGTTAAGTGAGTAGAAGATGAACTGATCTCCAAAAGTCATAAAGTTAAAGGTGAAACATTTTTTTCAACATTTTAAGCAAGATTAGTGTATTATTTTTGTTTTGTGCAATTTTAGAGTGAAAAAAAGGAAAGGAGCACCATGCAAAAGTTTGGGCACCCCAAGAGATTTGAGCTCTCAGATAACTTTTACCAAGGTCTCAGACCTTAATTAGCTTGTTAGGGTGATGGCTTGTTCACAGTCATCATTAGGAAAGGCCAGGTGATGCAAATTTCAAAGCTTTATAATGTAATTAAGAAATGGCAGTTAACATTTCTTAATGGCGATTAAGGTGGAGGTCAAGTTGAGGTGTGAAAGACCAAGAAAACTTTCCAAGAGAACTGCTCATAGGATTGCTAGAAAGGCAAATCAAAACCCTTGTTTGACTGCAAAAGACCTTCAGGAAGATTTAGCAGACTCTGGAGTGGTGGTGCACTGTTCTACTGTGCAGCCACACCTGCACAAATATGACCTTCATGGATGAGTCATCAGAAGAAAACCTTTCCTGCGTCATCACCAGAAAATTCAGTGTCAGAAGTTTGCAAAGGAACATCTAAACAAGCCTGATGCATTTTGGAAATAAATCCTGTGGACTGATGAAGTTAAAATAGAACTTTTTGGCTGCAATGAGCAAAGGTATGTTTGGAGAAAAAAGGGTGCAGAATTTCATGAAAAGGACACCTCTCCAACTGTCAAGCACAGGGGTGGATCGATCATGCTTTGGACTTGTGCTGCAGCCAGTGGCACAGGGAACATTTCACTGGTAGAGGGAAGAATGAATTCAATTAAATACCAGTAAATTCTGGATGCAAACATCACACCGGCTGTAAAAAAACTGAAGATGAAAAGAGGATGGCTTCTACAACAGGATAATGATCCTAAACACACCTCAAAATCCATAATGGACTACCTCAAGAGGTGCCTGAAGGTTTTGCCATGGCCCTCACGGTTCCCTGACTTAGACATCATCAAGAGTCTGTGGATAGATCTCAAAGGGCAGTGCATGCAAGACGGCCCAAGAGTCCCACAGAACTAGAGGCCTTTTGCAAGGAAGAATGGGCGAAAATCCCCCAAACAAGAATTGAAAGATCCTTAGCTGGCTACAGAAAGCTTGTACAAGCTGTGATACTTGCCAAGGGGGGTGTTACTAAGTACTGACCATGCAGTGTGTCCAAACTTTTGCTTTGGGCCCTTTTCCTCTTATGTTATTTTGAAACTGTAAAAGATGGAAATAAAAAGGTAATCTTGCTTAAAATATTAAAAGAATGTGTCATCTTTAACTTTATGCCTTTTGGAAATCAAGTCATCTTATACTCGCTTAGAAATTCACAGCAACAGTAATTTTGACCAGGGGTGCCCAAACTTTTGCATACTACTGTGTGCATTCTTTGACAATAAATGTACTTTGAACTTTGAACTTGTCTCACCTTTTGGCATTTTTAAAGTACTTTACCAGAGTCTCAGCCAGGACTTTTGTGCTGAGGTTTCTGGAGTATGGGTTGGTACCTTCTGACCTGGAATGGAGAGGGCTAACATCATAGCTGACATAATCTCCAAAAGAACCACCTCAAATTGTAGCAGAGAAATCTTTTGGATTTCTTTTGGTTGGTTTCTGTGGCTTTTTGAGTAAAATGGCAGGTTTTTGTTACTTATTAATTAACAAGATGCTGGCATCTTTGTCACTTATTTCCCATACAGATCTTGTTGAGGTGACGGTGTGCTGCTGCTGCCTTGAATCACTGCTTGTCTGTTTACAGAATTGTTTGCGGAAAACCAAGCTTCTGGGAATTTTCTTGCATGTCGCGTGTTTGCCATGGTCAATGAAGAACTTATCAAACTCTGCCTTAAATACCCCCAATGACCTGGCCTCCACGGCTGCCTGTGGTAATAACTTCCACAAATTCATCACCCTCTAGCTAAAAACATTTCTCCACGTCTCTGTTTTAAATGGACACTCCTCTATCCTGAGGCTGTGCCTTTTTGTCCTAGACTCCTCCACCATGGGAAACATCCTTTCCGCCTCTACTCTGTCTTGGCCTTTCAACATTCGAAAGGTTTCAATGTGATCCCCCCCCTCATCCTTCTAAATTCCAGCGAATACAAACCCAGAGCTATCAAATGTTCCTCATATGAGAATCCTTTCATTTTGGCATCATCCTTGTGTACCTCCTCTGAACCCTCTCCAATATCAGCACATCTTTTCTTAGATGAGGAGCCCAAAACTGTTCAGAATACTCAAGGTGAGGCTTCACCAGTATCTAATAAAGCCTCAGCATCACATCCCTGCTCTTGTATTCTAGATCTCTTGAAATAAAAGCTAACATTGCATTTGCCTTCCTCGCCACCAACTCAACCTGCAAGTTAACCTTTAGGGTGTTCTGCACAAGGACTCCTAAGTACCTTTGTATCTCAGGTTTTTGGATTTTCTCCCCATTTAGAAAATAGTTTGCACATCTAGTTCTTCTACCAATGTGCTTGACCGTGCATTTTTCAACATTGTATTTCATTTGCCACTTTCCTGCCCATTCTGGGTCAAGACCCTTCATAAACACATCAGGGGACCCTCCATAGATGCTGCTTGACTTGCAGAGTTCCTCCAGCGTTTTGTGTGTGGATGGGCGGGGTGAAGTAAGAATCTGGGAGGGAATATGTGGAAGAGGTGGCGGAATGAAGATGAAGGAATCTTATAGAATCTTAGATAAGGAATCTTATCTAAGAAAGAGAAGGAGGAGGAGAATCAGGTAGAGGTCTTGGGGAGGTGAGGAGAAGAGAATGTGCACAATGGTAAATGGAATAGCAAATGGAAAAAGAGAGAAGGAGGGGAGGGTGGTGTAAGTTGGAGAAATTGATCTTCATGCTATTGGGTTGAAGGCTACCCAAACGGAGTACGAGGTGTTGCTCCTCCAACTTGAGTTTGACCTCATCATGACAGCAGAGGAAGCCATGCACAGGCATCAAGATGGGAATGCGAAGTCAAATTGAAGTGGGTAGACACCGCTTTTGCAACGGGCAGAGCAAAGTTATGATAAACAGCATTTTTCAGTATCTATGTTCTTAGTCTGTTAGGAGGTTAATGGCTGTGCACATCTGGAAGCGGAGTATGTTCCTCCTCAGGCCAACATTAGGCAGGCACTGTGATCAGCTGTCACGAAACAGCGCACCCGATACCTTCCCTATCATTGCAGGGGATTTCAACCAGGCCAGCTTGAAGCAGTGTCTGAACAACCACCGCCAACATATCACCTGTGGAAGCAGAGGAGCTAACACACCTGACTACTGTTATTCCGCCTTCAGGAATGCTTACCACACCATTCCAGGCCAACTCTTCGTAAAGTCAGATCTGTGCTTCTACTCTCAGCATACAGGCAGAGATTAAAGACTGCAGCACCAGTGGTGAGGAGCAAGAAGACACAGTCAAGGGAGGCAGAGGAGCACTTAAAGAACTGTCAGTGGATTGGCAAATATTCAGAGATTCATCTTCGAGTCTGAATTTATATGCCACACTTGTCACCGACTTCATCGAGCCCTGTGCAGATGAGTGTGTGCCTTTGAGAACATACTAGACGTACCCAAACCAAAAGCTGTCGATGAACCAGGAGATCCATGGTCTCCTGTGGGCTAGATCTGTGGCATTCAAGACCGGTGATCTCGGACTACACAAGGTCCAGGTATGAAATCTGGAAGGCTGTTTTAAGAGCAAGAAAACAATTCCGATCGAGGTTAGAGCTGGAACCGGATGCATGTCAGCTCTGGCAGGGTTAACAGGCTATTACTTCCCACAAAGTGAAATTTAACATCATGAATGGCTGTGATGCTTCACTTCCAGATGAGCTTAATACCTTTAATGGGTACTTTGAAGGGGAGAGTAAGACTACACCTGTGTGATTCTCTGCAGCTGTGGAAAAGGTGAGCAGTTTAATGTTCCTTGGTGTCAACATCTCTGAAGATCTGTCCTGGGCCCAACATATTGATGCAGTTACAAAGAAGGCACGACAGCGGCTATATTTCATTAGGAGTTTGAGTGGTCTTGGTCTGTCACCAAAGTCTCTCTCAAATTTCTGTAGATGTACCATGGAGAGCATTCTAACTGATTGCATCACTGTTTGGTACGGAGGGGGCCACTGCACAGGGTTGGAAATACTTGTGGAGATTTGTAAACTCAGGCAGCTCCGTCATGGGCAAAAGCCTCACCAGCATCCAGGACACCTTCAAAAGGCAATGCCTCAAAAAGGCGGCATCCATCGTTAAGGACCTCCTTCACCCAGAACATACCCTTTCTCATTGCTACCATGAAGGGGGAGGTCCAGGACCCCGAAGACACACACTCAATGTCTCAGGAACAGCTGCTTCCCCTCTGCCATCAGATTTCTGAATGGACAATGAATCCCTGAGCAACATTATTTTTTCCCTCTCCTTTCACACTACTTATTTAATTTAATTCTTTAGTATATCTTGGAATTTATAGTTTATATTATTAATATGTATTGCAATGTGCCACTGCCTCAAAGCAACAAAATTCATGACGTGTGCCAGTGATATTAACTCTGATTCTGATTCAGTTTGTATTGATCCACAGTGTACCTGCAAAACTATTGCATTAAAGCCTCTCATCAACTTTCCTGAAGTTGCCAGTTCTGACTAGGATAGTGGTTTCCTGCTTTCACTGAATGATGATGGGTCTTTGAACTGGAACATTGGAACTGTTTCTCAGTTTACAGGCACTGCCTGACCTGCTGAGTGTTTTATCTGTAGATTGAAGTAAACTGTTTCATATAGTTAAAGATATTAGATTATGTAGACACTCTGTCCTCGTTTATTGTCATTTACAAATGCATGCATTAAGAAATGATACAATGTTCCTCCAGAGTGATATCACAAAAAAAACAAGACAAACCAAAGACTAACACTGTCAAAACCACATAATTATAACATATAGTTACAGCAGTGCAAAGCAATACCATAATTTGATAAAGAGCAGACCATGGGAACAGTAAAAAAAAGTCTCAAAGTTCCGATCAACTCCTGAGAGTCCCCGATAGCAGGTGGCAGAAGGGAGAAACTCTCCCTGCCATAAACCTCCAGGCACCGACAACTATCGCTGCATTGGAAGTACCCGACCACACTGAGTCCGTCCGAAAACTTCGAGCCTCTGACCAGCCCCTCCGATACAGCCTCCCAAGCACCATCCTCTGCCGAGCGCTTCGACCCCGCCCCGGCTGCCGAGCAACAAGCAAAGCCGAGGACTTGGGGCCTTCCCCTCCGGAGATTCTGGATCACACAGTAACAGGAGCAGCAAAAAAGGCACTTCAGAAGTTTCTCCAGGTGTTCCTCCGTTCTCTCACATCTGTCTTCATCAAATCAGGATTGTGCACGGCACCCTACTTGACAGATTACAGATGTCATTCACCGGAGTGGCCGCGCAAACTGCATCGTGCCGCCATCTTCTCCTCCTGATATAAAGTAAGTTGCCAAAGAACTAAGATTACATGTGTCAGACTTGGTACTTCCTTCTGCCTTTTATTCTACACAGGCAGATGTGCGGTGCTGGGAGTGACTCAAAGCATCATGGCAGAGGCAGAAACACTGCTCGAGATGAGATTGCATAGGGGAGGAGTGGATGAATAAAAGGGGAGCTAAAGTAGGAGTTGGATTAACAAATGTGATTCAGACTGTTACTCATTGAGAGGACCATGAAACTGTAAGCCTTGGGAGTAGAATTAGGCCATTTGGCCCATTGAGTCTGCTCCACCATTGTTTCATGGCTGATTTATTATTCCTCTCAACTTCTTTCTCCTGCCTTTTCCCCTTGACTTTTGACACCCTTACTTATCAAAAGCCTATCAACCTCGGCTTTAAATATACCTAATGACTTGGTCTCCACTGCCATCTGTGGCAATGAGTCACACAGATTCACCACCCTCTGGCTAAAGATTCACCACCTGCTCACCTCTGTTCTAAAGGTATGACTTTGTATTCTGAGGCTGTGCCCTTTGATCCTAGACTGCTGCAATATAGGAAACATTTTCCCTATGTCCGCTCTATCTAGGCCTGTCAATATTTGATAAGATTTAATGAGATCCCCCCCCCCATTCTTCTAAACCCCAGTGAGTACAGGCCCAGAGCTATCAAACGCTCTGTATATGTTAACCCGATCATTCTCATGAACCTCCTCTGGACCCTCTCCAATGCCAGCACATCCTTTCTTAGTTAAGGGGCCCAAAACTGCTCACAATACTCCCAAGTGCGGTCTATGATTAATGCTTTAAAAATCCTCAACATTACATCCTTGCTTTGATATTCTAGTCCTCTCGAAATTGCCTTCCTTACCACTGACTCAACCTGTAATTTAACCTTTTGAGATGTAAGATATTTGGACGAAAAGGCTCATTTCTAAATGGAGGCCTGTATATATTTATACAGCATCCTTTCCACTGTCCCTCCTCTGCACCTTCAGCTGCTCAGTTTGGTCTGTCGGATTTTTTTCGTGTGGGGATTAGAGACAAACGGGAAGGTGTATTGGTTTTAGTAGCAGAGCAGAAGGCAGATTAACTTTGGACCTTTTAATCCTTCACTGAGTGATGATTGGCTCCTATATCTTCCATCCTGTATTAAGCTCTAAAGCTGATTTTCTTGGAATTTTATAACATGCGAATTAAGCGGTTGCAGTCAGCAAGGCTCCTTCTGCCAGTCCTGGCGTGTACTTACTGCCCGGATTGGTGAGATGGACAGTGGGGTATGAGGGTGACATGGTAATGTGATGGGATGCCAGTTCTGAATCAGAATCAGGTTTAATATTGCTGGCATATGAAGTGAAATTCATTAACATAATGGCAGCAGTACAATACGTAATAGAGAAAAAATTGTGAATTACAGTAAATATATATAAGTAGTGCAAAAAAAAATGGGAATAAAGAAGTAATGATGTAATGTTCATGGGTTTAATGTCCATTCAGAAATTGCATGGCAGAGGGGAAGCAGCTGTTCCTGACTCATTGAATATGTGCCTTCAGGCTTCTGTACCTCATTCCTGATGGTAGCAATGAGAAGAAAGCGTATCCTCGATGATGGGGGTCCTGAATGACGGATGCCGACTTTTTGAGGCAGTTCACCTTGAAGAAATCCTGGATATTACGGAGGCTCATGCCCATGATTTAGCTGACTAATTGTACAACTCTGCAGCTTATTTTGATCCTGTGTAGTAACCCCTGCCTCCATACCAGGCAGTGATGCAGCCAGTAAGAATGCTGTCTACGATACATCTAGCAACTTCGGAGTGCTTTTGGTGACGTACCAAATCTCCTCAAACTCCTAATGAAACATATCCTCTGCTGTGCCTTCTTTATTGCCGCATCAGCATGTTGGGTCCAGGTCAGGTCCTTGGAGATATTGACACCCAGGAACTTGAAATTGCCCACTCTCTCCACTTCTGATTCCTCTATGACGACTGGTGTGTGCTCCCTCGTCTGACCCCTTCTGAAGTCTGCTGATGTAGGGTGCAAACTTCACGACCTTGCTCCTTTCAGCTTTCGGTTCTCGGTCGGGTCACTGTTAGAGTACTGTGTCTTGGCTCATGGCATAATGCTGTTACGAAGAATAATGCATTGGTTGTCATGTCACCTGACTGTCCAAGTGATGGTAATTGTAGAAGGTAGCACAGCCCACTGGAGAGAGTCTCTGTATTTTTATTATCTTTGGCAGGGGCTGTGTTAGACAATTATGCAACAGAAGCACTCGAAGACCCTGTAATTATATTGCTGGATCGTGGCAAAGGGTCCTCATAACCATTGCATGTGACAATTGATTCAGGATAGTAGGCGACTGTACTTGGAGCTGTGCCTCTCTCCCTCTCCGTTGGTGCCCTGTAATCATGTACGATATGAAAAGCAACTAAGTTCCCTGTTTCAGCAGCGGGGGTTCTCTAGTGGGTGGGATGAGAAGCTGCCATGTTAACGGTCATAGTTCTCAAACAGAGGCTGCAGGGTCAAACGATGGTATGAGAATAGTGTCGACTTCCTGCAACAGTTATTCATCAGAAGCTACTCAAAAGGCAATTAACCATGAAATTCTGGTTTTAGTTTAATTGCTTGTTGTCAGCTGCGGCTGGGTGAGTGCCATGTGCTCCCCTGAGCCAGAAGATTCTGGATTCAAGTCACATTCCAAAAAGTTAAGCATAAAAAATCCATGTAGACAATGATTGCAGAATTGAGAGACTGCTATGCTATTGGGAGGGTTGGTAGGTTAATTGGCCACAGTGAATTAGCCCTGTTGTATAACAAATGGTAGAATCTGGAGGAGTTGAAACGAATGTAAGGAGAACATTATGGGGTGAATGCAAGTTGGTGGTTGACGGTTGGTGTGGTTCGATAGGCCAAAGGGCCATTTTCTGTGCAGTGTGACTGTTTTTGGATGAGGTACTAAGTTAAGCCTCCTCCTCCAGAATCTCTAGGGCAATGTGGTAGTGTAGCGGTTAGCAGAGCCATTGATTGGAGGATCTGGGTTCAATTCCCGTTGCTTCCTTTAAGGAGTTTGTACGTTCTCCCTGTGACCACGTAGGTTTCCTCCGGGTGCTCCCGTTTCCTCCCACATTCCAAAGACGTATACGAGTTAGAGTTAGTAAGTTGTGGGCATGCTGTGTTGGTGCCAGAAGCACGACAGCACTTGCAGCCTGCCCCAGCACATCTTCAGACTGTATGTCTCGATGTACATGTGACATGTAAAGCTGATCTTATCTGGTATTTGTACAAGAGGAAACAATTTATAGAAAAAGAGAATTAAATCAGGAATCTTGATTAATATTTCCTGAATCTAAATACAAATCACTTGTTTGCTTCCAGTGACTATAGAAACTTTGTACCTTACTTGTAGCTTGGCTGTGTATATTGCAGACAGTTGCTTACAACATGGGAAGCGGTTGTTCAGCTCCAAGAACTGGTACACATCCCATCAGACCCATTCCTCTGATCTTCCCCCATTGCTCTGCTGATTATGTGCCAATCCAATTCCCTTCTGAAGGCACAGGTTTGTTTTGTTTCTACTGCCCATTCAAGCAGTGAATTCCAAATCCCGACCACTTGAAGGCTATGTCCACACTAGACCGGATAATTTTGAAATCGCCGGTTTCACGTAAAAACGATAAGCGTCCACACTAGGCGTTTCTGAAAATACCTCCGTCCACATTAAAATGGGTACGGTATTTGGGTGAATTTCCTCCTACTGGGCATGCACAGGACACATCTACAGAAAACAAGCGAAGGGGAAACGGTATACTTGGTGCACGTTAGTCCAGTTACAGACTAGAAAAACTGAAAAGGAAATTACCAAACGACGGACAGCTGATGGCTCTCCTGCAGGAGGATTTAAAACTGAAAAAACAAGTACTGGAGCGTATGGAGGCAACCGACAGGGAGTTCATGGGCAGTATGACCTGGCTGACGACGAACGTTGAAAAACTGACTAGCTCTATTGCAGAGGGGTTTGCAATGATGAGGAATATGATGGCTCCCCCCCCACCCCCCCAGTACTTTTCACCACCACAATACCAGCCTCACAGCCACTACAATAGCTACACATACAGACACACAGACCCCCGGGTGGTCCCACCAACATCTTCCCCACTCCCACAGAGGGGTCACCCTGGAAACATTTCCTACAGCCATAGTCTCTTCACCGACGAAAGGGACAACAGGTTTTTTAAAACCTCCGGTTACCCCGTACACACTACAACACCCAACCGGCGTTTTCAGATTTAAACACTCTGGAGAGCGTTTTAGAAAAGCTCCGTTTTTGGGGGTGGGGGGTAGGGGGGAACGTGTTTCAGTGTGTTCGGAGGGTCAAAATGAAGAGAAAAGGCTTGGTTATGGATTTATCCAGTCTAGTGTGGATGTAGCCTTAAGGCTGATTTATACTTCTGCGTCAACTCAACGCCGTAACCTACGCAAGTGACCTATGTGCGTTGTGAGCATTTATACTTGTGCGTTGGTGTGTCTGCGTCGCTCTGCAATTCGCGCACATCACACATGTGCACACACCTGCCCGTGCAAGGCTTCATGGTCATTGTAGTCTTTCTCAGGGTAAACAAATTTAAAGCGAGCGTCTTTTTTCATAAAAGCGAAATGTGTCCTCCATGATTTCGGAGGTCTGTAAAGCTTTATGGAAAGCATTGCAGCCAGAGTTCCTTCCCTACCCTTCAGTCGCCCAATGGAAAGCTATTGAAGCGTAGGAGGAAATGTGGTGCTACCAAGCGGACCAATCACAGTTGTTCGGTCTGTGTTGCTGCGATGCGTAGTTACATTTTGGGAGAGGTGCACGTCAGGCTACGGCGTAGGGATCAGTGTAGGCTCTGCGTAGGGTTTGCGGCGATGCCATACTTACGGCGTCGAGTTGACGCAGAAGCATAAATCAGCCTTAAGTTTTAAAAAAACTTCAACTTTACTTCAAAAATCGTTAATAGGCTGTAAATGTCTTTGGGGCACCCGTGAAAAGGTGTGATACTTGCAACATAACTGAAAATCTTTTCCTGTCTTGTGCCTCAGAGAGGTGACAGTGGAGGAACCCCAATTGTCCTCACCCAGCTGAAGCACCAGCTAACTGCAAGTGAAGGAAAGGAAGAGTTTATTAGATTTTTTTTTACATTTATATATAATTCTTTATTCTTTATGGTCATTAATTTTTTGGTTGTATGTCACGCCCCAATCAACACACCACATCAAATTCCCAACACTTGTAAATGTACGGTATATGGTGAATAAAGTTGATCCTTGTATTGCCTCCCACTGTTGAATACCCGGCCCTCCTCCTGTCAGAGTTAGTCCACCGTGCCATGATTTCATGGGTCATGCATGGAGTGTGATTGACAATGTGATTGGAGAGCAGAAACAGGAAAGTGAAGGTTCCTCTTGTCCTTCAGTTAGTGGGGGCTGCTTACACATGTCAGCAGAGAATTATTTTGGATATGCTTTTGATTTTTATTGAGTGAGAGGGTGACCATTTGTGTGCATTTTGCTCGGAGTTCAGACTTGGTTTTGCAAAATAAATAAGTCACCAGTGTTAGTGAAAAAAGGGAATGAAGTTCTTGGGACGTGTTGTCAATGGCTGGGCCGTGGGAAGGTGGCGGCTTGTGACACGATGAACTCGTTGTGCTTGGATTACACACTTGCAACTGGGGCTCTGCCACTCCTCGTGGCTCTGAATACCCTTTTTGTCCTAGGTCGGCAGCTGTGGGAGTTCGTTTACACTGCCGCCTGCAGTTAGATTAGCAGTGAATGAACAGTCACACTCAGGGCTGCAAGACCAATTCTAACGCGCAGTGATTCTGTACGGTACCCGAGGTTTCACGAATGATGCTCGGAGAAACTTGTGATGCCTCTGTGTCCTGCTCCACAAGTTCTGACGTGAGCCAGCCTGTGGTTGGTGCAATTTCTGATGCAGAGCCTGATGTGCATTAATCAGGCTTTATAGCCTAATAAAACATCCCAAGGCCTTTCACGGAAGTATTACATGTTTTTAGAGTGGGTGACCACGATGTGAGAGGTGGTTTTTAAAAAATATTGTGAAGGAAAAGAAGGAGATAAAGAGCTCACATTTATGTTGCTGGACAAACCATTTGGCTAAGCTTTTGCTTATCCTCATTCACACCTCACCTGTTTAAAATTTGTTTTTGCTCCTGTCGAGTACTTTGGAATATTTTGCCAAAAATGCTGCATGGATGCACGATGTCATATTTCATTTTTGCAAAAGCAGAGTAGACTGCATCTTCAGTACCTGTCTCACCTCCCTCACCTCCCTCACCTCCCTCACCTCCCTCACTTTTGCTGTGCCTTTCATTTACAACCTGTTTCTCATGGGGAAAATGCATTAAATTCAAAATCTTGCTCCTCCACAAGTTTGCAGTTCCACCTCACCTAGTTCTGCCCTCTTCCCATCATCATTAACGGGGACGTCAGTTATTTGTACAAATGTTCAGCCAAAACAACTTAACCTTAAGAAGCACACCCCCACCATTAATATGGTCCATATAGTATGTTCTTGGCTTGGAATGCATCACCAGAAGAACTTTGCCTGCTTGCCCTTTGGATCATTTCATGGGCTTTGTCACAACTTGGGGCAGCACGGTAGCATAGTGGTTAGCACAACGCTTTACAGTGCAGGCGACTGGGGTTCGATTCCCGACACCGTCTGTTGGGAGTTTGGACGCTCTCCCCGTGACCGCGTGGGTTTCCTCCAGGTGCTCTGGCCTCCTCCTGCAGTCCAAAGATGTCCCGCTTGCTAGGTTAATTGGGCATTGTAAATTGTCCCGTGGTTAGGCGAGGGTTAAATTCGTGGGCTGCTGTGAGGTACAGCTTGAAGGGCCGGAAAGGCCTACTCTGTGCTGTATCCGAATAAATAGTAAATAAATAAAGAGCTGTCCTCACAGCGGGCGGTTGAAGTGCGCAAGGTTGGAAATCAATGTTTGAAAGAAGAAATAATAAAATTCTTGGCTCTCTCCTTGCACCTGGCTAGCCATAAGTAGAAACCATTGCAATTTAAGTGTTTCTGGACCAAACTGCTGAGAAAGCCATTCTCGGAGTTTCGGATTATCAATTAAAGAATACATGTACACACTTGCAGAGGCTCCGGCTCAGTTCAGACATAAATTGCTAGAGCCAAAGTTTGGGATCCTCTCTGATGTTGAGCTGTGACTGGAGGGGAAAGTAATTCAGATTGGGCCTCTGCTCGACAAGCTCCAGCAGTTCCCTCAGTGTGTTCCTGAAGTCTTTGCTTCACTCGTGCTCTCAGACCTCTGGTTCAGAGCCAAAAGGGAAAGAGTTGAGTTGCTCATTGGACATCCTCTCCAGCCATCCTTCATAATTGTCACCAAGTGTGGAGCAATTTCAGTGTAGAATTTGAGAAATTGGCTGTTTTTTAAAAAAAAGCAGTGAAGCTTTTTGAAGGAGAAATTGTTAAAGATAGGTGTGTTGAAGAGATGTGAATTTTGCTAGCAGCGTTAAAGTATTTGGTTACCTATAATTTCTCTTGCAGTGAGGAGGCAAATGCTGTAATGGGCCTGGAGGCATGGATAGGTGAGATCTGGTAGTGATGACAGGTGTCCTTCCCTGAAGGACAATGGTCAACCAGGTGGGACCTGGGACAGATGTGGTTTCACAGTTACCTTTACCAAAATTTGTTTTTTTTCCCTAAAATAATTCCTTGTATTTGAAATTGTCCAGTTGTCAGTGTGGGACTTAAATTTGTTTCTCTGAATCCCGGTTGTTCATCCAGTAATTTACCCATTATGTTAGATTACCCCCTTGTGCTGGAATTTTCATGGTTCCCTAATGCTGTAAAATCACAGTGTAATTGTGTAACACCTAATTAATAAGAAATAAAAAGCCTCAGTTCGTGCCCTAAGTCTCCTTGTCAAGTTGTGTAAGCATATTTTCTTTTGCCTGTTAAAGTAAATTTAGATCATTCTCTGGTCGAATTACACCAGGATCTGGGATAGGTATGTTTTTGGGAACTGCACTTAAAACAGCTGCAAATCCTTGGGAAGGCAGGGCAACAGAAGGCCAATGCCACCTCTGTGCTGCAAATGAAAATCTAAACCCCACAAAGAATCAGGGCCTGTGAAACCTGTACCCCCGACTAAGTGAGTCTGCACAGGACCCATGCCTGTCAGGGTGCAGGTCCCACAGACCAGGGTGATAGGCTTACTTATTGAGATGCAGTGTAGAATAGGCCCTTCAATCTGTGCCTCCCTGCTTTAACCTGAGCCTAATCATGGGACAAATTACAACGAACAATTAACGTACATCTTTGGACTGTGGGAGGAAATCGGAGTGCTAGGGAGAAACCCATGTGGTCACGGGGTGAACGTACAAACTCCTTACAGGCAGAGGTGGGAATTGAACCCTGGTCACTGGTACTGTAAAGCGTTGTGCTCACCACTATGCTACCGTGCCACCCTTTCACGGACCATTGGTGAAAGAGCTTTGTAGCCATCCTAAAATGCAGTTGAGAAATTTATGGTGAACTGATTTGAACTGTTGCAATGTTTAATATGATCAAACCCTCACAGTAGTATTAACTAGTGGGGTTCAGGAATAAAACGCTGCTGTAATAAAGTCAGGGTGAGATGTAAATGGAGATGGGGCTGTTCAAATGTTCCTGGTATACTTCAAAACTTTAAAGGTCAAAGTAAATTTATTATCAAAATACATATATGTCACCATATAAAACCCTAAGATTTATTTCCTTGCAGGCATACTCAATAAATCCATAATAGTATAATAACCATGATATAATCAATAAAAGACTGCACCAACTAGGCATTCAGCCAGCGTGCAAAGACAACAAACTGTCCCAATACAAAAAGAAATAATAATAATAAATAAGTATTGAGAACATAGAATAGTACAACACAGTACAGGCCCTTCAGCCCACAATGTTGTGCCGACCCTCAAACCCTGCCTCCCATATAAGCCCCCACCTTAAATTCCTCCATATACCTGACTAGTAGGCTCTTAAACTTCACTAGTGTATCTGCCTCCACCACTGACTCAAGCAGTGCATTCCATGCACCAACCACTCTCTGAGTAAGAAACCTTCCTCTTATATCCCCCTTGAACTTCTCACCCCTTACCTTAAAGCCATGTCCTCTTGTATTGAGCAGTGGTGCCCTGGGGAAGAGGCGCTGGTTATCCACTCTATCTATTCCTCTTATTATCTTGTACACCTCTATCATGTCTCCTCTCATCCTCCTTCTCTCCAAGGAGTAAAGCCATAGCTCCCTTAATCTCTGATCATAATGCATACTCTCTAAACCAGGCAGCATCCTGGTAAATCTCCTCTGTACCCTTTCCAATGCTTCCACGTCCTTCCTATAGTGAGGCGACCAGAACTGGACACAGTACTCCAAGTGTGGCCTAACCAGAGTTTTATAGAGCTGCATCATTACATTGTGACTCTTACACTCTATCCCTCGACTTATGAAAGCTAACACCCCATAAGCTTTCTTAACTACCCCATCTACCTGTGAGGCAACTTTCAGGGATCTGTGGACATGTACCCCCAGATCCCTCTGCTCCTCCACGCTACCAAGTATCCTGCCATTTACTTTGTACTCTGCCTTGGAGTTTGGCCTTCCAAAGTGTACCACCTCACACTTCTCCGGGTTGAACTCATCTGCCACTTCTCAGCCCACTTCTGCATCCTATCAATGTCTTTCTGCAATCTTTGACAATCCTCTACACTATCTACAACACCACCAACCTTTGTGTCGTCTGCAATCTTGCCAACCCACCCTTCTACCCCCACATCCAGGTTGTTAGTAAAAATCACGAAAAGTAGAGGTCCCAGAACAGATCCTTGTGGGACATCACTAGTCACAATCCTCCAATCTGAATGTACTCCCTCCACCATGACCCTCTGCCTTCTGCAGGCAAGCCAATTCTGAATCCACCTGGCCAAACTTCCCTGGATCCCATGCCTTCTGACTTTCTGAATAAGCCTACCATGTGGAACCTTGTCAATTGCTTTACGTGAACGTGAGATGCAGATTCCTTGAAAGTGAGTCTGTAGGTTGTGGGAACTTTTCAGTGATGGGGCAAGTGATGTTGAGTGAAGTTATCCCCTTTGGAATGTTTGAAGGATAATGACTGTTCCTGAGGGTAGTGGTATGAGTCCTGAGGCTCTTGTACCTTCTCCTGTTGGCAGCCGTGAGAAGAGAGCATGACCTGGCTGGCGGGATTCCTTGATGATGGATGCTGCCTTCCTGCAGCAACACTCTGTACAGACATGCTCACTGGTGGGGAGGGCTTTACCCATCATGGACTGGGCCGTATCCAGTACTTTTTGCAGGAGTTTCCGTTCAAAGGCTTTGGTGTTTCCATGCCAGGCTGTGATGCAGCCAGTCACTATACTCTCCACCACACATCTACGGGTTCATCAAAGTTTTAGATTTCATGCTGAATCTTCACAAACTACTAAGGAAGTAGAGGCATTTCCAAACTTTCTTCTGAATTGCACTTTCGTGCTGGGCCTAGGCAGGTCCTCTGAAATAATAACACCAAGAGATTTAAAGCAGCTGACCCTCTCCACTTCTGTTCCCTCCTCGATGAGGACTGGCCCATGGACCTCTAGTTTCCTCCTCCTGAGATCAATAATCAGCTCCATGGTCACGCTGACATTGAGTAAGAGATTGTTGTGGTGCCACTCAGTCAGATTCTCAGTCTCCTTCCAGTATGCTGATTTGTCACCATCTTTGATTTGGCCAACAACAGTGGTGTCGTCAGCAAACTTGAATATGACATTGGAGCTGTACTTAGCCACACAGTCATAAGTGTAAAGCGAATGGCACAGGTAGCTAAGCACATAGCCTTTTGGTGCTTGTGTGTGCTGATGAAGATTGTGGAGGAGATGTTGCCAATCTGAATTGACTGGGGTCTGCAAATGAAGAAATTGAGGATCCAATTGCACAAGGAAGTATTGAGGCCAGGTGTTGAAGCTTATTGATTAGTTTTGAGGGGACAATAGTATTCAGTGCCAAGCTGTAGTTGATAAAGAGCATCCTGATGTAAGCATCTTTGCTGTCCAGGTGTTTCAGGATTGAATGAAGCACCAGTGAGATGTCATCTGCTGGAGACCTGCTGTTGTGCTTCTCGGCAAATTGGTGTGGATCTAAGTTGCTTCTGAGGCAGAAGCTGAGGCAGGTTACCATGCTCTTTGTAGGGATTGATATAGGTGAAGCTTGCTCAAAGCAGGTAGCTACCTCAGAATGCTGAGCGAGAGGTTAAAGATCTCAGTGAACATTCCAGCCAGTTGATCAGCGCAGGTCTTCAGTACTTGGCTAGGTACTCCGTCTGGGCTGGGCGATTTTCATGGGCTCACCATCCTGAAGGGTGCTCGCACGTCGGCCTCAGAGACCAAAATCACAGGATCATCGGGAGCTGAGGCAGCTTGTGATGGTTCCTTCAGGTTTTGACGGTCAAAGCAAGCATAGGAGGCATTGAGCTTATCTGGAAACGAGGCCCTGGCGTCACCTTGATTTTTACTTTCTAAGAGGGGATAGCAGACAAGCCCTGCCACAACTTGAGCATTCCTCCTTGATTCAAGTTTAGTCCAGAATTGCCTCTTTGCCTGTGAGATGGCTTTCCGGGCATTGTACTTGCTTTTCAAAGTGGAAGAAGTTATGGTGTGGTAGTGAGGATGTTTAATGTGGAGGGTTGGCTGATAACTACACTGGGTTCCTTTGTAATAGATGGTCTTTTCTTACATTGTTGGAGATCACGCATCCAGATGAATGTGGAGTACTGATACTGCATTGTTAATTTGTGTCCTGTAAATTGTGGCAATCCTTTGGCAGCCAGATGAGCTACCAAACCTAGACTAGACAGTAAATTGGTATTTGTTTATTATTATTATTATTTGTAATAAATTATTTTTATGTATTAGTTTACAAATTAATACATTTCTATCGCAAGTCTAGTCTCTAATTATTTGTAAGTGCAGCGATGCTAATGGGGAATCTGATGGCAATGGGTAAACAGTGGGCATGTGGTTAGGTTCTTCTGCTGCAGATGA
Organism: Mobula hypostoma; assembly: GCF_963921235.1. NCBI lineage: Eukaryota > Metazoa > Chordata > Chondrichthyes > Myliobatiformes > Myliobatidae > Mobula > Mobula hypostoma. The sequence goes on from NC_086117.1 coordinate 28,790,287, forward strand.
TTATTGCCCAGTTTATTTGTGGCATGAATGAACTTAATTAAAATTACATTAGCTCAAATCTGGACGTTGTCCAGATTTTGCTGCATGCCTCATTGTTTTAGCTGAACGCAAAACCAAGCTCTGACTTTAACGTGGAAAGAAAGTCATTTATAAAGCAGCTGAAGATGGTTGGCCCATAGACATTGCCCTAAAGAACCCCTACAATGTTAAACTGGGCAGAGGTAAGTGGCTTCTAACAGGCTACTGTCATCTTCCCTTGTGCTAGGAGACTCCGACCTATGGAAGGTTTTCTCTTGACTTCAATTTTGCCAGACAGCTTGTCTCTATATATGTTAAGGACTCTTTCTGAAAATCATGCTCTCTCACCTTGGATTTTCCTCCTTTTCTCTATGTTTGGCCAGACTATAATGAGGTCTGGAGCAGACCTTCCCTGGGGAGCCCAATATGTGCATGGGTGGGCAGGGAGATGGTGAATAAGTGTTTCCTCATAGCATACTAAGGATTCCTTGGCTTGCCCTAGTGATTGAGAGTAGGTAGATAGGTTGGAAATCAGCCTTGCTGAGTTTATTTTATTATTGAAATACAGCATGGAACTGGCCCTCGGAGCCATGCTGACAGCAAACACTGATTTAATCCTAGCCTAATCCCTGGACTATTTGCAATGACCAATTAACCTATCAACCAGTTTGACTTTGGACTGAAAGTGGGAGGAAACTGAAGCACTTGGAGGAAACCCACGCAGTGTTGGGGATAGCGTACAAACTCCTTACACTCTGCGGCAGGAACATATCGTGGTTTCCATTTTCCACCAATAGTGATGCTGCTGATCAATTCATGGGGTGATAGAACAGGCCAAATGGGCCAAATGGCCCAATTCTGCTCCTATACCTTAAGGTCTTTATTCCAGACCAGCAATACTGCAAGTTTTTGTTAAGGCTCAACGCCTTTGCATCCTATACCATCTTTTCTTGATAAGGTATAGAAGGAAGTTGAATTGAGAGAAGTGGTGTCCATCATAGTATAGACCTCGGGAGTGGGATAAGATGGATGAGGAGAAGGATTTGGGAGGGATACTCTGCCCTGATCTTTGAAGCAGCCTAAGCAAATAGCAATCTGGAATACTTTGGTCAGGTTTTAGATGTTTAGAAAATCTGAAACCTGCTCAGACAGCCAGAGAGTGACATCATCTGCAGTTAATTTCTCTTTGAAATAAGTTACTCACTGTTAGAGCACGACGACACAACTGTAGTTCAACACAAGATCCCACTCATTTTTAAACTGTGTTGAATATTTTGGGTTACTATTTTGGACTATCTGGAGTTTTTAGTGAACCTTGACTAAAAACGAGCCGCTCTACATGTTGCATGGTACGGTGCGGTTCGTCCTTGGTTTATCTCACTTTAGACCAGCGGTATACCTGCTGACCCCCTCTCTCTTTGGAGGATTTTAACTGGCAGTTTGATAGGAAATTCCAGACTACGACCACGAGATCTATCACCAGCAATGTAAATTCTTCGTGTCATGTTGTAAATACATTCGGTGGTGTTAATGAGGGGTACTCCTCACAATCTCCCATTCTGGTGTTTGTTTGCAACACCTCAGCCCCTGTGTGTGCCAGTTCCCTTCCTGCTAACTGTGCCTCTGGGAGAAGTCGGGGGGAAAAAAAGCGTGTAATGCCCTCACAACAGACTCCTGCTCCTGATGGAGATCTGTGGAGGGTGACTATCCTTACTCTGTTCATGACCAATTTTTAATAACCTTCCTCAATATCTACAAAAATGTTCCGTATTTTAATTTAGCCAGCATTGTCCCTTTGTTGTGGAATCCAACTGGCTGCTGTTTGCCCTGGTCTGTGTCAATGGCATCATTGTGCTCTTAAGATTGAAGAGATAAAAAGCCCTTTGTCAGAGATTGAAATGCCTCCATATTCCTGCTAATCTCTATTGTGTTATTAACCATGTTATTAATTGATCAAATGAACTTGGAAACCGTTGTACACAACAACAGGAATTCTGCAGATGCTGGAAATTCAAGGAACACACATCAAAGTTGCTGGTGAACGCAGCAGGCCAGGCAGCATCTCGAGGAAGAGGTACAGTCGACGTTTCAGGCCGAGACCCTTCGTCAGTCGTTCACCAGCAACTTTGATGTGTGTTGCTTGGAAACCATTGTAACCATTCCGATCTGTTGAGCTCCTCCAGTACTTCATGTGCTTTACTCTGGACTTCCAGCATCTGCAGAATCTCTTTGTATTTGTGAAACCATTCTGACTGTATATCTGCAAAGTTACCCTTTCGGTATCGTTCTGTGTTATGGTACTGCTTATGCGTCATTATTGCTGATAAATCTATTTGGTAAATCCATTTTCATTGGGTTGCATTCAAAGGTTCAAAGTACATTTATTTTCAAAGAGTGTACAGTATACAACCTTGAGATTTGACTTTCCCACAGGTAGCCATGAAACAAAGAAAGAAAAACATCAAACCCCACCCCATGCACAAAATAAAGCCAAATGACACAACCAGCCAACAAAGAAAATGAGTGCAGAACACAGAAATATAAAACATGAAATCAAGAGAGTCCAGGCATATTCCGTTCAGCTCAGTGTTCATTACTTGCAGGCCCCCCATTTCAAAGTCGGCTGCAATAACAACAGGAAAAAGGACTGACCAGAAATGCGTGATAACATGAACTAGAGTCCAATCCACAAGCCACGTCGATTAAACCTCGCCCAATACACATCAGCAGGTGGATCTTGGCTTTTGTTCCATCACTATCAGGGCAGAGATATGATCCCTGCATGGAGGGTAATTCAACTATTGTCCCTGCTTCAGATCCCTGTACAGCAATCTCTGGATAGAGAGAGAAATATCAGTGGTCTTGTTTGTCTGTCCTGGTGTTAAGGTGGGGTACAGTTACACGTAGTAGATCCCCTATACCTCAGTGTACACTTCTTCATGATTTTCCCCTTCAGCCCCCCACATCCAACCCGATGTAGGGTTTCAACTTGAAGCAGTGACAATTCCTTTCCCTCCCCAGAAGCTGCTGGACCCATTGAGTTCCTTCGGCAGAGTGTTTATTGCCTCAATTCCCTGCTTTGGCATCAGTCTCCCATCCATGGACTCTCTGGCCTCAAGCATACCTTATAGTGGCTGAGGGTATGATGCATTTCTTTGGAGTGATAGTCTAAGTAAATGCTTTCTGAACATTGTGCATTTCTTTCGCTTGCAGTTTCTGTGCCTGAAGAACATCCGAACTTTCCTGAAAGTTTGTCATGACAAATTTGGACTGAGGAACAGTGAGCTCTTTGACCCGTTTGACCTGTTCGACGTGAGGGACTTTGGGAAGGTATGTAATGATTCTCTCATTCTAGTATAACCCCCGACAATTCCTGGGAAATATTTAAGTATGACAGAGCTTGGCTGCCTGCTGCAGCTCTCTGGGTGTTTGTGTGGAAGCCTCAAGTCATGCGGGACTCAAATACAACAGCCCTGTGCCCCCACAGTCAACTCAGAGGTTGACCTTGGTAACCCCTTGTACTTGTACTGATCATAATGTTGCTGGCATTTAGGGCAGCAATGAAAGTCCTTCATCTCTGGAGGTGTTGGTTTTCTCTTGGTTTTCACTACTGTCAGTCATACAGGTCCTGGGTGGGGACTCAGGAATACCGTCACACACAGATGTAGAGGATTCTTCATTGCTGTTTCCTAACAGTTTTGTCTTACCAGTCAGGGTCATTAGCCCTGAGGTGAACCCCCAAACCTTCCGGTGGACCACTCTTAGTCTGGCCTCTACCCTTTGACCTGTTTGGCATGGGTGACTCTATCAAGAGCCAAAGCATAAAGCCATGACTCCAGCCAACCTAGCTCTCCAAGTCATCGAGGCACGCGAACCTCCAATCGGAGGCAAGGTTGTGGTCTGCTTGGAGGGGTCTCCCCTTGTGTCCCAGATTAATTTCTGCGTGAAGGAACCCATGCTTTACTTGTGACAGTGAGTTGAGGGGAAAACTGTAACTTAGTGTGACTCCTGCGTTTCCCGAGGTGGTGAAATGGCAGGATTTCTCACTGGTGGATAAAATCCCCGTTGTGGATTTATCTTCTTGTCTTTCCTTCCATGCCCCAGAGAATGTTGATCTCTTGTATAACCTGACTGGCTTTCATCTGCTGATACCTGCCCAGGGGCTGGTGTGAAGCTGAGAAAAATAAGAGAGAGGCAGTGAATAGGATTTGTGTGGAGGGTGGGTGGGGTTAAGGAGGAGACAGCAGTCAGACTTCAGATGGGGGGGGTGGTTTGTCTGTAATGTTAATGTATGGTATGGGAGATAGTTCACATACATAAGCTTGTTCTCTCTGACTGTCCCTCATTTGATGCCAAGTGCTGGAATTCTGCAGGTTGTGAATATTCAGCAAGTCACCAGCCGAGTTCTTCCAGCATTCTGCACATTGCTCCAGTTTCCGGCATCTGCAGACTCTTGTGTTCCTGTGAGCAGGACCTGGGTGGCAGTGGTAGTTCTTGCAGGGAATTTTATAAAAAAGGATTCCTGCTGCAGGAACTAATGGACTTGCTTGGATTTGAGTTTGCTGTACTGTTTATCCCTCTGAAGCTGACGCTTAGAGTCAACCCAGTGCAAGACCCATCCCTCAGAAGTGGCTATTTCCCTTGAATTCCTATGCTGGCACATGACTACCTTTGAGCAGGCATGATGAGCTATGGTTTAACTAACGTCCTTAGCCCCATCGTTAACTACAGTTGTGCCTGAGTTGGGAAAGGGCTTGGATATCTTGGCTACAGACCTAATAGTGTTATAATGTGAAAAATGTCACGGGGAAACTGAAATTGGTGGATACCAAAGTGGTTTGTTCAACAAAATGAGACACTCTCTGGAGGAAGAGGTCTGTTTCGACCCAATATTACATGACATTTTCTATGCTAAAGATCAAAGGACAATTCTATAGTTACAATGTATCTACAATGCTTCCTTTGAATTACATGCAATTCTCACAGCTCCATCTGCTCACCCACACTCCAGACACCCAAGATGAATGTTTATCAGCATTGTCTGGTTTTTCAATTAACTGCTGTCCACAGCTTCAGGAAATGATGTCCACAATGGCTTTTTAAATTTAATCTGCAATCAACGTTCAGGTCTGAAGATTAGTTCCTGAAGTTAATATTTTACCATATCACCTCACTCCGGAATATGCACTAACAACAGTATCAGAAACCTCTTCAGCCTTCCTCAGTGCATTATGACTTTTAAGACATCATACTAAACTAGCGGAAGGTTATCCACAGATTCAGCTGCTGTATAGGGGATGTGATTATCACTGGTTCTCTAATGGGAATGGACATGTCCTTAGAATGTTTTAATTCAGTTCTCTTGCTAAAGCTAAATATCAGAAGCTCTAAAATGTGGTGTGACACGCTGTCAGGGTAATTGCTGTGTGCTTCAGCAGACATTGACCTGTTCTAAGCACATAACATTTCACAGGTAGCAACTGCTAAAAGCCAGCTACTTTATCTACAGCCAGAAATGATGTATGATGTGTGCGATTGAGGTTAGCTAAGGGGAAGTGCGGTAGGCATAACGAGATGGTGAGTGGTGACGGCAGTTGGGGTAATAAAGGGATGTGGAGTGGGCAAAATTTCGAGTAATTGGGGGCTGTATGTAATAGTGTGGTAGAGGGAGAAAGTGGATCAAATGTGATGGTCTGAGACGAGTGCAGAGATAGAGGAATATTGAAAAGTTGAAAGGCGGTTTCAGAAGTCATGCAGAAAATTCAGTGTAACACTTGTTTCCAACCAGCTTCTTTGGAGTGGGACAGGTTTGGGTGTAATTGCAGAATGTGAAAGACAAAGTAGTCACCTATAAAAGTAATAAGGAACTTGGAAGATAGTATTTATTATGCAGAACTTTGTACTGCAGTGAGCTGTTGGGATTTTCGGTATAGATGTGAATGGGGAAACTAGATAAGCACATGGGTAAAAGAATTGAAGGATATGCTGATAAGATAATATATAAAAAAGGTTGGAAGGATTCAAGTTAAGTATAGACACAGGCAGAGAGCATTTGTGTTGACTGTCCTTTCCTTTGCTGTGTAATCCTGGGCCTTGCGCAGTTACATTTAGAGGGAAATGACGCAGAATTCGAGCTGATTCCCCACACTCCAACCACTACTGTATGAAAAGTTTTGGAGGGAGCTTTGTATGTCAGTTGTGATGGCTACTGTGAGACCAATGTGCGAGTTTGTGTCGTGGTTGGTGCGTAATTCACCTGTGTCGTTACATGCTCAGTGGGCATATACAGACCAGTAATGTGGACACCGTCCACATGTGTTGGACGCTGTGTGCTTGTAAGTGTGCTATTTGGTCTTGTGAGACTTGTGTATGTCAGAAAGTGCGGAGCCCGTTGTGGTGATTGGGGGTGTGGTGTTCGATATCTTGTCATGAGCCCCTGCTGAGTGTGTGACTTGGGAGCGAGTGTGTTTTGGTGAATGCGGGCTTGGTTGTGTCATCCTGGTGAGTGTGTGTACTGGTCACCAGGAACTGAGGCTGGAGTGCAACATTGAATTGTAGCCATTTGAGTCTGCACTGCACTGTGAGATTGGCTTCACTGCACTGAGGGTTAAGGCTTGTGCTGAATCTTGACATCGTGTGTCTGTGGGGATCAGCGGAGGTCACCCGGTCACAGTTTCTGAGTGTATTACTCTTTCCCCTTTCTCTGCTTCGCAGGCAACGGTCAGTCAGATCCACTAACGTTCTCCCCTCTGAGTCACCTCGTGTGCTCTCTGGTGGGAGGAGCAGTCAGTTTCTGGCTCCTGGAGTCTCAGCCAGCTGTTGTGCAGGGCTGCTGAAGGGTGTTTCCTTTCAGCGAGAGCCTGAGAGAGGCCGAATTGGTTTGTGTGGAGCGAGTGTAGCTGGCAAGAGGTTGAGAGCTCTCAGCTCTGAGAGTCAAATGCAATAATCTCACTGCAGCGTGTTTAATTGAAAACATTTTCTGTCCTTTAAGAAACAATGAACTTTAGCTGAGCGTAGGATGTGGAGCCCCTGATGGTGACTGAATTTCTCTGGGCTTCACTCCAAATCTTCACTCGCAACCTAGTGAAGCCTGATCCCCACCAGTGTTGGGGATCTGATGCTGACTGGTCGATATTCCTATGGTCAAAAGCATTACTCCATTTCAGCTCCGACCATTTAATGACTGGGTGGTGCAGGTAGCTGGGAACGACTAGCTGTTTCTCTGTAAATCCCTCTGAAATCTGCTGGTTTTCCTCTCCCAGCTCAGCTGGAGTACGGAAAGTCATGACGAGCCTTTCTAAAGCATCTCTCAAGATCTAAATGTCCCAAAATAATCCACACACAATTGAAAGCTTTGACATGCATTCAGTCCATGGTGTAGAAATGTGAGAGGCAATTTTCACAGGGAAAGGCCACACACAAGTTCAATTGACCAAGGAATTTGTTTACAATATGCTTGTTCATAGACAGTAATTGGCTAGGCCACTAGAGGGAATTTCCAAGTGGTGACGTGGGATATTTTGTAGTCCCGTTCAGGATTCAAGTTTTTTTTTAAATGTCATTTCCAGTACACAAGCGTAAAGGAGAACAACACAATTGTTACTGCGCATCCAATGCAGCACAAAAGAGAACACAATGAGATAAAGAACGCGATAATAAACAAAATACAATAAATGTACAATACATAAGCCAGCTAATGTGCACAGATTGATTGTATGTCCCTAAAGTGACACTAGGCACAGGAGTGTCTACATAGGTGACACTGACAGGAAATGATAAAGTAGTGGTTGAGAGGGTGTGGTGGGTGGGTTAGTGGGTGGAGGTGTTGATCAGCCTTACTGCTTGGGGAAAGTAATTATTTTTGAGTCTGGTGATACTGGCGTGGATGCTACATAGCCTCTTCCCTGATGAGAGTGGGACAGACAGTCCATGAGCTGATAAGCTTGTGGTGTAACCTCTCACTCTAAAGAGAGCATTACTGTCAGTGTAGTACTCTCATTCTCGACCCTCCATCATTCTAGTGCTTCTTTAGTAATGTACTTCAGCAATAACAATTATCAAATAATGCCCCCTTAGATGTTGTGTTTTCTCACTTTAGACCTTCCAGCCATGAAGCACCTCTTCAGTTCTGAATCAGGCCTTGCTAACACTGATATTTAACCTATTATATTCTAATCTCATCACTTGTGTTTGTGGCATTTGGAAGACCTGTGTGAAGTGGTTTAGGTCTTGATTGTTCACTCTCAGAATAGGACTACCACTGGCAAATTGAGCCTTGCTGTCTGTTGTAACATGAGCGATGTCATCGAGGATACAGTGAAGCTGATGGATATAGAAGTGTTTTATTCAGCAAAAACGAGCAGCAGGCGTCATATTGAGACTCTCTTGGAGGGACAGGCCTCCCGACCCAATATTACATGACATTTTATATGCTGAAGATCAGAATCAGGTTTATTATCACTGGCATGTGACGTGAAATTTGTTAACTTAGCAGCAGCAGTTCAATGCAATACATAATCTGACAGACAAGAAATACTAATAAATAAAATTAAAAATAATAGTAATAAATAAACAAGTAATCAATTATGTATAGAGAATAGATTTTTAAAAAAACATGCAAAAACTGAAATACTGTATATTTAAAAAAAAGTGAGGTAGTGACCAAAGATTCAATGTTCATTTAGGAATTGGATGGCAGAGAGGAAGAAATTGTTCCTGAATCACTGAGTGTGTGCCTTCAGGCTTCTGTACCTCCTACCTGATGGTAACAGTGAGAAAAGGGCATGCCCTGGGTGCTGGAGGTCCTTAATAATGGATGCTGCCTTTCTGAGACACCACTCCCCAAAGACGTACTGGGTACTTTGTAGGCTGGTACCCAAGATGGAACTGACTAGATTTACAACCTTCTGCAGCTTCTTTAGGTCCTGTGGAGTAACCCCTCCATACCAGACAGTGATGCAGCCTGTCAAAATGCTATAGAAAACTATAGAAGTTTTTGAGTGTATTTGTTGACATGCCAAATCTCTTCAAACTCCTAATAAAGTATAGCCACTGTCTTGCCTTCTTTATAACTACAGCAGGACAATTTTATAGTTACAATGTATCTACAATGCTTCCTTTGAATTACATATAGTTTTCACACACCTTCTTAGCACCCACACTCAAAATGAACATTAATCGGTATTGTCTGGTTTGCAATCAACTCCAGTGCACAGCTCCAGGAAAAACTATTGTTCAGAGCTGCATTTTAACTTCAATCTACCATCCATGTTCATCTCTGAAGTTTGGTTACTGGTGAAGTTAATATTTGCTATATACCCTATCTCCAGAATACGCCCTAACAGTCCCTCCTCTTGGCCTTCCTGGACAAAAAGAAATTCCAAGAAAGGGCAAACTTTAAGGAGGATATAATCAAATAGGGCAACAAAAATGCCTTGTACTTCAGAACCCCTTCCTCAATTACCTATCATATCCATATGTGCATCTAAATCTGTGCTATCATCCCTAATGGCTACCTACAAAGCTCTAAGCAGAAATAGTCGCAGAAATTTTACTGACAGTCTTTAAAATGCAGCTTTGCCGTTCATATGCCTGTTGCCTCCTCCTTCCCTGCTGGCCGATTGCAGCTCAATCACATTCTTCATCTTCACCCCTTCGTTCTCTGACTACTATAACTCTGCAGTGACTATCACTGGTTGCTCTCTGGTCGGGGCACCAGTGAAGTAAATATGGATAAGGCTCACAGGGCCTTTCATCGATTTACAGAAGGGGTTGAGGTGGTCTCTATTTGAGTGACTGCAAGGACCTCATCTTCCAGACTCTCCATGCAATCACTGACCCAACTACTTGAAGGGCCCAGCTCATTTGTGTTCCCTCCCCATTCAGACTGGGGTGACTGCCTTCAGGCGCTGTGTGTATGTTCTTTCATGGTCAGGGGCGTGTCTACAGAAAATAGCGCCTACGGCAAGCACTGAAATTGCGCCCCTGTCCAAACATCTGACACCCATCTTTGAGATAACTTTACCAGAATATCAACTCAGAAATACAATTCAAGCTCGTTAATCTTTTAATTAACAAATTATGGCACTACATGAAAATTATAACTGCACCTTCCTTGCTTTCACTGATGCAAATTGGTCTATAATGTGATCAAAGTTAGTTTTTTCAGTTTCTCCCCTTTCTGCAGTCAGCAGAGCAAGATTACAGAGTCTCCCTGGACCCATGGAGGCTCTCAAATACGAAAGTATTAGTTTTAACTTGCTGAATGATCTCTCACAGCTGGCGATGGAAACTGCGATGGTCAGCATTATCTGAACAGCAATGCGAAGATTGGGGAAGATTGCTCTCATCTCCATACTGAACAATAAATTCAAGAAGCTCTTCAGGTCTTGATATTTTCATGTTGACCCACCTTGATAGCAACATTCTGCAATCCAAAATTTCTTCATATAGCTGCTGTCCATCAACATCAGAGCTGTACAATTCGCCCAAATTTTCGTACTTCTTCTTTAGGTCGTTACTATTGGCGCTGTAACACAGTCCCTCGACATTGAGAAGGAACCCAAACTTGGCGTCAGTGTCGTGCAAATGAGTGAACCTTTCGTCCATTTCTCTGTGAAGGTGGTCGAGTGTCCTCTTCATGACTCTTTCCATTTCCTCCTTAGCTGTTAACCCAGCGTCTCTTGAGTTCTCATCAGCCATTCGTTTCTTTCGTCTCTGATATCTTTCAACTTCAATATTCCATTCTTGACAGAGACCGACTCCTCCTTTGAGTGACTTACTGATCAACACTTCTCTTTCATCATAAAAATGATCTTGGAGGGCTTTCAAATCCACGGCAGCATCGTGGAAGTTCATGCTAGGATCCTGTAGCTTCTTTTGAATATGGTCAATGCTAATGAGTACTTTGTTCCAAAATCCTAGCAAAATCAGAAAATTGTAACTCAACATGCAGTTGTACAGCTGCCTTGCGTCACTTCTTGTTTCACTGGTCTCGTTTCCATTGCCTATCCTGTCCTGGAGAACTTGAAGTATCTCCTCAAGGTACTTGTTGATGGGCTTCACTGCTTCCGTCCCTGCACTCCACCTGGTTTCGGACTCCGACTTAACAACCACAGGCACGGCGTTTTTGAGTTTTTCCCAGCACTGTGTTGAACAAGAGAAAAACACATAGAGAGCTTCGATGGTTCCAAAAAACGTGACCATCATTGTATCCTGCTTGGCTGCATGTACACCCACCAAGCTGAGTGAGTGATTGTTGCAATTTACAAACACTGCCAGGTTGTTTTTCTCACTTATTCTTTGATGAACACCACTTCTGTGTCCAGCCATCACAGCAGCATTGTCATAGCACTGTGACCGACAATCTTGTAGCTCCATTTCGTCTTTTCTAGCTGTTTCAAGATGTCTTCAACCAAGCTCTCAGCATCCTTCTGGCTTACTGGATAAAACCAAGGAAGGACTCTCTAACATGGACTATTTTCCTCTCAAAATCTACTTCCACATACCTCACTACTTCTGACATCTGCTCACGGTGTGCCTGATCAGGAGTTGAGTCGAACATGAAACTATAGTACTTGGCTTTACGAATGCTTCTCAGTGAACTCTGGCGAACAGTAGATGCCATCATGTGGATGAATTCATTCTGGTCACCTGGTGAAAGATAAGACGTGGATCCAGGATGACTTTCCAAATGAGTGAGGTGTTCTTTTATAACAGGGTCAAAGATGGCCAGTAGTTTCAGTAAGCCAAGGAAATTTCCCACATTGGAGTCATCGTCTAGCTGAATTGGCTCCCTGTGTCCTCACAAAGCCAGGTTCTGAGTCACAAGGAATTTTATGCAGTGAAGGATTCTCGTCAAGATATCACACCACTTCTGCTTTTCCTTCTCAATCTGTGACTGAAATACCACGTCAATAACTCCTCTGTTTCCAGCTAAATTTCTTTCCATTTCTTTCCACTGTGTGAAGCATTCCCGATGATTCTTGGTATTTTCATGAACACTAATCCTTTCAGGTGCTTTCCACTGGTTGAATCCACTTTCCTGCTCCAATGAGGATTGATGGTCTGACCGGGAATACAGAAGACAACAGATACAAAATGCAGACTTTTTAAGAAGGGGAATAGACCAGCCATGAGCGAGTCACTTCCTCACCATGATCATCTCCCAATTTCCTCTTGAATCAAGTTTTGTTCATTGAGCGTTATTTGTTGGTAGGAAAGGCCCCTTACTGTTCTGGAAATACTTTGAACCCAGTTTTATTATTTCTGTTCTCAACGCATCAGGCAGAATTGCTTTTCCAGTATCCTTGTTGAACTTCAGAAGTCCAATGTCAGCCTGTTCAACCACTTCTGGTATGACAGTTCGAGGCTCCTTGACACCATCCAGTTCACTTGGTTCAGTGTCGTCAGGTTCAATCTCATCAGGTAAAGTCTCGTCAATAAACTCAACATCACCACCACCATTATTGTCTTCCCCTTCTGTCATGTCCACGTTCTCTGAGGCAGCCTCACGCTTAATCTCGTCATACTCTGATTTATCTGACTTGACTTCCTCCTCGGCCTGTGATGCATTTGTACTTGATCCACCTTCGGATTCTGACAAATTTGTAGCAGGTGCAGGCGACTCCATGGAACGTGTCGAACTACTTATTCCAGGCTTTTCAAAGAAGGGCATGAAGAACTTGCTTGACTTCTTGGCTTCCTCCGCCTCCAACTTTCATCTCTCCTGTCCTTCAGCTCCACTTTCCTTCTTCGTGAAGAAACGTTTCATGGTCTTCTTACACAGTGCTCTGAAATAAGGCCATCCTAGTGCTCCTCACCCATGATAATCAAAGACAGATCATACATCTGAAGAAAATTCTTTTTTCACTATCCAAAGATGGCTTGTCTGACTTTAATAGAAACTGCTCAGTGACGTCCAAGTCACGTGCCATACCTTAGATACGCCACTGTTCATGGTCCACCACACGCATCAAAGATGTGGAACTTGACGTCGCTGCGCAATTGAAATCCCTTCCCGTCTATTTTTCCCAAATGTTTTTCTGTACTAAGCTACACAACTAAACAACTGCCCTCAGCAACCGTTATGCCTTAACATGCTATTTGCGGCTTGCTGTCACGCTCTCTTGGTGTCTTCTGCATAGGCGTTTCTTGCAGGTCTGCATCCATCAGCTGTGGTCAGGTCTGATGCAGCTGGCTGGTGTTCATCACTTAGGTTCTCTGCAAAGACACTGTTACGGGGTACATTTGATCTCTCGCTCTGCCTGTGGGGGCAACAAGAGGGTGATTCATGCGGTTTTACCTGAGTCCCGTATTTCCACTGGCTGTCTCACCGAGAATATGCTGCCGCACAGGCGTTATTTGTCTGGAGCGCAACCTGTGGTTCTAACTGTTGGTTGGGGGGTGCAAAACCTGTCTTTTCAGCCCATCCCCTTACCATGACTTGGTCACCTCGCTGTGGGAGGACTATCTTCTCTCCCTCTGGCTCTCTCTGATCCACAGGATGTCATTTCTGCTTTGCTCGATCCCTCACCGAGTTACCCTGGTTACAGTGGTCCTTCACGTCTCCATGCAATCTTACTGACTTGGCATTTGTAGTTTCTTCCTGTACACTTGTAACTTCTGTTGCTTCTTGTTCTTCCGCTGCCCTCCTCGCACTGATGTCTGTCCACCCGTTCCCTTTCTGCTCCTCACTCTCCCCTTTCTGGTGAGCCTTTACTTCAATCACTGCTCCCTCCTCGGGTAGCTGCACGACTCCTAACAGCCACTGAGAGCTTGACCCCACTCCTTGGGACCTCATGATATGATTCCCACCCATCGCCCTGTCTCTCCTCCCTGCTTGGAGCTGCCGTCTCTCTGTGGGCCATGTTGCCTGCTCTGTGAGTCGCACGCTTTCGCTGTCCCTGTCTTGTCCATGTTATTTCTCCGTTTCCTGAGTCTATAGTAGCACCTGCTGTACTCTGTGTCTGTCCCAGGGAAAGTACCTTCATTGTTTGGGCACACCCAGAAACCTGCAGGAAGCTGCACTCCCTCAATCTCGAGCATCTACTTTCAGTCCGGCCTCATTGCTTCATCTCCTGCAGTGGACAAGGGTAGATCAGTTATCAACCCTGATGACCCCGTGTCCAGTCACATTTCACATTGCTGGCCCCCTAATAATCCTCTTGTGTACATCCATGGATGACACCACTGGAAATAGAGGCGGCTCTCAGCCGTTTGTCTGACCTCACCAGCACTATAATCTGGTGAGTAGTCAAATCAGAAAGAGAAGGCGCTGGTGTGGGTTCTGCCTTCTTTGGATTAGTGATTCTCTTTCCAGGACTGCCTCCAACCATGGTCCGAGAGGCTATTGTAATAAATAATCTCCTTTACCCTCCCACGTCTATTCCAGCAGCTCCTGGCTATGTTTCCCAGCTGCTGGCACGCAAAACAAGTTCTCTGTGATGTCACAGCATCTTCATTCCCTACAGCCACTTGACAATTTCTCTTCCCCCTCTGATCTATATCACCGGCCCATGATACTATTGAGGAGTGGGTCCATCCCACCGCTCTCCCCAAATCTAAAACTTCCTGGTGGGAAGTTACTCTCACCCCCCCAGTCACTGCTTCACTTTCCCCTCGAAGAGGAGATATCTTTCTTCATTGTTTGACGTTCCCAGTAGTTGCCCGTGTACCATCCCGCACTCCCTAGGCCACACCGTTCCACGTATTCCTCGGGCACTTGGCTTTTACCAACGCGTACAGCATTTCTTTGGGGTGCCTCTGGTGAATTTCAGTCATTTCCTTGAGCTTGCGCCAGAACTCTGCGTTCCCACAGGCAACCTTAAGTAAGGGCAACTCTGGCAAAATGCTCTGCTTCTCCCCGGGGTTGAAGAGCTTATGGATGGTTGTAATCCAAGTCAAGGGCTGGCCTGGGTCAACAGGGTTCTGGACCTGATGTTGCCTAACCTCAATTGGTGCCATCCCGACAGGTATATCTGGGTAGCACCTCTCCCTCAAATATCTTCACATTAGTTCCCACACTATGCAAAATATAAATGTTATTTAAAAATTAAACAGTGCATACTGAAAACCGCAGAGTATCTACTATGCAATCTGCCCCTTATATGTGCCTGTTGCATTCCGTTGCATTTAAAACTGCTACACAATGAGTGATTCTTAAAACACACATGAACACACTTGCAAATGCATCTGCCACTGTACGGTTCCCCAAATGAGTACATACACACTCCACTGGCGTTCCGAGCGGTCAGTCACCACTCTTTGCTACTCGTGGCCCTGTCTCACCAAATTAACACACAAAGTTTAGTCTCTTACATGAACAGGCATGCCCGCACACACACCACACTACTTTTATATCTGCTAGTTCAGCTGTCTGCCATGTCCGTGATACCTCGTGATCCCATGGTCACAGTTGTGAACAGATCCAAGTGTGCGTGCGAGTTTTAAAATACTCACCCACTTAGATTGCGGAGATTGCTGGTCATAAGGTGGGTCATGAAGGTATCCTGGACAAGCCCCCAGGTCTTGTGATGTGCCAATGTCACCAGAAAGACACTGAAGCTGGTGGATATAGAAGTGTTTTATTCAACAAAAACAAGCAGTAAGCATCATATTGAGAGGAAGAGGCCTGCCTGACCCAATATTACATGACATTTTTATATGCTAAAGGTGAAAGAAAACAGCAGGACAATTCAATAGTTACACTGCATCTACAATGCTTCCTTTGAGTTGCATATAGTTTTCACACACACCCTCCTTTGCACTCCAACTCCAGACACCCAAAATGAATATTAATCAGAATTGTCAGGTTTGCAATCTACTCCAGTGCACAGCTCCAGGAAAATTATTGTTCAGGGCTGCATTTTAAATTCAATCTACAATTCATGTTCATCTCTGAAGACGGGAAGATATTTGCTGCATACTCTAACTCCAGAATACGCTCCAACATGGCCTATTTGGAGTCATGAGTGGTGGTTCCGAGTTGTTGTATGCCATGTGGCAAATCTTCTGAACGCGTTACAAACTCCTGGTTTGTGATTGGTGGTGGTGTGACTTCATGGTTGTTGATCTTCTACAGCACGCCCCAAACCACCTGGATGCCCATGGAAAAGGGTGGTGACTGAATGCCAGCAGCTTACAAATTCCCTTCTGCATCATATTCATTATAACTGTGCACAATTTTCCTCGTTGCCGGGTCATGGTCCTACCTAACAGATTTTGTACCTTCAGAAGTTGTTTCACCACCATCTTCTCAAGGAAGCAACTTGCTTTTGGGCATTTTGCAAATGGCACAGTGGTGTAACTGGTAGAGCCACTGCCCCAGCCCCAGAGATGTGAGTTTCATCATGACATTGGGCATTGTCCGTGGGGAACTTGCTGGTTTTCCCTGTGACCACACAGGATTCCTTGGATCTATGGTTGCACCCCACATCTTAAAATTGTGCCGTTTGGTCTGTTAGTTGACCCCAATATGTTGGTGTGTGGTAGAATCTGGTCCATGTGAATAAGAATGGGATCGGTGTAAATAGGTAGTTGGTCGTCAATGCGGACTCTGGCCTGAGGGACCTGTTTCTGTGCTGTATGTCTCCAGACTATGTAGGTTCTTGCCAGATGCTTTCTCCTCTCTTTAGCCTGGAGTTCACATTGATTGGATGGGTCGATTGCTCTCTGGGGAATGGGGTCAGTGATGTTTCTCTTCAATTAGAACTTGAATGTATGCAGACCATCTGTGGTTAATGCGCTTGCCTGATTTTAGATGTTGAGAACTGGTGAGGCCCAGTTTCCAATACCGACCTCAGAGCACAGAAGCTGCCTCTTTGGCCCACCGTTTACACTGATCATGAAGCGACCACTGACACAAATCCCATTTTATTCCTCCCCCATTCCCCACACTGCACACTTGGTTGATTGGTCCTCAGAGCAGGGAGAAGATCACAAGTGCACAGTTGGACTTGGTTAGAAATGTTGGAGAGTTGATTTTACCCCTCCCTAGTCAAGAGGTCACTGGCTGCAACCAGGCACTTGGGATCTTGTCAGATTCACTTGTCTATCACTCTGGGCATTTTTCAGTTTGGCAACCATCCTGTCCTCCAGAGACAGATCGGATAACTTGATAAATTCCAGAGATGGTGTCTTAGACGTCAGCAGATGGATCTGGAATCACTGGGCATTGTACAAGGGCGTTTGGAAACTAGTTAATGAGTGCCCTGCTCGAGCTTGATGACGAAGAGCCCTGATGTGGAAGTGCAGCAGAGTGTGCTGCTTTATCTGGTATCGATTGTGATAGGGCGCAGGTGCAGGATGTGGGTCTTCTGTTTTCTCTGTGCACAGGAAGAACTCTGCCCTCTTCTAGCTTCTGTAAAAAGAGCCCGAACATGAATAAACTACCTTAAATTAACCCTGCTGTGACATGGGCCCTGTGCTGGGGCAGGAGATCTCTATACAAGTGGGATCTCAGCACCAGTTTGGCAAAATCTCTAACAGTTGTCATCTGTTGCCCATGGTTCTTGACGTGTGTACTAGGATCTGTCTATATGGTGCCTGTATTATTGTCTACATTGAGATCTGTTTAAGGGTTAATCAGATGGGTTGTCATGTACAATAGGATCTGATAAGGTGTTCCATGAATGGGTTGGTTTATCAGGATTTCTCTGATTGCTGACTTGTATTGTTTAGATATTAATTGCTTGAATTAATCTCTGTTTTAGATTAGGTTTGCTACATGCCAACACATAAGCCTTAATTCTGTGTAAACAGACTCATCACAAAACCATTCCCAGCGCAGACTGGGGTGAATCAGGCTCTATTGCATAACCCGTGCAGGAACTCTTGCAGCTCTCCTCCAAGGAGGACAAATGGAAGTGGATTTCATGTACAGGATGAATGAGAAACTGTTCATCCTCCAGTCCAGAGCAAAGGGCGCTCCAATCAACTGCAGTACCTGGATGATATGGTGCACATGTGCACGCTCTTGGATCCGTGATCTACCCTGAGCCCTGCATATAGATGCACTCTCAAGGAAAGCATGCTAACATCTTTACTTTTGGGGGAGGTTAAGGTTCTGATATGGTGCTGCAAGAAGGTTTTTATTGCACATGTGCACACGTGTACTTGTGAATATGACAATAAACTCAACTTCCACTTCAATTTAATCTTTCAAGGGTACAAGAGAATGGATTTTATTCTGAACGTATACAGAATTAAACTCTTCCACTCTCTTGCTTGTACTATGCAACATTGACCCCAGCAGAATATGTCTACAACTCCCAGTAAAGGCAGATATAAAGACCAAAATATTTTATCTACCCTCTGTATTCCATTGGCTTTGAGGCCAGTTTTGCCTAGCAGCAGCTCAACTGGGCCTTCTCCCTGATGAAGGGAGGAGCCCAGTGAGTTTGTTGCCCGTTGTGGTGTCGTGTCTGCTCCTCAGGAAGAACTCCTGGAACCCTGTCCCTTTTGCTTGTTGCCCAGTGCTTTCAGTATTTATTGTTTTGATCAGTGCTGACTGGAATTATTTCCTGGGTGGGTCTTGTGGTTATCTTTGTAGAATTGCTGTGTCTGAAACAAGGAATCCTTCATCTTGGGTTAGAATTATGTGGTGACAAGAGTGCAGCAGCTGTTGGATTTTGGAGTAGTCCAGCTCCTCTCCCACTACTGGCTGACTCCCCTCTCTCCTTTCTACCCCCATAATCAGTAATCATAAGAACCATAGAAAAAGCCCAACACCCCTGGGAGCAGCGGGACCTCATCACAGTGTACACAGTGTTGCCTAGATTAATTGATACTCTTTTCCTACCTCTTCCATGGAACTTATTGGGTGCACTGCAGATGGGACAACAAGTTGAAGACAGGATTCTCACAGTCCTTTTTCCAGGCTAGGGTAGTGTACAACCTTGGGGGGGGGGTATGGGTTTAAGATGAAAGGGGAAAGATTTAAAGGGGATCTGAGGGGTAAGTTTTTCACTGAGAGCTAGTGGTGAGAGTTTCCAATGAGCTGCCAGATCTAACCTGGACCCAACATATCGAAGCAGCTACAAAGAAGGCACGATAGTGGCTATATTTCATTTGGAGTTTGAGGAGGTTTGGTATGTCACCTGAAACAGCCTTAAATTTCTACAGTTGTACCATGGAGAGCATTCTAACTGGCTGCATCGCCGTCTGCTGTGGGGGTGGTGGTATGCTACTGCACAGGATCGAAGTAAACTGCAGAGAGTTGTAGATTTAGTTATATCCATCATGGGCACTAGCCTCCGTAGTAACCAGGACATCTTCAAGGAGCAATGCTTCGAAAAGCTGGCGTCCGTCATTGAGGACCCCATCACCAAAGTCACACCTTGATCTCATGTTACCGTCAGGGAGGAGGTACAGAAGCATGAAGACACACACTCAATGATTCAGGAACAACTCCTTTCCCTCTGCCATCAGATCTCTGAATGGACACTGCACTCATAAATGCTACCTCACTTCTTTTTTATTTCCATTTTTGCAATACTTACTTAACCTAGCTATTTAATATATATATTTACTGTGATTCATGTTTTTTTCCTCTTATCTGTTGCATTGTACTACTGCTGCAAAGTCAACAAATTTCACAACATATGCCGGTGATATTAAACCAGATTCTGATTCTGAAGTGCTATTACAACTTTTAAAAGGCATTTGGACAGGTATGTGGATAGGAATGTTTTAGACAAATATGAGCCAAATGCAGGCGAGTGAGATGAGTTGTAGATAGACATCTTGTGTGGCATGTTCAAGTTGGGCTGACAGACCTGTTTCTGTGATGCGTAACTATGAATGTATGAATAATGTGGTATTTTATCCACAGCAGTGAATTTAACAATGCGCTGTGGTGAAATAATTGTATCGGGTGACTAAAAGCTTGGTCAGAGCCAGGTTTTGGTAAGTCTCAAAAGAGATAAGAAGTTAGGACGTGAACAGTTTTGGGAGGTAGTCCAACAGCTTTCGGGCCTTGTCAAGCACATGCATGTTGCAAAAGCTAAAGATACTCGCAGGCAAAACCTGAGGTGTGTTTCGCAACACACATAAAATGCTGGTGGAACGCAGCAGGCCAGGCAGCATCTATAGGAAGAAGTACAGTCAACCTTTTGGGCCGAGACCCTTTGTCAGGACTAACTGAAAGAAGAGATAGTAAGAGATTTGAAAGTGGGAGGGGAGGGGGAGATCTGAAATGATAGGAGGAGACAGGAGAGGAGGGATGAAGCTCAGAGCTGGAAAGTTGATTGGCAAAAGGGATACAAGGCTGGAGAAGGGAGAGCATCATGGGACAAGAGGCCTAGGGAGAAAGAAAGGGGGAGGGGAGCACCAGAGGAAGATGGAGAGCAAGGAGTGATTGTAAGAGGAACAGAGAAAAAAGAGAGAGAGGGGCGGGGGGGGGAGTGGGGAAGTAAATAAATAAATAATGGATGGGATAAGAAGGGGAGGAGGGGCATTAACTGAAGTTAGAGAAGTCAGTGTTCATGCCATTAGGTTGAAGGCTACCCAGACAGAATATAAGGTGTTGTTCCTCCAACCTGAGTGTGGCTTCATCTTGACAGTAGAGGAGGCTGGACGTGGAATTAAAATGTGTGGCCACTGGGAGATCCTGATTTCTCTGGCGGACAGAGCGTAGGTGTGTAGAGCTGAAGTTTCCAAGGTTCGGGAGTTTACTGAGATAGATGGAGCTTGAGGTGTGGGAGGGTTTTGTGTGAAAAGGAAAGTTAAAACGATTATTTAAATTTTGCTAGAGGCATATATGAGTCCTCACTTGGACACAGAAAAATGGAACTCAGCAGGTCAAGCAGAATTTGTGAAGGTAAAATGTGCAAGTCATTATTTTGTGTCAAGACCCTGCATCAGGACACTGCATAGGGTCTTGAATTGAAACATCGACTCATACCTTTTACCTCCACTGATACGGTTTGACTCCCTGAGTTATTCTAGCTTTCTGTTTTTGATCCAGATTCCAGCATCTGCAGTCCCTTGTCTTCAGACTCAGTGAGGTGATAGCTGAAGTGGCCACCGAGAGTAGTGTCTACAAAGGGGCAACTGTGGAGCTCCACATTTAAAATTTGCTTTTAATGGATTAGATTAATTCATGATATGCCTGAATTATAATTTTTATGACTTTTTAAGAACAGTCATAGATGTGTGTTTCCCCAGAAAAATCACTTAGAGCCTTCCCCAACCAGAAGCCCTGAATGAACCATGAGATGTGTGAACATCTGAGGGCCAGATCAGATGCATTCATGTCTGGCGACCAGGAAGGTTACAAGAGGGCCCAGATACGATCTCCAGAAAGCTATCTCACTGGCGAAGTGCCTATTTTGCACTAAACATGAATCAATGATGGATGCTGGACAGCTGTGGCAGGGCTTGAATGTCTTCACCTCTTACAAAGTGAAATCAAGCGATGTGGGTGACAACAGGGCTTCATATCCAGATGAGTTCAATGCCTTCTGTGACAATCAAAACGTCACAAACTCCCACAGTACCCAACGACCCTGTGATTTCAGTCTCTGACGCCGATGTGCGACCAGCTTTTGGGGTGGCGGGGGGAAGCCACAGGAAAGAACCAGGCCAGATGGGGTACCTGGTCAAGTACTAAAGATCTGTGCTGATCAACCGGCTGGAGTCTTCACTGAGACCTTTAACCTCTCACTTCAGCAGTCTGATGTACCCACCTGCTTCAAAAAGCAGGCTTCAATTATACCGGTGCCTGAGAAGAAAGTGGTAACCTAACCTCGATGACTATGATTCAGTAGTACTTACACCCACAGTAATGAAGTGTTTTGAGAAGTCGATGATGAAACCTATCAACCACTGCCTGAGAGGTGACTTAAATCCACTCCAATTTGCCTACCGGCGCAACAGGTTCACAACCGATGCCATCTCATTGGCTCTTTACTCAACCCTGGAACATCTGGAGAGCAAAGATACATACATCAGGATGCTCTTCATTGACTACAGCTCAGCATTCAATACCAACATCCCCTCACAACTAATTGGATTGGCAACGACATCTCCTCCATGATCTCTTATCAACACTGGTGCACCACAAGGCTATGTGTGTAGACCCCTGCTCTACTTGCTTTACAGTTATGATTGTGTGGCTAAGCACAGCTCCAAGCTATATTCGATATTGCTGATGACACCACTATTGTAGACCAAATCAATTGTAACCTGGTGATGAATCAGCATATTGGAGGGAGATGGGAAATCTTGATGAGTGGTGCCATAACAACAACCTATGACTCAATGTCAACAAGACCCAAGGAGTGGTTATTGTCTCCAGGAGGAGGGAACCTGAGGTCCATGAGCCAGTCCTCATGGGAGGATCAGAGGTGGAGAGGGTCAGCAACTTTAAATTCCTCAGTGCTATCATTTCAGGGGAGCTGTCCTGGGCCTGGCACTTAAGTACACTTATGAAGAAAGCACAATAGTGCCTCTACTTGCTTAGAAGTTTGTGAATATTTGGCATGACACCTAAAATCTTGACAAACCTCTTTAGATGTGTGGTGGAGAGTACATTGACTGGCTGCATCACTGCCTGGTATGGAAACACCAATGTCCTTGAATGGAAAATCCAATAAATGGTGGATATGGCCTAGTCCATCATGGGTAAAACCCTCTCCACCATTGGGCACATCTTTATGGGTCGTTGGCACAGGAATGCAGCATCCATCATCAGGGTCCCCCGCCACCCAGATCATGCTCTGTTCTTGCTGCCATCAGAAAAAAGGTACAAGAGCCTTGGGACTCACACCACCAGGTTCAGGAACAGTTATTACCTCTCAATCTTCAGGCTCTTGAATCAAAAGGGATAACTTCACTCAACCTCACTTGTCTCATCATTGAAATGTTCCCACAACCTATGGACTCACTTTCAAGGACTTTTCATCT
The DNA here is from genome assembly GCF_963921235.1 of Mobula hypostoma. Lineage (NCBI taxonomy): Eukaryota > Metazoa > Chordata > Chondrichthyes > Myliobatiformes > Myliobatidae > Mobula > Mobula hypostoma. The sequence continues at coordinate 28,813,210 of NC_086117.1, forward strand.
CACATTCTAGATATTTATTGCTTGTTTATTCATTCTTCTTCTTCTTATTGTTTCTTTTTTCTTTCTTTTTGTATTTCCACATTTAATTGTTTCCTGCACAATTGTCTGCCTGTTGATGCGGTCTTTCATTTATTTTATATTGGTTATTGGATTTATTGAGTGTGCCCACAAGAAAATGAATCTCAGAGTTGTATATCGTGACATACTGTATTTGTACTTTGATAATAAATTTATTTTGAACCTTGAACTTTAATTGAATGTACTGTGGCTTATTTTGTGGAAGTTGACGGAAAGCGTTGGATCTGTGGTGACCACATTGGCGAAATACGTCGGCAATTGAAGAAGGTGTGTCTCTAACAGACGGGTTCACGGTGCAGATCCAGGAGGTGGCCTGGGATGAACTTTGGCCTTTCAATGCCCATCACGTTTGCAGTTTTTGTAGCCTGTGCAGGTGAGAGCAGAGACTGCAGTGAGGAGTAGAGGCTGACCACATGTCATGGCACCCCAGTGGGGGCACAGAATGTCGTATTAGATAGAATGATAGATGCCGCTCTATGCAGTCACGTGCGTGAGTCCAGAGGGCTGGGGTGCCCGCCCTGGGCCAGGCTTGACAATCTCCTTGCGGCTGGAGGGAACTCTGAATGAGAGGGGAAAGATCCAGTTATGGTGTTCCACGTTGGAACCATTAACGCAGGCAGGATCAAGAAGGAGGTTCTGCTGACCCAGCTATGGTGCCAATATAAGAGTAGAAACAGAAAGCTACCAAGCTCAGTTTGTACCACAGGCAAAATAGCAGACGGTCAAAGTCTAAACCACATGAATGGCTCAAAGGTTGCTATGAGGGAAATAGGTTTCAATGCAGAGGTATACAGATGGTTGCAACATCTTGAACAAAGATCACAGTCTCTGATTAAGGAGTGCCTTGCTTAGAAATGAGATGGGAAGAGAGACCTTCACTGATACGGTATAAATTGTTGGACTTCTCTCACCATGTGGGTGGTAAAGACTAGTCATTGAGCATATTGAAGGCAGCAAATGATAGGGTTTTAGATATTAAGAGATTTGAGGGGTAGGGGATCAGTTCAGGAAAATGCCACCAAGGTGAGAAGGATAAGCCATGACCTTGAATAGTGTGGGTCACAAAATCAAAGTTCAAAGTAAATTTATTATCCAAGTATGTATACCATATACAACCTTAAGATTTATTTTCTTGTACAGGAAAATAAATACAACAGCATCTGTGGAAAACCATATATAACAGAGATGGACAAACATCCAAAGTGTAAAAGAGAGCAAGTCATGCAGAAAATATAAAAGGAAACAAATAATATTGAGATCATGAGCTGAGAGACCTGCGAGTGAGTCCACATGCTCTTGAGTCAGTTCAGGGCTGAGGTGAGTGAACCCACCCACAAATCGGGAGGCATGGAACCCGAGACACCTCTGCCTCCTCTACCTCTACTTGAACTTTCCTTTCTTTCTTTCTTTCTTTCTTTTTCTTTCTTTTTCTTTTTCTTTCTTTCTCTCCCCCCTCCCCCCCTCCCCCCCTCCCCCCCTCTCCCCCCTCTCCCCCCCTCTCCCCCCTCTCCCCCCTCTCCCCCCCTCCCCCCTCTCCCCCTCCCCCCCCCTCCCCCTCCCCCCCTCCCTCTCCCCCTCCCTCCCCCTCTCTCTCCCTCTCCCCCTCTCTCTCCCTCTCCCCCTCTCTCTCCCTCTCCCCCTCTCTCTCCCTCTCCCCCTCTCTCTCCCTCTCCCCCTCTCCATCCCACTCCCTCTCTCTCCCCCTCCCCCTCCCCCTCTCCTCCCTTTCCCCCTCTCCCCCCAGCAGGAAGAGAGAGAAAGAGACAAGTCAAGTGCAGGCAGACAGGATGGGATGTTGACCAACTGATGTACTGATTTCCTATGCTATTATGTTCTTCACTGGATTTTGTGAGAATTTGAATATAGACACCAGAGATTTGAACATGAAGCAGAGTTGCTTAGGTTTGTCAGCAGAGAATGTGGAATTAAACTAAATTCGGCAAACCTGGAATAAATCCTCATCTGTTGCATCTGCAAGCAAGATCTAAATCTTGAAATTGTATCTTATACTTTCAGGAAATTGTTGACACTCTTGATCACATAGTGTAATATATTTCTTCTGCGCCATCATTCTGAAATTTGCTGTTCCTTTTTCTGCCTTTTTTTCTAACCCAAACTTAAGTAATCTCCCTTGTTTTCCGCCACAGCTCTTTGGTGAGTCCGCTTATAGCAGTTTTGGACTTCCCTTGCCCCCAAATCGTATCGGTGAAGGTGAGTGGGCCTGAAAGGTGTAAAGCTTCCCCCAGCCGATCTGTGTTGGCCAACGTATTGGAATCTTGAATGGATTTGGGCTCTCATTCATCTGTGTGAATGTAGCAACGCAGTCCAGATGAAGTCTCCTGGGGATCACAACTACTCGCCAGTAAGCAAAGCTCTGCTTCCCCACAGCTAATCTTAACAGACTGGAACGGAAATTGTACACGGCATTTACTGTAATAAGTATTTTGGGGCCTCGTTGTCCCTGGGGAGGCGAACTGACATTTACTGCTGTTGTGGGGAAGGGGCTAGGACGCAACAGAAATTTCAGAATCACTCACTAGTTTGTGTAGCGTGTCTAGAAAGGAGTTGAGAACAATTTAACCAGTTGTAATTAACATACATCTGCCTCTTCGTGGCTTCCTTGTGCAATGACCAAAGATGTTTCTCTTGACTGAATCATGTTCAGTCTTTCGGCTAGCCTAGTTAAATGCAAGGGTGTATTTGCTGTCGAACCTGGTTGCACTGAGGGATATGACTGGCCAATGAAAAATAAGTTGGGGGGTTTGTTGTGTCATTTCAGAGGGGAGTCACTTTGGGACAGAATCACGTTGACCACACCAGCGTGCTTCCTTCCTGGCAGGACATCAGTGCCCCAGAGGAGTTTTACATTGATCAGACAGTTCTAATTTTTAAAAACTGCATTTGAACGCTCAAGGGTACGATGACAGGATTGAACTCGTGATCACCAGATAAGCAGAAAAGAGAAATAACAATACCCTTATAGTCAAGTTTCAAATCACACTCTGCAGCATCAGCAGATAGTGGTCAGGGATTCTTGTTCGCTTACCTGTCCCTCAACCAGACGTAACGAAATGTAACCTTGACAGCGCACCCTGGGCAAAGGAACTAACTCTTGCTGCCCTTGGGTGACCTGGGGACTCAGACACATCAGATTCACTGCTTATGCTACTGAGACTCTGCTACATTTTATTGCCCTTCTTGACTGCTCCATCGCCTCTAAATTGTCCAATATCAAGTGCTGGGTGAACGGAAATTTCCTCCAATCAGATGTTAACTTTGTGACACGTCTACTTTCCCCGGGCCTCCAAAACAAAAGTGGAAATTCATCCAAAACACAGTAAGTTTTGGGGTTTGACAGGGCAGATGTTGGAAGGCTGCGTACTGTGGCTGGAGATTCTAAAACTGGGCTCATCATCACTGAATGAGACTGGGCGATTTTTCTTTTTGTTGAAGTGACCTCTTCAGCAAGTTCTGAATTCTCAGTGTTGGGATGGGTGAGATACTGTGACGTGGGTAAGGTGATGGACACGAACGCTCTGTAGTTTGGAAGATCTGGAGGGATTGTGGGGGAGAAGGAGGTGTTGGAGTGGGATTTACATGGGAGGGATGTGACTGTGAAAACACCCTGGGGCATGGTTTTATTGGATGTTCAGTAGCTTTACAAATGCAAGTTTATGGTCTCCTGTCAGTCTTCCACTTTACCCAGTCTGCTCTGAACCAATTATGTAACCTACAGACTCACTTTCAAGGACTCCATAACTCATGTTCCCAGTATTTTTCTTTATTTGCACAATTTAAAAAAGTTTTTATTGCACATTTGTTTTTCAGTCTTTGTTTATGTATGGCTTTTCATAAGCTGTATGTTTTTATTTTCCTGTAAGTGTAAGTTGATGAATCAGAAGGCAGTATATGGTGACATATACATAGTTTGACTTTGCTTGACCTAACAGTTTAGACTGGTTGCATCAGAGCAGTGTGGCTTTAGATTCTTTTGTTTCTTAGCCAATCCCAAGCTCTCCTCTGGTCTTGTGCCATTTAAATCAGACAGGAAGTCTGTTTTTGTACAAGCCTGTATCCTCCAGTTTCTGTAGTTTGTGTTTGAGGTAGGAAGGTGCTTTCCTGGTGTTTTACCTGACCTGTACAAAGGCAGTTCCACACGTGACGGAGAGTGCAAACATGTAGCTTCTGCCCTTGCATAGGTTTTCAGGCAAGAAAAGAACTAAGAATGGTCTTAGCTTTGCGGAGTAATTGCTTGTAATTTAAAGCATGCTACTCTAATCTTAGAAAATTGGAGTATTATTGAGCTCGTGTCAGATTACTTGGTGTAACAGCTTTTGAAGTGGACAAGAGGGGAGCTGTGAGATCTTCAGAGGTTTAATGAGGAGAAGCAATTCAGACTGAAGTATGGTCTTTAACATATCAGGGCACAGCTACAGTCTCGGAGGGCATCTTTAAACTAGGTCACACGTGGTCTCTCCTTGTCATTTAGCTGTGTTTTGGTTAGTGGCAGGGTCATCTGCGTTGACTGACCTTTTGGTCAAATTCTTCAACATTGCTGGTTGTTTTGAAGTGTATTGAAGGAAATGTACTTTGCTGAAGCCATATTTGGAGCAAGGGCCTTGCCAAAAATCGTAACCTGTTTAATGTGGATTTCCTCTCTCGGTGCGTTCCACGACATCGACGTTCCAGTAGGATTCATTTGGAAGGATGGAATGAGTTGCTGTACGCCTGCTGATCTGGATTCTTTGAGTTGTATTTACACAGGGACATTGCCTGATTGCTGAGTCGTGAGTGAACAATGTATTGTCTCCATGAACTCTCTCAGGCCCTGAGAGATGGAGAGAGTTCTGTTTCCACTTAATTCCCTATTCCCTGGTGTCAGAAGTAATTGGCCAGAAACTGGCTATCAGTGCAACATAGCACTGAATGCTGCCATGGTGTATTTAACAGTCACAGTGCCAACTGGAACACTGCAATACTGTAAAGCTTTCTGCCTGTCCAGTACAAACCCTTGCATCATTCCATCCCATTTAACAGCAGTAACTATAATTGATAAGAGTCCACCAACTTAACTCTTGTAGATCATGATATTACATTACAAGCTATTAATATCGCCCTGCTTGTCTGCATTACAACCCGGAAACAACAGCTATTTATTTATTTAGGGACACAGCGTGAAACAGGCCCCTCTGGCCCTGTCAAGCTGCAGCACCCAGCAACCCATTGGTTTAATACCAGCCTAATCACAGGGCAATTTATAATGACCAATTAGTCCACTAACCGAAACTATTTTGGACAGTGGGAGGAGCACCTGGAAGAAAGCCACGTGGTTCGCGGGGAAAGTGTACAAACTCCTCACGGACGGCGCTGGAATTGAATTCCAAACTCTGGAATGCGCTGAGCAGTAATGGTGTTGCGCTAACCACAACGCTACCCGTGGCGCCCATTTCCTATTCCAATCTTGCTTCCTGCGAATCGTTTGATTGCCAAAGTGCGCCCACTTGCCTGTTTCTGTTCATGCTAATGCTTATTCACAAGCCTTCAGAAGGAATGCTCGCACCGTGTCAAAGATTTATTTGAAACAAATGAAATGATAAGGTTTGCAGTGTTTGACTTTGTAATCACGTTAGAAACATGATGGCAAGTTGTAACAAAAGTAAATGGATTGACACTGGGAAAGTAGGTTGCTGTACAATGTCAGCATGTAAAAGTCATTCAGTGTGATAAATTCCTATAATGCAGCAGTGACTAAACTCATTTGAGTTGCAGCAAGATAAAGTAGGATAGAGCTGATGTGGAGAGAATGTGCCAAATAGTGGGGGAGTCTAAAACCGGAGGGCACAACTTCAGCTTCGAAGAATGTCCCTTTAGAACAGAGATGAGAAGGAATATCTTTAGCCAGAGGGAGATGAATCTGTGAACAGACGGTTGTGGGGGCCAGGTCTTTGGTTATATTTAAAGCAGAGGTTGATAGGTTCTTGATTAGTAAGGTTTCAAAGTCTAAAGAGAGAAGGCGGAAAAATAGGGTTGAAGAGAGAAAATAAATCAGCCATGATCGAATGGTGGAGCAAACTCAATAGGCCGAATGGCCTAAATAGACGATAAGACCATAAGACGAAGGAGCAAATATCTTAGGATATTTGGTCCATCGAGTCTGCCCCGGCATTTCATCGTGTCATTCTCAGCCCCAGTCTCCTGCCTTCTCTCTGTAACCATTCATGTCATGACTAATCAAGAATCTATCAAACTCTGCCTTAAATATACATAAAACTTGGTTTCCACAGTTGCCTGTGGCAATGAATTCCACAGATTCACTAATCTCTGACAACATTTAATAAGCTTCAATGAGATCTCCCCCTCATTCTTCTGAATTCCAGTGAGTACAGGCCCAGAGCCAATAAGCACTCCTCATATTATAAGCTTTTCAATCCCAGTATCATTTTGTAAACCTCCTTTGAACCCTCTCCAGTGTCACCACATCCTTTCTTAAATAAGGAGCCCAAACTGCTTAGAATACTCCAAGTGAGGCCTCACCAGAACTGTATAAAGCCTCAACATTACATCCTTGCTTTTATATAGTAGTCCTTTTGAAATGAATGCTAACGTTGCATTGGCTTTCCTTGCCTCTGATTCAATCTGCAAGTTAACCAAAGTCCCTTTGCACCTCAGATTTTTGAATTCTCTCTCCATTTAGAAAGTAGTCTACCCTTTCATTTTTTCTGCCAAAGTGCATGATCATACACTTCCCGACACTATGCCACTTATTTGCCTATTCTCCTAATCTGTCCAAGTCTTTCTGTAGCCCCGCTACTTCCTCAAAACTACCTGCCCCTCCACCTATCATCATATTGTCTACAAACCTGGCCACAAAGCTATGAATTCCATCATCCGAATAATTGACATATAACATAAATAGAAGCAATCCCAACACAGGCTCCTGTGGAACACTGCTAGTCATTGGCAGCCAACTAGAAAAAGCTCCTTTTATTCCTATTTGTTGCCTCCTGCCAGTCAGCCAATCTTCTAGTACCTTTCCTGTAATACCATGGGCTCTTGTTAAACAGCTTCGTGTGTGCTACCTTGTCAAAGGCCTTCTGGAAATCCAAGTGCACAACATCCACCAATTCTCCTTTGTCTATCTTGCTTGTTATTTCCTCAAAATTTTCCAACAAATTTGTCAGGCAATATTTTCCTTTAAGGAAACCAGGCTGACTTTGGCCTATTTTATCTTGTTCCTCCAAGTACCCCAAGACCCCATCCTTAACAATTGACTGCAACATCTTTTCAACCACTGAGGTCAAACTAACTGGCCTATAGTTTCCTTTCTTCTACCTGTCTCCCTTCTTGGAGAGTGGAGTGACATTTGCAATTTTCCAGTCCTCTGGTACTATTCCAGAATCCATTGATTCATGAAAGATCATTACTAATGCCTCCACAATCTCTTCAATCACCTCTTTCAGAACCCTGGAGTGTAGACCATCTGATTATGGAAGCTTTGTGCTTGGTAATCAAATCTATCCATACTATCCTTTGGCCTTAGCAGTCACATACTTATAGCTGCTGATTGTAATGTTTCTTTTTCCTTTTTTAATCTTTTTATTGATCTTCAGGTTCAAAACATAGTAACAATAGTAATACAAAGAGATTGGAATTACATTATTGATAATAGACATATGCAAGTAAAACTATAGATAATACAAGTATACTGGACCTCCCAAACTCTCGATATAGTTAATCATGATGAAAGGGAAAAAAATCACAAGAAAAAGAACCCCCAAAGTAACAAAAAAAAACTAAGAAAATGTTCGGTTTACCAATGATGGATCATAGCTCTTTATCCTCTTCAGCTTGTCGGATAATTGCATTTGTTACATTAATGGCTAGAAGATCCATCTTATTGAATTGGAAAGAGACCAAAAACCATATCATGTTTAAATTTAGAAAAAATTAGAAGTGTCATTTTTGATCTTTCGGTTAAATTTGAAGAGACCTGGAAGCCATTTATTCAACCCTTTCATTTGATGTAGCTTGACCTTTTCTGAATCCTTTTTATTAACCTAGAATGTATGGATAGAGGAGCAGAGTTGACAACATTAATGACTGTATTCTATATAATATATTAGCCCAGCCTTGTTTTGTTTCGATCAGGTTTTGGTTTAGTTTAGGTTTTTCTCTTAGGTTTTTTTTTGATACTTTGGGGATTGTAATGTTTCGGTGATAGAAAAATAGTCGGGTTTACTGTTGAAACATTGCAATCAGTGTCTGTCAGATGTGACTGTTAAGGCCAAAGGATAGTACGGATAGAGTGGACCATCTGGTCCAGGTTGATTTATCTACCTTCAGACCTTTCAGTTTCCCATGTACCTTCTCCCTAGTAATGGCAACTTTGTTCACTTCTGCCCCCTGACACTCTGTCTTCTAGCATACCGCTGGTGTCTTTCACAGTGAAGACTAATGCAAAATGCCTATTCAGTTTGTCCGCCATTTCCTGGTCCCTCAATACTGCCTCTCCAGCAAAGTTTTCCAGTGGTCTGCTATCTACTCTCACCTCTCTTTTACACTTTATATATCTAAAGAAATATAAAGTGTGTTTCTGCTACTGTGTCTTATGGTCTTATGGCATAGACCCTTTGGCTCAGTTAATCCAACCATTGACCACCCATATTTTCCCTGAGTTCCTCCATATTTCTACTATTCACCTACACACTAGGGGCAGTTTATAATGGCCAAGAATCCGACCAAACCACCTCTCTATGGGATGTGGCAGAAGATCAAAGCACCTGCTCAAAGGGAGAATGTGCAGATCTGGGGTGAACCCAGGTCTACTGGAGCCAGGAGGCAACAGCCGTGCCCGACGCACCACTGCTCTGCTGGTGATTAGGCGTAATTGGTTGGGACGTGGCCAAGTGGTTAAGGTGTTCGTCTAGTGATCTGAAGGTTGCTAGTTCGAGCCTCAGCTGTGACAGCGTGTTTGTGTCCTTGAGCAAGGCACTTAACCACACATTGTTCTAATGTCTGTGCAAGGAGTGGTGCCCCACACAGACTTTCAACCTGTGCCTTGTAAGGCATGAAAATGCCCGACGCAGGGCTCTCATGGTCTGAGTCGACGTTCCCTCCCCGGTTGGGAAGTGCTTTGTGATACCCCAAAGTTGATAGAATCTCTTGTTCAATATTTGTTCGTGTTTGAGTCAATGAGGTTGGACTTTGCCCAATGGAGAGTGGGGTGCAAATTCAGGCGATGGCATGAAAGGTTCTATTATTGTGCAGCAAATATTTAGATAATATTGACTCCTAGAGGAAAACTATAAGCCAAAATTGGTGTAGTTTGAGTCCTTTACACACAGGTTGTGATGCCAGGGATAGAGCGGACTGATACTCCTTCAAACTCCAGCAGGGTAGCTAAGCCATGGGTTGTTCATATAAGTACTAACTCATGTGGAAAAGGCTTCCATGGGAATCAACTAATTAGAGAGAGTTTCCATGGATACTATCACTCGGCTTCAGAGGAATTGAATTGTTCTAGCATCTGGTATCTCCATCGCCATATTGCTTAATATTACTTTGCTTAAGTGTTGTAAGTAGTTATTTATTACTATTTTATTTAGAGATACAGCTTGGTAACAGGCCCTTTTGTCCCAATTAGCCTGCACCGTCCATTTATATGCATGTGACCAATTAACCTACCAACCCTCATGTCTTTGGAATGTGCGAGAAAGCTGGAGTACCCAGAGGAATCACATGTGATCAAGGAGAGAACGTCCAAACTCCTTACAGGCAGTGACGGGAACTATGGTGCTATGAGGCAGGAGCTGGCCAAGGTTCAATGGAACAGTACCCTAGCAGGGATGACAGTGGAACAGCAGTGGCAAGTGTTTCTGGGAATAATGCGGGAGGTGCAGGATCAGTTCGTTCCAAAGAGGAAGAAGATCCTAAGGGGAGTAAAGGGAGGCCGTGGCAGACAAGGGAAGTAATGGACAGTATAAAAATAAAAGAGAAGAAATGTAACATAGCAAAGACGAGTGGGAAGCCAGAGGATTGGGAAACTTTTAAAGAGCAACAGAAGGTAACTAAAAAGGCAATACGTGGAGAAAAAATGAGGTATGAAGGTAAACTAGCCAAGAATTTTAAGGAGTATAATAAAAGCTTCTTTAGGTATCTAAAAAGGGAAAAAAAATAGTTAAGACCAACATTGGGCCCTTGAAGACAGAAGCGGGTGAATTTATTATGGGGAACAAGGAAATAGCAAACGAGTTGAACAGGTACTTTGGATCTATCCTCACTAGGGAAGACACAAACAATCTCCCAGATATAATAGTGGCCAAAGGACCTAGGGTAATGAATGAATTGAAGGAAATTTATATTAGGCAGGAAATGGTGTTGGATAGGCTGTTGGGTCTGAAGGCTGATAAGTCCCCGGGACCTGATGGTCTGCATCCCAGGGTACTGAAGGAGGTGGCTTTAGAAATCGTGGAGGCATTGGTAATCATTTTCCAATGTTCTATAGATTCAGGATCAGTTCCTGTGGATTGGAGGGTGGCTAATGTTGTCCCTCTCTTCAAGAAGGGAGGAAGAGAGAAAACAGGGAATTATAGACCGGTTAGCCTGACGTCGGTGGTGGGAAAGATGCTGGAGTCAATTATAAAAGATGAAATTACGACACATCTGGATAGCAGTAACAGGATTGGGAGTCAGCATGGATTTACAAAGGGGAAATCGTGCTTGACTAATCTTCTGGAATTTTTTGAGGATGTAACTATGAAAATGGACAAGGGAGAGCCAGTGGATGCAGTGTACCTGGACTTTCAGAAAGCCTTTGATAAAGTCCCACATAGGAGATTAGTGGGCAAAATTAGAGCACATGGTATTGGGGGCAGAGCACTGACATGGATTGAAAATTGGCTGGCTGACAGAAAACAAAGAGTAGCGATTAACAGGTCCCTTTCGGAATGGCAGGCGGTGACCAGTGGGGTACCGCAGGGTTCAGTGCTGGGACCGCAGCTGTTTACAATATATATTAATGATTTAGATGAGGGAATTAAAAGTAATATAGCAAATTTGCCGATGACACAAAGCTGGGTGGCAATGTGAAATGTGAGGAAAATACAGGGTGACTTGGACAGGCTGAGTGAGTGGGCAGATGCATGGCAGATGCAGTTTAATGTGGATAAATGTGAGGTTATCCACTTTGGTGGTAAGAATGGGAAGGCAGATTATTAGCTAAATGGAGTCAAGTTAGGAAAAGGGGAAGCACAACGAGATCTAGGTATTCTTGTACATCAGTCACTGAAAGCAAGCATGCAAGTACAGCAGGCAGTGAAGAAAGCTAATGGCATGCTGGCCTTCATAACAAAGGGAATTGAGTATCGGAGCAAAGAGGTCCTTCTGCAGCTATACAGGGCCCTGGTGAAACCACACCTAGAGTACTGTGTGTAGTTTTGGTCTCCAAATTTGAGGAACGACATTTTTGCTATTGAGGGAGTGCAGCGTAGGTTCACAAGGTTAATTCCCGGGATGGCGGGACTGTCATATGTTGGAAGATTGGAGCGACTGGGCTTGTATACTCTGGAATTTAGAGGCTGAGAGAGGATCTTATTGAAACATATAAGGTTATTAAGGGATTGGACACGCTGGAGGCAGGAAGCATGTTCCTGCTGATGGGTGAGTCCAGAACTAGAGGCCACAGTTTAAGAATAAGGGGTAGGCCATTTAGAACAGAGTTGAGGAAAAACTTTTTCACCCAGAGTGTGGTGGATATATGGAATGCTCTGCCCCAGAAGGCTGTGGAGGCCAAGTCTCTGGATACTTTCAAGAAAGAGATGAACAGAGCTCTTAAAGATAGCGGAATTAAAGGTTGTGGGGATAAAGCAGGAACTGGATACTGATTGTGGATTATCAGCCATGATCACAGTGAATGGCGGTCCTGGCTCGAAGGGCCGAATGGCCTACTCCTGCACCTTTTGTCTGTTGTCTATTGAACCCTTGTCACTGGCACTGTAGTAAATGTTATGCTGAACTTCAGGCTACTCTGCTGCTGTAACGTCAACTAATGCCATGTTACCGGCAGAGTTTAAGTTAGGGTGATTGTTGCTGGACTGTAATGGAGTGTCCGACAGATTGCTTGGAGGTGTTGTGACTTGGTCAGTGAGTGAATCTCCTGGGTTTTGCTCCTCTCTGGTCACGAATAGGCCAGGAGAGGACCCAGAGAGGTTCTTGTCCTATCAAGAGGTTTGATGTTCCCAAAGTGTTTTGGGTTGACCAGATGTTGTTGAGGAGATCCCATAGTGAGTTTGCTGTGGATGTAGGTATCAGATCCTTCTGTATTTGATGTTGGGATTGCTTTAAGCAGATTTTGGTGCTGCCTTTTGCTGTATTTGAGAGCTGCTGATGGTGCTGTACTTGTTCATAACGAAGAGCCAGACTTATCACATTCTCCTGTATTATTTTACGAACAAGGCACCATCTGAGCTGTGATCTCAAAGTTCTGAAGTCAGGTTGAAATGGTTTTATTCCCTTGTATGGAATATTAAGGGACATTTAAGATGATTAAAAGATTTGATAGGGGCTCTGAAGAAGAAACTTTCTTTTGAGTGGGGAGTTATAGACCAAGGGGTATAACTTTAAAATTGAGTGAGGGTGGTTCAGAGCTGCTGTCAGATCGCACTTAACACAAAATGCAGCGGAAATCTGGAGAGAAAAATCTGTCTTCCTGAAATATTGTTGAGGCTGGATATCAAATTGAACAAAAATCAAAACTGATGTTGATAGGTCTTTCTGATGTCTGAGCCCTTAATGCTACCATGTGATTAAATCACAGAGTAGATTCAAAGAACGAATAGCTGCCTTGGGTTGTTAGGTTCGTTAGCATTAATTTAGTGGGGATTTTACCTGCTCTGTGTTTCCCATTTTGCTCTCCTTTCTTCCTTAAACTGTGGGATTATATTTGTTACATTCTAATCTCTGGAATGTTTTAAATTGTGTGGAATTTTTGGGATGACAACCAATGTATCTTCTGTCTCCATAGCCACCTCTTTCAGAACTTTGTATGTTGGTTTTTAGTTTCTAGGATTTCTCAGCTCTCAGATTCATCAGTTTATATATTTTATATTTTCTTATGATGTAGAAAAAGGCCAGTTCACCCCATTGAATCTGTGCTGTTTCACCAAATCATCCCGTGCCCCAACTAATCTTGTCAGTAACCTATCCTCCCCTCATTCCATGAACTTCTCCCCCAGCTCAGATGAGAACAGATCTTATAGAAACATTTGACATTATGAAAGGGATAGATAAAATAGAGGCAGGAAAGTTGTTTCGACTGGTGGGTGAGACTAGAACTAGGGGACGTAGCCTCAAGATTCAGGGGAGTAAATTTAGGAGGGAGATGAGGAGGAACTGTTTTTCCAAAAGAGTGGTGAATCTGTGGCATTCTCTGCCTGATGAAGTCATGGAGGCTTCCTCGGTAAATATATTTAAGACAAGGTTGGATAGATTTTTGCATTGTAGGGGAATTAAGGGATATGGGGAAAAGGCAGGTAGGTGGAGATGAGTCCATGGCCAGGTCAGCCATGATCTTATTGAATGGCGGGGCAGGCTCGATGGGCCAGATGGGCCCTACTCCTGCTCCTATTTCTTATGTTGTGCTGGTTCACCCATGTAAACTACTGACAGTTTACAGTGGACACTTAAACTACCGACCTCCATGTCATTGGGGAGTAGGAGGAGACTGGAGCATCCGGAGGTAACCCACATGGTTACTGGCAGAATGTGAAAGCTCCGCACAGACAGTATTAGAGGTCAGGGCTGGAGCTGAGAGGCACATTCCACCAGTCTGCTGCCCTTTCTCCTCTCTTCATTTTAATCAAGGCCAATTTCTTCCAGCTCCTCATTCAGTCAACGTCTATTATGCTGCAATATTTCCAGAAGGTTTTATCTAGTTGGTTTATTATTGTCACATGAATGGAGATATAGTGTAAAACCTTTACATGGCACCCAGACAGATAATTCCACAGATAAATACATTGGGGTATCATAAAAGGTGAGGAAACCAGAATGTAGTGTTGCAGTTGCAGGGAAAGAACAATACGGATAGATAATAAAGAACAAGGGTCTTGATGAGGTAGAATGAGAGATCAAAACTGATGGAAATAATTTCTCAGTTATTCCCTCCCCATAAAATCCTGGGTTAACCTCTAAGGGGCACTATATTGACGTTTGTTGATCTTTTCCATTTTACAAATTCAAAGTTTTTAGAGTCCATTTTTATATTTCTTGCTAGATTAGTTTTGTATTCCACTTTTTCTTCTCCTTATTTCTTGGTCCTTTAATGAATTTTCCCAACCCTCGGACTAACTGCTCTCATACAATTTTAAACTTCCCTAATTAACCACCGTGGGCTACTTTTCTTCTTGGTTTTGGTCCCATAAAAAGGATAGGCAGTTTATTCTCTAAATCTTAGGCATCTGTCATCTACTGTTGCAACCTCTAATGTAATTTTCCAATCCACCTAGTCCACTCTCATCTCATTTCTTTGCCGTTGTCTATATTTTTAATAGTGAACTAAATTACTTCCAATGTTTATGTATAATCTTGTAACATTATGATCACTCTTCCCTGCAGGCCCCTTTTCAGTTATTAATTAACCCTTTTGCCTTGTGCAATGCTAGATTTAACATCATAGTTAGTTCATCAATAAATGGTTTTGGGGCTTCCATGAGTTCATCCTCCACATTATCAGTATTAATTTAGTTTGCCAGTCTATATATACATTGATATTCCCCACGGTTACTTCACATGAGCTTTATTATCATTATTGTTTTGGTTATTGGTGGTAGGCCTGATTCATTCAGTAAAACAGCCCTCGCAGGTTACTCTCCAGACCTGTGGATTCATAAATTAGGCTCCCATTTCAGTGCTTCATTGAAGGATTTTACGATGTAGTTGAGAGTGAATGTCACAGGTGTGATACTAAGGGAGTGCAGCACTGTTTTAGTGCAATGTTGATGGAATGGAGCACTGTTGGACTCAGAGATGCTGTGGGTATCTGGGCTACAGAAGGGGAGGTATTGATGGAACACAGGAATGTTAAGTGGTAGGAATGGGCATCTAGCAAACTCAAGTGTGACACATGCAAGCTGAGGTTGTCAGAAGGAGCAGAAATTCAGTGGTAAATGTGAAAATGAATGAAATTTCTCTTATTTGTAACACAAGAGATTCTGCAGATGCTGGAAATCTGCAGCAACGCTAAAAGCTGGAGGAACTCAGCAGGTCATTCGGCATCTATAAAGGGGAATAAATAGTTGATGTTTCGAGCATCATTTCCCTCATCAGGAAATATTCATTGGAATGCTTTTATTTGAAAACCAATCTTTATTTTGAATAAAATTATATGCAAAAGAATTTCACAATGCAAAGCTCTTAAAATTGCAGCATTTGGTTTGTTCTTTTCATTCAGTGTTGCTATTTTTGTACATCGTAATGTTATATACCAATGCGGAAACTGAAATGTCTGTTGCACAAGCAGAGCAAGTTTGGTAAATGACAAAATCCTGTGCAGGGAAAATGAATTCCTGAGAATCCTTGTAATACCTGATGTATGAGTCACCTCTGATCAGCACCACTTAAGAACTGTGTGGGGTAAGAAAGGTATTCAAAAAAAAGAAGGCTGAGGATTAATCATCACACACAAAAAATGCTGGTGAACGCAGCAGGCCAGGCAGCATCTATAGAAAGCGGTACAGTTGACATTGCGGGCCGAGACCCTTCATCAGGACTAACTGAAAGAAGAGATAGTAAGAGATTTGAAAGGGGGATGGGGAGATCCGAAGTGATGGGAGAAGACAGGAGGGGGAGGGATGGATTAATCGAGTGAGAAGTCAGAAATGTGATCTGTGTGCAGGAGTGATAAGAGGAAATGATGTGGATACAGTGCCGATAGAAGCATTCCCTCTCTTCCCACCCCCTCCCCCCTCCCCCTTCGCTCCTTTGTAAACAGCATGCAGGGTATACTAGAGAGAACTGAATCAGGTGTAAATTTCAGGAAGAAAACTGAACAAATGAGTGACATTGGGCGTTTTATTTATTTAAGGATTAGAATACGCGTGCAATTTTGTGTGTGTGCAAGTGACCAAAACCTGAACTGTGAAAGATTTGGAACAATGTGCTGGTACTTAC
Source organism: Mobula hypostoma (assembly GCF_963921235.1). NCBI lineage: Eukaryota > Metazoa > Chordata > Chondrichthyes > Myliobatiformes > Myliobatidae > Mobula > Mobula hypostoma. The sequence goes on from NC_086117.1 coordinate 28,829,455, forward strand.
ACACTGAATCCCATCCTCGCACTTCAGACCGATTGGTTTTATGACACATTTAGAGAAACTGCAGAGGTTAGACAGAGCCCCATTTAAATGCAAATCCTTTATTCCCAGTATTATGTTACCAAAAAGGGGATGTGTTACATTCATCACAGTCAAGCAGATTCAAATGCCCTGATGCTGTTTGTGACTGAGCCAAAACAAATAACCATTTGTTAGGGTCCAGCACTTGTGAAAACACATACTTAAAGGACATAGCTCAAGAATGGGCTTATTAGGAGCGGAATGTTCCATTACAATTGCTTGCAAGTTCCCCAGATATCATCGAAAGCACTCACAAGATTTCTACAGATGTACGGCGGAGAGCATTCTAACTGGTTGCATCACCGTCTGGTATGGAGGGGCCACTGCTCAGGATCAGAAAAGCTGGAAACTCAGCCGGCTCCATCGCAGACGCTAGCCTTCCCAGTATCCAGGACAAAAGGTGGTGCCTCAGAAAGGCAGCGTCCATCATTGACAATCCCCATCACCCAGGACATGCCCTCTTCTCATTGCTCCCATCAGGGAGGAGGTACAGGAGCCTGAAGATACACACTCAATGATTCAGGAACAGCTTCTTTCCCTATGTGATCAGATTTCTGAATGGACAATGAACCCATGAACTCTACCTCAGTATTTTCCCTTTCTTTTTGCACCACTTATTTAATTTAATTTTCTTTTTTACATATACTTATTGTAATTTATAGTTATTATGTATTGCAATGTATTGTTGCCACAAAATAACAAATTTCACGATATGAGGTTGAGTGAACTTAGCCTTTTCTCCTTGGAGCAATGGAGGATGAGAGGTGACCTGACAGAGGTGTATAAGCTGGCGAGAGGCATTGATCATATGGAAAGCCAGAGGCTTTTTCCCAGGGCTGAAATGGCTAACATGAGGGTGCATAGTTTTAAGGTGCTTGGATGTACCAAGGGGGATGTCAGAGGCACGTTTTTCACACTGAGAGTGGCGGGTGTGTGGAATGCACTGCCGGTGACGGTGGTAGAGGTGGATACAATAGAGTCTTTTAAGAGGTACGTGGAGCTTAGAAAAAGAGAGAGCTATGCAGTAGGGGAATTAACTAGGTTACATGGTCGGCACAACATTGTGGGCCGAAGGGCCTGTAATGTGCTGTAGATTTCTATGTTCTATGATTCTATACGCCGGTGATATTAAACTTGATTCTGAAATGGCCGGATTCATCTTCACTTTTATGAGGGTATGTTCAGAATGAGGTTTAATAGGACTGACATATGTCATGAAATTTGCTGTCTTTGCAGCAGCAGTACAATTCCATACATAATAAGAGGAAAAAAACTGTGAATACAGTGTGTGTGTGTATATATATAAAAATATATAAAATTAAATAGTTAAATAAGTAGTGCAAAAATAGAAATTAAAAAGTAGTGAGGTAGTGCTTTCAGAAATCGGATAGCAGAGTGGAAGAAGCTGTTCCTGAATCATTGAGTGTGTGTCTTCAGACTTCTGTATCTCCTTCCTGATGGTAACAATGAGAACCAAGGCATAACCTGAATGGCGGGGGTCCTTAATTAATGATGGATGCTGCCTTTTTGGAGCATTGCTCCTTTTTTTATTTTTTTTATATATAATTTTTATTAAATTTTCAAAAAGAATACATGAAAAGATAAAATCTACCCCCCCTCCCCCATATGTAGTCCTACCTAAAAGAAAGAAAGAAAAAAAAAGAGCCGCCTGGATATTGGAAGGTTTCCACATGCTCCATGGGATTCAAAATAAATTTGGTATAATCATTCGTTACTTGCCCCAAGTAACCAAATTCTTTGTCGGAGCACTTAAATATGACATCCTATCTTTTGTAAATAAGGGCGCCAAATATTCAAGAATGTTACATAATTATCTCTTAAATTATAAGTAATTTTTTCAAGTGGAATAGAACTAGCCATTTCATTATTCCAACGATCCATACTTAAATACGAATCAGATTTCCAAGTAACTGCTATAGTCTTAGCTACTGCCAATGCAATTTTTATAAATTCTTTCTGATATTTATTCAATTTAAGTTTCGGTTTTATCCCTTCAATATCACCTAATAGAAATAATACAGGGTTATGTGGAAGCATTGCTCCTTGAAGGTGTCCTAGATTGTTTTACTGCGCACCAGGAAGCTTTAACGGTGAACATAAGAAGTGGAACCTTTGAATGTGCTCTTCCTTTCATCAAAGTCACAGCTGATCTCCTACCTCAACGCATTCTCCTGCACTATTTGTGTGTCTCTATGTGCCCTTAATATCTAGAAGTTTACTGATTTCAGGTTTATGTGAACTGAATAGCTAAGCTTCCACAGCCACCAGTGATCAGTGTGCGATTCCCGCTGCTGTCTATGAGGAGCTTGCACATTTTCTGCATGACCACGTAGATTCCTCCGGGTGCTCCAGTTTCACCTCACATTCTAAAGACGTGCGGATTAGGGTTAGTAAATTGTGAGCGTGCTACATCGACACTGGAAGCTCGCTGACACTTGCAGGCTGCCCCCAGCACGTCCTCGGACACAAGTGACTCATTTCACTGTATATTTCGACGTACATGTGATAAGTCTTTCTCTTCATGTTCTTTAACCTTCCAGATTAGAGAATTATAAAGATTTTCCATCCTCTGAGGGGAAAAATAGTCCCTCATCACAGTTCTCAGCTGCCTATCCCTTATTCAAGAGCTGATTCCCTTCTTGTAGATGCCAACATTCCTTCCAGATCAAGCCTGCCAAGCCCGATCAGATTTTTTTAGTTTCAATGAGATCGTTCTCTTAAATTCTAGAGGACAGAAGCCTGGTTCCCTCAGTCTTCACTCAGAGCAAACCTACTGTTCCTGGAACCATCTGATTATTGCATGGAGATCTAAACGTTATCAAACAACGACATAACAAAGGACATCGAGAGCTTCAGAAAATTATTGCTTTCTGAAGAAATCAATTTGAAAGGTAATATGATTTGACTTAGCTGGGGATAGTCTTAGTGGCTTGACTCAATGACACGTCTACAAGAATCAGACGGATACACACAATGTGCTGGAGTTTTGGGCTGAGAGCCCTCATCAGGACTGGAAAGGAAGGGGGAAATACTGTTTATTCCCATCCATCGATGCTGCCCGACCTGCTGAGCTCCTCCAGCACATTGTGTGCATTCTTCTTTATTTCCAGCATCTGCAGTACCTCTTGTGTCTACAGCAATCAGACAGTTGGCTGTTTAAAAGGTGTACCTTTCCGTATGTGTTGGGAAGTTTATACAGCAGGAAAAGTTTAGGGAGGAGAGAGAAATGAAGAGAAAGAGAGATGGAAAATGACTGAAGGAGTGAAGGATAAAGTTGGAGCATTTTCTGGATTGATTCCAGTCTGTATGATGGGTTTAGTCTGCCTGCCCTGACCAAGCTTCTGATCTCCCATGTTTAGATTGTGAATTAGAGTCCTGAGTGCACTCTCACACACCCGATGTTTCTATTAATTCCCCTCCTCTTTCTACACTTGTCCAAGCATTGAAATGGCACATACGTGTGTGTGGGTGGGGGTAGTTTGGACCACGTGGGATTCCTTGTACCATTTGTTTGATTAGTTTGTACTGAGAATTGTCCCTAGTATGCAGGTGAGTGTTAGAATGTGGAAGGAGCTGATGGGAATGTGGGAAGAAAGGAAAAGTACTAATGCAGGATTGGTGTGAAACGATGGTCGATGGTCAGCATGGGCACGTTGGGCCGAAGGCCTTTTTTCTGTACTACATCTCTTTGATCAAAATCAGAATTAGGTTTAATATCACTGACATATGTCATGAAATTTGTTGTTTTGTGGCAGCAGTACAGTGCAATACACAAAATACTATAAATTACAACAGGAAATGTATTAAAAAAACTAAATAAGGTATGCAAGAAAATGACAAAAATAGTGAGGTAGTGTTCATGGGTTGTTTCAGTGCCTGTTCAGAGATCTGATGGTGGAAGGCAAGAAGCTGTTCGTGTGTGATTTTAGGCTCTGGTACCCCCTCTCTGATGGAAAGGATAAGAGGACAGCATGTCCTGTGTGATGGGAACCCTTAATGACTGATGCCACCTTTTTGAGGTGTTGCCTTTTGAAATGCTGGGGAGGTTGCCTCCTGCGAAGGAGCTGGCTGAGTTTGCTACCGTCCGCAGTTTTTCCCGATCCTGATGGCCCTGCAACTATAACGTATCGGATGGTTAACGGATGTGAAAGCTGTTGTTGGTTTTGAAGTGTTAAGTTCTGACATAGTTAAATGAAAATGTGAAATGAACTGATTTGTGCTCATTTGGGATAGAAATGTTGTTTTCAGGAAATGGAAATCAACAGCTTCTGTACATGATGTACATCTCTAGGGACCATTAACACACCATTAATATGGATCAATGAGGAATAATTATTTATATTAATAAAACATAATATGCAAAACAACCCTGTTAGTTCTTGAAATTGAATTATGTGGCTGTCATCTTTGATTAATTTGAATAAATTAGTCAGGACCGTCTGCACTGGACACCGGTTCTGAAGAGAGCAGTCAGGAGCCCCCAGTCAGTGTGTAAGGTTCTGGCTCGCTCTGCCTTTTGACCTCTGCCCGTTCCACTAGCCATGGCCGCGAAGAGGGGAGTGATGTACGTTCAAACAGCCCTGATATTTATGGGGAAGAGGTAGGGAAAGGAGCTTGTCTTTCTCCGTTTGCCATTCATGTGGTGGGAGAAAGTTGCGATGGGGAAGCAAGATTATGGGATATAGACAGTAAACAGAAGACTGGGATATGGGTGGAATTTCTTGATTTGTAACTTTTTATCCCCCACAGTGTTCATTCCCTCTTCCCCTCCCCCTCTGAAGGCACCCATCCTTCCCATCTCCACTGTCCTTCTATCCTCTCGTTTTTCCTGCTGTATAAACTTTCCTGCCTTTCTGTCATCAACTCACACTTGTGGGACTCCCCCTCCCCCCGAACTGAACAAATTTCTCAAAAATGTATTTTGTTCTTCAAAGTAATTGGAAGTGAGTGCCCTCAGCTGTAAAAACAAAATGTTTCTTCAGCGATGGAGCACCTGCTGGGCATCTCTGGGTGCGTGGGGAGCTAACTGGAGGGGAGAGAGTTTGAAGGGAGAGATTACTACGTTGATTGAGTATGTAGTAACAAGCTCATGGCTAAACAATTCGGGAGAGGCCAGAATGTGATGGACAAGCTGGGGTGGGAGTGCAGGCTGTCTGAATGAAGCATGTGTGATACTAGACAGGTTTTTGCGACATAGGAGTTTTTTTTTCTTTGATTCCCAACCCAGTTTCTTCACCCTTTCTCACTGAGGGTGCGGCTCTGGAGTCAGTTTTCATTTCAAACAAAGACAATTAAATTTAAACCATAGGACAGGCAATTTTGAACACTATTAGGTGAATGTAAACCATGGAAGCTGAATGAGGGGAGGGCAGTTGGCCCATTGAGTCTGCTCTACTCTTCAATGGAGGGTGATTTTTTTTGCAATCGCACTTCCTCACTGTGACCCTTAACCTCCTTGTCAAATAGGAGCCCATTTCCCAATCCGATATGTCCATCCATGGCCTCCTCCACTGTCGGGATGAGGCCACACTCACGTTGGAACAACACCTTATATTCCATTTGGGTAGCCTCCAACCTGATGGCATGAACATCAATTTCTCAAACTTCCAGTAATGCCCCCCACCCCCAATTCACCATTCCCCATCCCCTTTTCCATCTCTCACCTTATCTCCTTGCCCACCCATCGCCTCCCTCTGGTGCTCCTCCCCCTTTTTCTTTCTTCCATGGGCTTCTTGTCTCTTTCACCACTCAACTTCCCAGCTCTTTACTTCATCCCTCCCCCTCCCAGTTTCACTTATCGCCTGGTGGTTCTCTCTCCCCTCCCCCTCCCCACCTCTTAAATCTACTCCAACTTTTTTTCTCCAGTCCAGCCGAAGGCTTTCAGCCTGAAACGTTGACTGTACTTTTTTCCTCAGATGCTGCTCAGCTTGCTGAGGTCCTCCAGCATTTTGTGTGTGTGTCAATCAGCAACCTACCAGTTTTCTGCCTTAAATACTGCTGGGCACAACTTGAACGTATTGCAGGGATTGTAGTCAGCAGGACTGCACCTTATGAAGGTGCAAAGGACTGGAGATGCTAGAGTTCAGCGTAACAATGTCCTGGGGAACTCAGTTGGTTGAGCTGCATTTGTGATTGGGTGGAGGGGAGGAGTTTGATATTTCAGGATGAAGCCTTTCTTCGGGGTTTAGGGTTGGAGAAGGCAGGCAGCCAGTATAATGAGGAGGGGTTAGGGGTCACTCCTCTTCCCTCTAGCAGTGTTCCTCTGGCTGATCGATCTTAAAAGGGCAATGCGTCAAAAAGGCGGCGGCCATCGTTCAGGGCACCCATCACCAGGACATGCTCTCTACCCATTACTACCATCAGGGAGGAGGTACAGGAGCCTGATGACCCACACTCAACAATTTAGGAACAGCTTCTTCCCCTCCACCGTCAGATTTCTGAATGAACCCGTGGACACCACCTCACTATTTTTTTGCTTTCTTTTTGTACTATTCATTTTTTTAAAATATATGTGTACGGAATATTTTATGAGATGTACTGCATGTCGGTGATAATAAACCTGATTTTGAATCTGATTCTGTTAGAAGCCCATAATCTTGTAGCCCAGGTATGTGGAAAATCTGACCCAATGAAAAACAGCACTGTCCAGCCCAGAGAAAATCAGCCTTGTTGCAACCAGACAGCAGTATGTTTAAAAGAGCAAGTTTGAAATTCAGTCACTGATGTTAAACTCTCGAGTTGAAGAGGTTTCGACAGAACAGGTAAGGGTTATAGTCAGGGATCTCACTTTCAATATATGTTCCAGGCCATTAAATTACTGAGTATAGAGTGCGACTGTGATGAGTTATCTTTCCCTGGGATCACAGCCTTCTCAGCAACCATTAAACAGCACAGGGCCATTTACTGCCGTAGAATCTGATAATTACAAGGCTTCATTCAAATGTGATCAGCACATACCAGCACCAGAATATAATCAGCACCTGAAGGCAGCTCATTACCATCACATCTTCACCAGCAGGTTGTTGCTGATGTTTCCCAAAGATAATTGCTATCCAGAGACTGCCTGCAAGCTGACAGAGGAAGAAAATCATTTCCTTTTATGATTATTGAGTTCTGCGGTGATGCAGGAAGCCTGGGAGTGAAACGGGCAGTAGAGCTGAGTTGAGAGGGGTAAAAAAAAACACTTGGTAAGGCTACAAATCAGCTATCTTTCGCATTGATTCCCTGGAATGTGTGGACTTCAGTGATACCAAGTCATTCCGGGCTATGGGTTCCACACACATTGACCCCTGTTGTGGTTGGGTTTCTTCAGATCTTGTGATTCACTGGCAAGTTTGGTGTTCTGGGAAACACTGGGGAGTGACGAGATATGTTAAATGTTTAAAGAGCAAGCAGTTTTAAATCTGGGACATCTGTCGTGCATTACTGGAGAGTTGAGTTGAATCTCCACTTAAATGATCAATAGTTGATGTTCAGGGAAGATTTAATAACCAAATATCAGACTTTAGTCCCGACGGAGGGTCTCAGCCCCAAACCTCAGTTTTTTTCTTCCCCTCCATGGATGCCGACTGACCTGCTGACTTCCACGGGAATTTTGTGTGGATTCCCAGCATCTGCAGAACCTCTTGTGTTTATGATCAGACTTGTTTGGTGGGTTGAAGGACTGGTTTGCTGACCAGGACATTGTTGTTTGTGCTTTTGGTATGTCATTGCTTGAATTCATATCTTGTTGGCTGTGGGGGGGTTTTGTTAGTTGAGAGGTGTCTGTCATAATTGCCTTCTCTCCACTGTTTGTGAAAAATAATAAATTGGCTTTTTTTTCCCATAAGTACAGGGTTGTTGTGTTGTAAACCGATGGGTCATCTCCGTAGCAACAGCTGTCCTTCCGTTTGACCCCATCATTAATTGAAAGGCATCTGCAGATGAGAGGAATCTTGTGGGTATACAAACATCATCTGTTTTTGTGCTGTTGGTTGAGGGATTCACGTTGACCAGGGGTTTGCCCTGCTTCACCTGAGTGCCAGGGAGACTCCTTTACAACAAGGCCAGACAGGGGTCTCAATTTAAAGCCACGTTTGAAATATCACATTACCTATAATTCAACACACTCCCGGCAGTTCCACTCTGTTAGTACAGCACTGCATCAGTATTGCTTTGGAGAGTTAGACTGGGTCATGTGTTCTGGAATGAGATGTGAACCCCTAAACCTAAGGCAGAATGGATAAATGAAGGTCTGTGGAATTGTCCCAAATGAGAGTCAGTGTGTGTGGGACCTATCTCCCAGTGAGGGTCAGTGTGTGTGGGACCCGTCATCCAGTGAGGGTCAGTGTGTGTGTGGGACCCGTCCCCCAGTGAGGGTCAGCGTGTGTGTGTGGGACCTGTCCCCCCAGTGAGGGTCAGTGTGTGTGTGGGACCCGTCTCCCAGTGAGGGTCAGTGTGTGTGTGTGGGACCTGTCCCCCCAGTGAGGGTCAGTGTGTGTGTGGGACCCGTCCCCCAGTGAGGGTCAGTGTGTGTGGGACCCGTCCCCCAGTGAGGGTCAGTGTGTGTGGGACCCGTCCCCCAGTGAGGGTCAGTGTGTGTGTGGGACCCGTCCCCCAGTGAGGGTCAGTGTGTGTGGGACCCGTCCCCCAGTGAGGGTCAGTGTGCATGTGGGACCCCTCTCCCAGTGAGGGTCAATGTGTGTGGGACCCGTCCCCAGTGAGGGTCAGTGTGTGTGTGTGTGTGACCCGTCCCCCAGTGAGGGTCAGTGTGTGTGTGGGACCCGTCTCCCAGTGAGGGTGGATGACAATGAGAATAGAAGCAGTTTATCCGTACCCCATCATGCCTACTCTGATGTTCCATAGGATCATGGTCAGTCCTCTACCTCATCCACTTTGCTTTTGGATCACCCTTCACCCATTTGCCTTTGTGCCTTTACTCCTGTGACGAGTTTCCTGTTTAGAGCTGAATAGTTGACACTTTATCCTGACGACACTGGACCTGTTGTAGATTGTCCTTCCTAAGCTAATGGTCAGTCAGAACCTGTGCTGCCCTTACCCTTCATAATTTTGTGTGGTAAGTTTAGAATATTTTCCATTCTTTTCGTCTCCAGTGAGTCATCCCTGGAATAATTCTGGTGAAATCCACACAAAATGCTGGAGGAACTCAGCAGGCCCTAAAACATTGACTGTACTTTTTGCCATGGACGCTGCCTGGCCTGCTGAGTTCCTCCAGCATTTTGTGTGCGTTGCTTGGATTTCCAGCATCTGCAGATTTTCACTTGTTTGTGAATAAATCTGGTGAGCCCGTTTTGCATCATCTCTGAAGCCAATATGCAGTTTCGAGCAAAGACCAAAGCTGCAAACGGTACTCTGAGCAATCACGCCCCACAACCCTTCAACCTTTGGACAGAAGTTTCTTCCTCTTGTACTCCGATACTTGCGATAAAATTTAATTGACTTTATTACTTACTCTCTTCATGTACATGAGGAGTAAAGATGTCAGTCAGCTGATTGCTTGCCTGATAACACTGCACTTTGTGAGCCAGCCTTCCAATATCCCTCTGCACAACAAAATTATCTAGGTCATTACCAGCTGAAAAATATTTTCTTTTCTATTCTTCCCAACAGGCTTTAAATGTCCTTCAGTTTGACTTTACCTGCATCTGTCACAACCTACTTTTCCATCCAGCTTTGTGTTAGTGGACTTGGTCAAGCTCTAACTTTGCAAACGTGGTGTCAATAGACAGGTTGCGAAGAGGAGGTTCACCAGGTTGATTCCAGAGATGGGGTGGATAGACTATGACAGAGGTCCCCAACCTTTTTTGCACCGCGGACCGGTTTAATATTGACAATATTCTTGCGGACCAGCTGACTGGGGGGGGGTGGGGGGGCGGGTGGTTGTTCAAGTAGGGCAAGTAGGGTGAAACTGACCTCAGCATGTCTTCCAGTTAGATTTGCCAACTTTCTCACTCCCAAATAAGGAACAAAAGTAGCAGTCAAATACGGGACACTTGTATTTACCCCATGAAAGACTACCATGACCATGAAGCCTTGCGCGGACACCTGTGTGCGCGTGCGTGACGTGCCGATTTTTTTCCACAAATCGGTTTTGGCTTAATCTTCCTGACTACACTGTACATACATTATTTCTACTTTATATAGGCTGTGTATTTATCATATCATTCCTGCTTTTACTATATGTTAGTGTTATTTTAGGTTTTATGTGTTATTTGGTATGATTTGGTAGGTTATTTTGGGTCTGGGAACCCTCAAAAAGTTTTTCCCATATAAATTAATGTTAATTGCTTCTGCGCTTTACGCCATTTCGGCACAAAAAGTTTCATAGGAATGCTCTACCGTAGGGGAGGAAATACGGGACAAGGACGGTCCCGTATGGGACAAACCAATTTAGCCCAATATACGGGATGTCCCGGCAAACACGGGACAGTTGACAACCCTATGTTCAAGTTCAACAGTGCATGACAGGGAAAGAGGAAAGGTGCAGCTGACTCGTATCGTTTCCTCACGGCCCGGTAGCACATGCTTTGCGGCCCGGTGGTTGGGGACCACTGGACTATGAGGAGAGATTGAGTCACCTGGGACTGTACTCTTTGGAATTCAGAAGGATGAGAGGAGATCTTATAGAAACATATAAAATTATGAAAGAGATAGATAATTCGAGCCAGAAAAATTGTTCAGGGGAGCAGATTTAGGACGGAAATGAGGAGGAACTGTTTTTCCCAAAGAGTGGTGAATCTGTGGAATTCTCTGCCTGATGAAGCAGTGGAGGCTACCTCAGTCGATATATTTAAGACAAGGTTGGGTAGATTTTTGCATAGTCGGGGAATTAAAGGTTATGGGGAAAAGGCAGGTAGGTGGGGATGAGTCCATGATCAAATCAGCCGTGATCTTATTGAATGGTGGAGCAGGCTCGATGGGCCAGATGGCCGACTCCTGCTCCTATTTCTTATGTTCTTATGTTCAAAGCTTCAGAACAGGTCGTAGTAATAAACCACAAGTAATAGGAGTTATTTGGAAAAGAATGTTTGGTGCTTGTGGGATGGGGCAAAAGAAGGGATTACGGAGAGTGCTTTTTGAGGGAGAAGTCAGAGGTGATGGGCTGAATGGCTGATAGATGTGCAGTTCTAGAATTTGAACGATCGTTGCAGAAAAAAATTTGCAAGAGTGTTGCCAGGACTTGAGGGACTGAGATGTGGGGGGAGACAGATTATTGGACAGTTTCCTTGGAATGAAGGGTACTGAGAGGTGATGTTATGGAGGTGTATAAAAATCGAGAGCGGAGAGGACCGAGTGAATGCATTCAGTCTTTTCCCTCAGCTGGGGAATCAAGAAGTAGAGAGCATAGGCTTAATTTTGAGACAGGAAAGAGTTAATAGGAACCTTGGGCAACATTTTAACACAAAGGTGGGTATGAATGTGGAATGAGCTGCCAGAGGAAGTGGTTGAGGCAACTACAATAACATTAAAAAGCCAGTTGGACAGGAACGTGGATTGGAAGGGTTTAGAAGGTTATGGGCCAAACACTGGTAAAAGGGCCTAGCTTGGGTGGGCATCTTGGTTGGCATGGAGCAGTTGGGCAGAAGGGCCTGTTTCTGTACTCTACAACTCGATGACTCTGACCCATAATGGGGGGAGGGGGAGAGAATGAGAATGTATGTGTTGGTGTCCCAGTCACAACGTAGCAAGGATGTATGTACTGTACGTGTGAGCTCAAAGTGTGTGTGCACAGGGCATTGTTTTTGAGTGCCCAGTGTGCCAGCGTGACTATCCAACAAGATCCAGAAAGCGTGCCGGTTGGGAATAGGAGATTCTCAACAGAATATTTTCGGTAACACAAGAGGTTCTGCAGATACTGGAAACTTCGAGCAACACAGACAATGGAGGAGCTCAACAAGTCAGGTAGCATCTGTGGAGGGGAAAACACAGTCAGAGTTTCAGGCCAAAACCCTTCAAGAGGATTCCTGTTAAGTAGTCCTGGCTCAAAACTGTTGACTGTTTACTCCCCTTCATAGACGCTGCCTGACCTGCTGATTTCCTCCAGTATTTGTGTGTTGCTGCGGAATATTTTCCGTTCAGCTCTGATCTCTGCTTCCTCGTGCTGGTTTGTGCAGGAGACTCTGCCAAGGAAGCCCAGGGAGCAGTGCAGGTGATTATTTCAGCTCCCGCAGCCACAGAGATACAGAAGTAATCCTTTTGACGTCTGCTAATTCAATTAGAGCCTGTGCTGTGCGCTTGCTTCTAGTATATTTGATCTGTCACTGTTTCTGGCCACTCTGTGCCCAGAGCTTGGTGCTTGCTGAGCGAGTGTGAGATGTGTGGAGACAGTCTTCATGCTCAGATCCGCTAAAGTGGTGAGTTCAGTCTGTAGTGCCAGAGGGCAGGACCTGACTTGTGAGGGTTGCTCTTGATATTTTCAAGTATGGGCACTGCATGTTTCGCAGACTTCCGTGGAGGCAACATTTTAATGTTCTAATTTTGGCTCCCTGAAGTTTCAGCGGCGTGTCATTTCTTTGTGTTTTGTGCTATCTTTTGTTCTCTTCTCCTTTGTCGCATGGCCTGTCACTCAGCCACCCCACTGCTGTCCTCCTTTGTCAGGATGCTTCATCACTCCTCACCTTTGTCAGGCTCGCTCTGCATCGCGGACGCACCAAACGGTTACAGCCCAAGTTGGAGAGAGATGATGAAGCTACTCGATACACCAGTCCACCAGGAACTTGAGGCCAGGGGCGCTATTGTAGTCAGGTGTAAATTAAATCACGTCCTAGAACAGGGACAGCACAGGTTAGACAGGTTACACCACATAGGTGGACGCAAACGTGGGAGGAATACGGAGGTTTGGATGGCTGATGCACACTTGCGAAGCTTGAAGTGCTTTGGATAGTTCTGTAGTGGGTGAACTTTGGATAGGTCTGTGGTTAGTGATTATCAGTGGCTCAGTTCCCTCTCAAACGAGCTGAAACACCGACTTACACTCCCTCCACCTGGCAGTCTACCTCAGCCCAGCTGAAGGACTCTGGCCAGCAGACAGGCAGGAGTTGGAGGCTACGGGACAGGACTGGTTCAAATATTTTCCTTCAGGCCGAGCACTGGTTCAGCTCCAGGCTGTGAAACCCGGTTGGTTATTTCAGTCCCACCCATCTGATTTTGCTGTCAAAATCCTGAAGAAACTTGTGGATTTCTCCTGAGGCAAGAGAAAGGCTACATTTCTGAGGCTTCTGAGCGAGGAGGAAATTCAGCCACTGGTGTGTGCTTTATTCAGGGCAGAGCACTCCACCCTTGTTCAGTTGTTGAATGTAATTGTTTTTTTTGTTGTATGCTACACCCTGATCAACACATCGCAGCAAATTCCCAGTTCATGTAAATGTACAGCATCTGATGCGTAAAGTCGATCTCTGAGGTACCTGTACTTGGACCATCTCCCCGATGGTATGGGCTGATGACCGTTTCCCCCCGCTGGGTCCTGCTGTCAAGCCTCAGCTGGGCTTCTGTGGAGGAGCCCCCGATCTTCGAGTAGAACCTCGTACAATTCTGGGATAAGGTCACCTTCCACCCTCACCGCCACTCTGTTGGGGTGCCTGGACCTGTGGACGGGCTGGATACGGGAGACGAGCAGGCTGCACTTGGTTTTCCTTTTGGAAATGCTCTTGGTGCCTTTCCATGTCCTCAGCGGCTTGTTCCAGGGGCTGGCTGTGCCTGCACACTCTCTTGCCCTGAAATGCCTCCTTATGCTGAGGGAGCTGAGCAAGTGTTGCAGGGCCAGAGGGCCGTTCCATTAACCATTTTACAGATGCCCAGGCTGCATGCCATTTCTGCAGCCGGGTAAGTCCACAGACTGGGTGTACGTGGATAGGACAAGGCCACAGTCCCTGTTCAGAATCAGAATCAAGCTTATTATCACTGATGTACATTGTAAAATTTGTTGTTCTGCAGCTAGTGCAAGACATCCCAAAACAAAAACTCTGTTGAGTATTTGAGGTTGTTGGTTGTCTCCAAAGGCTCTAGTAAGTCTCTACAGATGTATGATGGGGAGCATTCTGAGTGGTTGGTTGCATCATCGTTGGGTATGGAGGCTGCAGAGATCTGTAGACTCAACCAATTCTACTGTGGGCAGAAGTCTCCCCAAAATTGAGGACATTTTCCAAAGACGGTGCCAGAATTGAGGACGGTTCCAAGATTGAGGACATTTTCCAAAGACGATGGCTCAGGAAGGTAACAGCCACCATTGAAAATGCTCAGTGTCTGGGAACGCCCTCTTCTCATCACTACCAACAAGGAGGAGGTACAGGAGCCTGAGGATGCACACTCAACATTTCAGGAACAGTTTCTGTCATCAGATTTCTGAATGGTCCATGAAGCCCACCTCACTACTCCTTTCTTGCACTATTTGTTTATAATATTTCTCATTGTAACTTGAAGTTTTTTTTATGTCTTGCACTGAAGTGCTGTCATAAAACAACAAATTCCACAACACACATGAATGAGAATAGATTTGATTCTGATTGTTCTGGCGCACCTGATCGTCGGGCCCGCAGTGTAACTGAGGGCAGGTTGTAAAGGGGGTCTCTCATTCTGCTCCTGGGCCTGGCCAAGGTGCCCATTCACAGGGCAGGACAGGGGCCTTACTCGGATCTGTCCCTGCCTGCTTGCCCCTCTTCCCAAGTTATTTCCATGCCTGATGGGCATCTTGGACTGCAAGGGTAAAATTTTAATTCATCTGATTTACTGCTTATCTTGTAAACTCGGTGGTTGTCCGTCATGTCCGACGATGACAGGAGGCCTGTGCGGGAGAGTTTTTAAGTGGAAAAGCCGTTGTACTGGAGTAGTTCCACTCTCTTGACCTCAGATGTCCGAGTCCAGTGGTAAAAACAGGGGTCACAAACTGGGGTCTTCCTTGGTTGCAGTGTACGACTGTGACTTCCGTGTCTTCTCGTGCCCTTCGCTCTCCGCGAAGAGTTGCCGACTCGCCTGCTGAGCCGTTGGGCCTTATTGTAGATCTCACCCGCCCAGGCGGTTGGAGCTGACTTCACAGGTATGTCCCTAATCTCACCGGGGTGCAAAGCCGCCGGCTACCCTCACCTGGTTTTGCCTGCTGGTTGAAGCCGTGTACCGGGCCGTGGCCGCTGTCACGTGCGAACGGCTACTTGGAGCCGCGGATGAGGGCTGAGTGTCCGGTGGGGACCACAGGTGAGTGAGCTGCCCCGGAATGGACATGACAAGCCCCTTCCCCAGAGGTACTACCCCTCCCAGGACATCCCATGGACACTCCATGGGATAAATCAATAAACGTTGTAAATTTATTTACAAAGAAGCCCAAAATCTCTTCTTTACTATCTCTTCTTTCAGTTAGTCCTGACGAAGGGTCTCGGCCTGAAACGTCGACTGTACCTCTTCCTGGAGATGCTGCGTTCCACCAGCATTTTTTTGTGTGTGTTGCCAAAATAAAACTCAGATTGGATACAGGGAACACACATCAAAGTTGCTGGTGAACGCAGCAGGCCAAGCAGCATCTATAGGAAGAGGCGCAGTCGACGTTTCAGGCCGAGACTCTTCGTCAGGACTAACTGAAGGAAAATCTCTTCTTTACTATCTCTTCCTTCAGTTAGTCCTGACGAAGGGTCTCGGCCTGAAACGTCGACTGCGCCTCTTCCTATAGATGCTGCTTGGCCTGCTGCGTTCACCAGCAACTTTGATGTGTGTTGCTTGAATTTCCAGCATCTGCAGAATTCCTGTTGTTTGGATACAGGGTAATGGTCCAGATTGGATATAGCTCCCCCTGCATTATTTTGTCAGGTACACCCGGGATGTTAGTAACACTGTTAGATACAGTATTAGGCGCCTGTTGTCACTGCCTGGGGTTTAAACATTTTTTGTTACTGGAGTTGGTTCCTTTCAATGAGTTTGCAGCCTGACTGGAGATGTGCCCCCTCTGCTGTTCATATGGTGAACTGCAGCAGCATCAGAAGCAGCTGAGCGTTTACTGTGAGCATCAGCCAGTCTATTGTTCAAAGTGTGTATATGTTACCATAAACTACCTTGAGATGCAATTTCTTGCAGGCACCTACAGGGAAAAAGAATACAAAAGAATTTTACAAAAAACTCTACATAATCAAAAGAAGACAAACTGTACAAATAAAAATAATGCTGAAAACTAGAGTTGTAAAGAGTTCTTGAAAGTGAGTTTGTAGTTCATAGAATCAGTTCAGAGTAGAGATGATTGTTCCTAGTCGTTACAATTTCCAGACCAGGCCATGATGCAACTGGTTAGGACAGGTGAAAATAAGGTGTAAACATAGTGTATACAGTCACACATAGGTAGGAACAATAGCACATACAGTCACTAAAACAATATTAGCACCATTCCCTGAGTACAGTTCGGTTATGTTTTTCCTGTGCATATTGCCTGTAAGGCTGCTCTAAAAAAGCTTTTCATTGCACGTGTGCATATGACACTGTACTCAACTTTGTCTTTGACCTTTGACCTGTGCATTCTGCATGGTGCCCTGCATCCTTCTGAATAAACGTTGCACCACAGCACTGCTGCTATCAACACCCTTCACTGGTTGTTTTTTGACAGCATCACTTAAGTCTGTGGCTCTGATCACTGAGACTTCTTTGACCAGAAATGGTGTCTACCTGCTTATTTCTGTGGTATGCTCTGAACCTGAGACAGCACTTTGTTATCTTAACAGGTATAGAGTCTCATACTGGTGTGGTCCTTGATGTTGATTTGAGGACAATTACTTTGTTGGAACATTAGCCCAACAAATACTAAAGTCAGTCAGGCTTCAGTGAATAAAATGGTGGAACTAGGTCGAGAATTCCCTTTGTCTGTCCAATCCCATGACTATTTGCATTGCAAATTCCTTCACTTGGAGAGATGGAAGTCACTCAGCTCTCCCAACTGAACATTTGAGACAACATGAATGAATTAAGCGGCTGTGCTTTCTGTAATCAAATAAGCTGAGCAGTCCGGAGTTTGAACCAGCAAGTGAGTCCTTGATCTCAGACTGTCGGCGTGCTTGATATTATCTGCCTGGTGTGTGGGGGTGGGGACACCTCATTAAAACCTATCAGTGATTTCGACCGTAATTACATTCCGTGGTAATGTTGCTTGATATGAGGGTGAAATATTTGGGATTATCAGCTTGACCATTTGAACAATGCAGGCCCTATATCACACAGCAGTAACATGAGACGGGACTGGAAGGGCTCCAGACGCACTGATGCTCTCACAGTTGTATATTCCAAGACTTTATAATCCCAATTAAAGAGCTAATCAGTCAATAATGTAATGATAGAAGCTATTCTTAACACAAATATTAGATCTAAAATCATAATGAATAAACTATAGGAAATATGAAATAAAGATAGAAAATTATTGTTCTGCCTTCTTTCCATGATGGTAGCTCTACCATTGCCTCTTCAGGCTATCTCAGTTTGTAATCGAATCCCTAAAAGCAACTGTGTAACCCTCTGTTGTCCCTTACCCTGTCTGACCAAGTCGCTCCTATTGTTGATCTCTTCCACCTTTCGGGATTCCTTCCTGTTCCCTGTCTCTCCCATCTCTCACCCTCTCTCACTCACCATCCCTCCGTCTCTCACACACCATCCCTCCCACTTCTCACACTCTCACTCACCATCCCTCCGTCTCTCCAACATCTCACCCTCTCTCACTCACGATCCTTCCGTCTCTCCCACCTCTCACCATTTCTCACCATCCCTCCATCTCTCCCATCTCTCACCCTCTCTCACTCACCATCCCTCCATCTCTCCCATCCCTCACCCTCTCTCACTCACCATCTCTCCGTCTCTCACTCACCATTACTCCGTCTCTCCCATCCCTCACCCTCTCTCACTCACCATCCCTCCGTCTCTCCCATCTCTCACCCTCTCTCACTCACCATCCCTCCGTCTCTACCATCCCTCACCCTCTCTCACTCACCATCCCTCCGTCTCTCCCATCCCTCACCCTCTCTCACTCACCATCCCTCCATCTCTCCCATATCTCACCCGCACTCACTCACCATCCCTCCATCTCTCCCATCCCTCACCCTCTCTCACTCACCATCCCTCCATCTCTCCCATCCCTCACCCTCTCTCACTCACCATCCCTCCGTCTCTCACACACCATCCCTCCCACTTCTCACACTCTCACTCACCATCCCTCCGTCTCTCCAACATCTCACCCTCTCTCACTCACGATCCTTCCGTCTCTCCCACCTCTCACCATTTCTCACCATCCCTCCATCTCTCCCATCTCTCACCCTCTCTCACTCACCATCCCTCCATCTCTCCCATCCCTCACCCTCTCTCACTCACCATCTCTCCGTCTCTCACTCACCATTACTCCGTCTCTCCCATCCCTCACCCTCTCTCACTCACCATCCCTCCGTCTCTCCCATCTCTCACCCTCTCTCACTCACCATCCCTCTGTCTCTCCCATCCCTCACCCTCTCTCACTCACCATCCTTCCGTCTCTCCCACCTCTCACCATTTCTCACCATCCCTCCATCTCTCCCATCCCTCACCCTCTCTCACTCACCATCCCTCCGTCTCTCACACACCATCCCTCCCACTTCTCACACTCTCACTCACCATCCCTCCGTCTCTCCAACATCTCACCCTCTCTCACTCACGATCCTTCCGTCTCTCCCACCTCTCACCATTTCTCACCATCCCTCCATCTCTCCCATCTCTCACCCTCTCTCACTCACCATCCCTCCATCTCTCCCATCCCTCACCCTCTCTCACTCACCATCTCTCCGTCTCTCACTCACCATTACTCCGTCTCTCCCATCCCTCACCCTCTCTCACTCACCATCCCTCCGTCTCTCCCATCTCTCACCCTCTCTCACTCACCATCCCTCTGTCTCTCCCATCCCTCACCCTCTCTCACTCACCATCCTTCCGTCTCTCCCACCTCTCACCATTTCTCACCATCCCTCCATCTCTCCCATCCCTCACCCTCTCTCACTCACCATTACTCCGTCTCTCCCACCCCTCACCCTCTCTCACTCACCATCCCTCCATCTCTCCCACTTCTCACCCTCTCTCACTCACCATCCTTCCGTCTCACTCACCATTACTCCGTCTCTCCCATCCCTCAGCCTCTCTCACACCATCCCTCCGTCTCTCCCATCCCTCACCCTCTCTCACTCACCATCCCTCCATCTCTCCCATCCCTCACCCTCTCTCACTCACCATCCCTCCATCTCTCCCATCCCTCACCCTCTCTCACTCACCATCCCTCCATCTCTCCCATCCCTCACCCTCTCTCACTCACCATCCCTCCGTCTCTCACACACCATCCCTCCATCTCTCCCACTTCTCACCCTCTCACTCACCATCCCTCCGTCTCTCCAACATCTCACCCTCTCTCACTCACCATCCCTCCGACTCTCCCATCCCTCACCCTCTCTCACTCACCATCCCTCCGTCTCTCCAACATCTCACCTTCTCTCACTCACCATCCCTCCGTCTCTCCAACATCTCACCTTCTCTCACTCACCATCCCTCCGTCTCTCCCATCCCTCACCCTCTCTCACTCACCGTCCTTCCGTCTCTCCCACCTCTCACCATTTCTCACCATCCCTCCATCTCTCCCATCTCTCACCCTCTCTCACTCACCATCCCTCCATCTCTCCCATCCCTCACCTTCTCTCACTCACCATCTCTCCGTCTCTCACTCACCATTACTCCGTCTCTCCCATCCCTCACCCTCTCTCACTCACCATCCCTCCGTCTCTCCTATCTCTCACCCTCTCTCACTCACCATCCCTCTGTCTCTCCCATCCCTCACCCTCTCTCACTCACCATCCCTCCGTCTCTCCCATCTCTCACCCTCTCTCACTCACCATCCCTGCGTCTCTCCCATCTCTCACCCTCTCTCACTCACCATCCTTCCGTCTCTCCCACCTCTCACCATTTCTCACCATCCCTCCATCTCTCCCACCTCTCACCCTCGCTCACTCACCATCCCTCCATCTCTCCCACCTCGCACCCTCTCTCACTCACTATCCCTCCGTCTCTCCCTCTTCCATCTTTCTCTCACTCACCATCCCTCCGTCTCACTCCATTACTCTTTTCATTTCTATCTTACTTCACTGTCTCTCTGTTTCTCTGCTTATCCCTGTCTGTCATGCCCTTGATCTCTCTCTCTCTCTCTCCCCCCCCCTCCGTCCCTCTCTCTCTCCCCCTTGCCGTCTCTCTCTCTCTCTCTCTCCCCCTCGCCGTATGTCTCTCTCCCCTCTGTCTCCCCCTCTCTCCCCCTCACCGTCTCTCCCTACAGCCATTTCTCACCTCTCATTGCCACTCTCTCCCCCCTTCCTGCTACTCTCTTCTCCCTGTCACCCTCCCCCTCTCCCTCTCCCTCCCCCTCCCCCTCGCTGTCTCTCACCCTCCCCCTCTCCCTCTCCCTCCCCCTCGCTGTCTCTCCCCCTCCCCCTCTCCCTCTCTCTATATGTCTCTCTCTCTCTCTCTCTCCCGTCCTCCCTGGCTCCCCTATATCCCCCCACTGCCCTCATGCCTCCACACGCTCCCAGCACACCTTCGTCTCTCACCCCCACCCCCAAGTGCTTTTACCTTTGTCTGTACACCCGTCCCTGGAGACCTGCATGTCTCTTGTTCAGTCTTCAGGGAGTGGTGTGGTTATTGCTTCTTTGCTGTTTTCAGCCTGTGGCTGCCAGTGCTCTGGATGAGAAGAGAGGGCATGTTCTTCAAATAAGAAAAATGATGTTTTTCCATGTGCGTTATCTTTTGCCATCCTCCCCCCTCCCCCCACTGCACCCTGGAGGACCGGAGACACATTCATTCCCACATTGCCCTAAACGGCTCCTGCTTGCTGTAAATGATTACAGTAATAATTCTGTATAAATTTCCTGGTGTTTTGTCTCCTGTTTATTGCTGAGTTCACAGCTGAGGCATACACTGCTGCTTTTATGATTTCTGTAAGAATCAGCCTTTTCCTGCGGTGAACTTGGACGAGGCGCCTCTGAATCCCGGCCAGTTCCTCCAGGCCTCGCTGAGGCTCTGGTCCTTTACCAACTGCTTCTCTTTCATTTTCTGTCTCTCGCTTTACTGCCTGTCCTGTTGTGCGATCCTCGGACTCGATGTGTATATAATATGGGTTGTGGACAGCTATTGTTGCTTCTCCTTAGCGATTGTGTCATGTGACTGGCTGGATTTTGATTCAGAGAGCTGGCGTTCCCAGCCTGACGTCCATTCACCTCTGGCTCAATGGTACTGGTCCATGGCATAAAAAAGGTTGGGAACCCCTGTTCATAGAGCAATGCAGCATAAATACAGGCCATTCGGCCCATCAAGTCCATACCAACCAACTTCTTGCTTTCAGCCCACAGCTCTCCACGACTCCCCCCACTATGTACCTATTCAAGTGCTTCTTAAATGATACTGTTGTACAGTCTCAACCATTTCCTCTGGCAGCTCGTTCCATATACTCACCACCTTCTGTGTGATAAAGGTTCCCCTCGGATTCCAAGTTTTTCTCCCTCCTGGCATAATCTGTCTCCCCATGTTTTTGACTCCTCTAACTCGGGGGAGAGAACATTTCTGAAAGGTCATTCATCATTCTCCTTCATTCCAAAGAATAAAGGCCAAGCCTGACCAATCTCTGTCCGTAACTCACGCCCTCTCATCCTGGCAACATCCTTGCAGATCTTTTCTGCGCTCTTTCCAGTTTAACCATATATTTCCTATGAAAGGGTGACCAAAACTGTACATGGTACTCCAGGTGTAGCCTCACCAACTGCTACATCTATAGTCAATGCCAGCATGCTAAATGCCTGCTTCACTGGCCCCATTGCTTTCCTCTTCCTATGTCCCTCGGTTCCTTTGCACTCCCTACTGTCCTACCATTCATAGTCCAAGTCCTATGCTCGCTTGACTGTACCTCTGCACAATAGTATTAAAATCCAGTTGCCCACTCCCCTAACTGATCACGTTTCCCCGATAATCCACGATCTCCTTCTTCACTGTCAGCAACGCCTCCCGATTCTGTGCCATTCGCAAACTTGCTGATCAAGCCTTGCCCAAACTGTTTGGACAGCCCTGATTTTTCTCCTCAGTAAACAGCAAGGAGAGATATTTGATTTTAAAAAAACCCATCTCCTTGCAGCTCAAGATGTAGACAGCCCTGCTGATCTCCAAGAACACACACACACACACTCTCTCTCTCTCTCACTCTCTCACTCTCTCTCTCTTTCGTGCACATGTATACAGCTCAATGAAACAGTGCTCTTCTGAGATCAAAGTGTAAAACAGTACATATCATATACACCACATAAAATAATATTAATCACTGAAAAACATTCTGTAGGTCTACGAGTTGACGTAATGTGCATATATGACAAAATAATGCTGCTGGTGCTGTCATAAATAATGTGCTCTGGGTGTTCAGGAATCTCTCAGACTGGGGGAAGCAACTGTTACCCGTTCTAACGGTCCTTGTTCATATACTGCGGTACTTTCTGCCTGATGGTAGGAGGTTAAAGAGATCATGGATTGGGTGGGAGTGTCCTTGGCAATGCTGAGGGCTCTGCAAATACATCACTTCTGGGGTATGTCCTGGATGGGGGAGGGGAGAGAGACTCCGATGATCCTTACAATCTTTTGCAGGGTCTTGCGGTCAGATATCTTGCAATTCCCGTTGCAGGCGGTGATATTGCTGGTTAGGACCCTCATGGTGGTGCTGCAGTAGAATGGGGGCAGGGAGCCTCGCTCACCTCAATCCCCTCAGGAAGTGGAGACGCTGCTGTGTTTTCTTGACTAAAGAGGGGGTGTTGAGGGACTAGGTGAGATCGTTCGTGATGTACACTCCCGGAAACTTGGTTTCCCTTGACCCTCTCCATGGAGGAGCCATTGAT
The DNA here is from genome assembly GCF_963921235.1 of Mobula hypostoma. Taxonomy (NCBI): domain Eukaryota; kingdom Metazoa; phylum Chordata; class Chondrichthyes; order Myliobatiformes; family Myliobatidae; genus Mobula; species Mobula hypostoma. Next base: position 28,852,437 of record NC_086117.1, read on the forward strand.
GTGCAGTAGGGAGAGGTCAGGCTGTCTGCAGTCAATTCTTTCGTCTTGTCCACATTCAGACTCAAGTTCTTGTGTTGTGCTAGTCTGCTTACTCTTAATGTACTGATAGAAACTTCTGGGACTTTCCTTAATCGTAATCAGTCAGAACCAGAGGCCACAGTTTAAGAATAAGGGGTAGACTATTTGGACGGAGTTGAGAAAGAACTTTTTCACACAGAGGGTTGTGGTTCTGTGGAATGCTCTGCCTCAGAAGGCAGTGGAGGCCAATTCTCTGGATTCTTTCAAGAAAGAGTTAGATAGAGCTCTTAAAGATAGCAGAGCGAAGGGATATGAGGAGAAGGCAGGAACAGGGTGCTGATTGTGGATGATCAGCCATGATCACAGTGAATGGCGGTACTGGCTCGAAGGGCTGAATGGCCTACTCCTGCACCTATTGTCTATTGTCTATTTCATACTATCTCTTTGTCTACCTGATTTCCCTTCGAAGTGTTTTCTTAAAATTTTATTGTCATCAAAGGATTCAGTCACTTCTGGCATGGTAGCATTGTGGCTAGCACGTTTTACAGTACAGGCGATCAGGGCTCCATTCCCGTCACTGCCTAGAAGAAGTTTGTACGTTCCCCCTGTGACTGCGGGCATTTTCTCCGGGTACACTGCTTTCCTCCCACAGTCCAAAGACGTACCGGTTGGTAGGTTAATTGGTCATTGTAAACTGTCTCATGATTAGCTTGGATTAAATTGGGGGATTGCTGGGCAGCGCGACTCTAAGGACCGTAAGAGGCTGTTCTGTGCCGTACCTCAATCAACCAGCCACAAATAAATAAACGAACAGGTAAATAAATCCAATGTTGGCATCCATTTTCTTGACCGGAGCCTTAATATCTCACACCTAGCCGGGCTTGCCCTTCACCCTAACAGGAAGACACTGCCCCTGAACTCCTCATGTCCACACTCTTAAAAGCCTCCCACTTGCCATTCGTTCATTTGCCTTCAGTCAGCCTCTGCTAGATCCTGCCTAATTCCCCACCAAACTTAGTCCTGCTCTAGTTTAGGAGCCTAACCTGTGTACCTGTCCTATCCCTTTCAATCATTATCTTAAAACTCATAGAATGATAGTCACTAGAGTCGAAGGACTTCCTGATTGCCTCCTCTGTTATTTGCCCTGTCTTGTTCCCCAGAGGAGATCCGGTATTGCACTTTCTGAAGTAAGGCCCTCTATTTACCAACTCAGGAATCTTTCTACATTTCTCAAATACTACCCCATCCAGTCCCTTAACAGTCTGGCTGGCCCAGTTACTATCTGGGAAATCAAAATCTCCTACTAACAAAACCCTATTATTCTTAAAACTATGAGAAATTTCTCCATGCATCTGCTCCTCAGTTTTCCACTAACTAGTTGGTGTCAATAATACAGCCCCACTCCCCTTCAACAGGTACATTTAATGTCAGAGAAATGTATACAATATACATCCTGAGATTCTTCTTCCTTATTTCTGGGCATCTGAACTCTCTGTACGATCCTCCAAATATATGATCTCAACTCGACGCTGTTACTTCCTTCTTTATCAAAAAGGCGCCTCTACTTCCATGTTTGCCTTTAATTCTGTCATGCCTTTAGTATCTGTATGCTGGAACAATGAGCTGTCAGTCTTCCTCTTCCCTCAGCCATCCCATGGTTATAACATCCCCAGAGCGGATCCACTCCCGGTGCTCACTGAGAGGAAAATGCACTGAAATCAATGTGTTCAAACTGAGTGTTCCTTTCGCTGCTTTTAATGTGCTCCTGACTAGCCTGATTACTAACACAAGGAGTGTTGCATTTACCAGAAATCTTGAACAACACATATAAAAACCTGGAGGAACGCAGCAAATCAAGCAGCATCTGTGGAGGGAGGGGAATAAACAAGACCCTTCATCAGGTCTGATACCCCTCCATAGATGCTGCTTGACTTGCTGAGTTCCTCCAGCATTGTGTGTGTGTGTGTGTGTGTGTGTGTGTGTGTGTGTGTGTGAGAGTGTGAGAGAGAGACCCTGATTACTGAACTTGTTCTTACATGTAGCCCCCCTGGCAAGCCTCAGGGTCGCTCAGCTCGCTGTCGTCTAGGGAAACAGCCCTCAGCCCCGCCAAACTGGGTCATTAAGTTTGTGTGGATGCTGTGTGATGTACCCCACCCCGCCAAATAACAGACAATACACCATATATGATTAAATGAATTACAGTTTATAGATATTACTGAAACTATATAATTAATAGAGATAAAATATAAAAGGAAAATAAAAGCACCACACTTATCAAAGTTCAATCTCTTTGTGCACAAACAGTTGGAGCTCTAGTAACGATCCTCTCTTCACCATTCGATCCCCTCTGACCACCTCGACCTGCCGCCTGGGACCAACAACGGTGGTCAACCAGACGCTCCACACGAGTCGGTCTCCGTCTCCTCTCCTCACCGAAGACCCCGGACCTCGGACTCCTGCTCGGGTCCGACCCCGTTAGCCCGCTCACAGCACCTTGTCCATCCTCTCTCTGTCCATCGCGCCTTCTGCCCAAAAACCCGCGCGTCACAATTGCTTACAGACCCACTAGAAAGAATAACATGGACACCCATTGCTTCATTTGCTCTATTATCAATAATATAACCCAAACAAACTGCTAGTGAGAGAACTTTCTCAGCATTTAACATAACAAAGAAGCCATTAAGAAGCCATTTTAATTAAAACATAACAAAGAAGCCATTTTAATTAGCCTACGCAGTAACATAAAAGAAGAAACCCTTTACATACAGTTTGCTGCTTTATCTATGATTTGCTCCTGCTCGGAGTCCCACGAGGAAACCGTCCTGTCAGGATATTGGTCCCTCTCTGGTTCCAGTGCAACCTGTCCCTCTTGTACACGTTGCCTTTACCCCAGAAGAGATTCCAATTGTGAAATACTATGAATTTCTGCCCCTACACCAGCTCCTCAGCCGTGAATTCTTCTGGCCTACCCTTCTGCTTCTGACCTGGTTTGCCTGTGGCACAGAAAGTAATCTGTAGATCACTGCCCTTGAGGTTTTGCGTTTTAGGCATCAGTCAGCTAGTCCTGGACATTATCTTGGATATTACTAGTAATACCGGGTAGTAACTGCAGTTCAGTGCAGGTTGGCACTTCCATTGTATCCTGGATAATGGACTACCTGACTGACGCAGTTTGTGTGGCTTCAGAGCTGTGTGCAGGGCTATGAGCAGCACTGGGGCCCCACAGGGGACTGTACTGGCTCCCTTCCTGTTTACCCTGTACAACACTGACACATGTCACCTGCAGAAGTTCTCTGATGACTCAGCAATAGTTGGGTGCATAAAGGGAGGACAGGAGTATGAATACAAAGTGGAGGACTTTGTCAAACGGTGCAAGCTGAATCATCTGCAGCTCAGCATCGGTAAGACAAAGGAGGTGGTGATGGACTTTAGGAAGACGAAGCCTACACTGCTCCCTGTTACTATTGGTGGTGAGGACATTGATGTGGTGAGGACCTACAAGTACGTAGGGGTGCACCTGGATGACAGACTTGAGGGAAGCACCAACACAGAGGCCGAGCACAAGAGGGCCAGAGTCACCTCTTCTCTTGAGGAGACTGAGGTCCTTTGGAGTATGTAGGCCTCTTCTTCACATGTCCTGTTGTCCCCAGTACAATTTTCTATGTGGTAGTGTGCTGGGCAATGGCATCAATGCAGGTGATGCCAGCAGGCTCAGTAAACTGATTGGAAAGGCTGGCTCTGTTATAGCAGTCAAACTGGACACACTGGAGACTGTGTTAGAACGAAGGACCCTATGGAAAATCCTGGCAATTCTGGACAATGTTTCTCACCCTCTGCATGCCTCCTTGGCTGAACAGAGGAGCAATTTTAGTGATAGACTAAGACAACTGTGCTGCTGTAAAGAGCGCTATATGAGGTCATTCTTACCCTCGGCCATTAGGCTCTATAATGAATCAACCTATAGCCAGGGAAGTGATGACCCCCTCCTGTTAGACTGTTGTAGTAACTTATTTTTATTTTCTCTTACTTCTCTTCTTATATTTGTATATCTGTGCACTTGTAATTTCCTTTGAGATCAGTAAAGTATCTATCTATCTATGTACAATGACCTCTGGTTGTTCATTCTCCTGCTCTAAAATCTTCTGTAATTGCTCAGTCATCCTTGACCTTGGCACCTGGGAGGCAATGCTCCATCCCAGTGTCTCTTATGAGGCAATTAACACTTTAAATAGCAATCACATTAATTGTGTACATTAACTGTACTTAATTGACAGACCCTACCCTTTACAAATGCAACAAATAACCATTTCATTTCAATGTGCCTTTGGGTTAAATCTGCAGTTGCAGTTCTCAGTATAGTTTTTATTAATAGCCTTATTTTTAAATAAATTAATTCTGAGCAACAAACACAAATTGCTGGAGGAAGTCAGGCGGTGTTCATGGAGGGGAATAAATAGGCAATGTTTTGTGCCAAAATCTCCAGCATTTTGTGTGTGTCACTCAAGATTTCCAGCATCTACAGAATCTTCTGTGTTTACTCACCAATTCTATTTGGTGTCATTTGTGTAATGGCCATCCAGATTCTGCATCCTAGAATCTTGCATTCCAAAAGAAGCAGATAGACAAAATTGGGAATTATATTCACGTGTTACTGAGCCAGCATCAATGGTTACAACTACAATTACAGAATGCTGCAGGGATCGGTGTCGGGTCCTTTGTTGTTTGTCATCCGTGTCAATACCCTGGATGATAATGTGGTTAACTGGATCAGCAAATTTCCGGATGACACCAACATTGTCAACATTGTTGGTGTAGTGGACAGCAAGGAAGGCTATCAGATCTTGCAGTGGGACCTAGACTAGGTGGAAAATGGGCTGAAAAATGGCAGATGAAATTTAATGCAGACAAATGTGCGGTGCTACACTTTGATAGGACCAACCAGGGTAGGTCTTGCACAGTGAACAGTGGGGCTGTGAGGGGAACAAAGAGATCTTGAGTACAGATCCATAGTTCATTGAATGTGCCATCACAGGTAGATAGGGTTGTAAAGAAAGCTTTTGGCACATTGGCCTTCATAAATCAAAGTATTGAGCGCAGGAGATGGGATGTTATGTTGAATTTGTATAAAATGTTGATGAGGCCTAATCTGAACCATTGTTTGCAAATTTGGTCGACTACGTACAGGAAAGATGTAAGGTTGAAAGAGTACAGAGAAAATTTATAAGGATGTTGCCAGGACTGGAGGACCTGAACTATAAGGAAAGATTGTATAGGTTAGGACTGTATTCCTTGGAACGTAGAAAATTGACAGGAGATTTGATAGAGGTCTACAAAATTATGAGGGGTGTGGATAGGGTAAATGCAAGCAGGCTTTTTCCACTGAGGCTGGATGGGACTGCAACCAGAGGTCATGGGTTAAGGATAAAAAGTGAAATGTTTAAAGGGAACATGAGGGGAAACTTCTTCACTCAGAGGATCGTGAGAGTGTGGAATAAGCTGCCTGTACAAATGGTGCGTGCGAACTCGATTTCAATGTTTAAGAGAAGTTTGGATATGTACATGGATGGTAGGCGTTTGGAGGCCTATGGTGCCGATGCATGTCGGTGGGAGAAGGCGGTTTAAGTGGTGTGGCGTGGGTGGGTCAGGGGGCCTGTTTCTGTGCTGTACTTCTCTATGACTTTAATTATCTTCATACTAGTGGTACAGGTCCATGGAACATCGAACAGCACAGGAACAGGCCCCTTGGCCACAGTGTCTGTACAGACCATGGTGTTAACTGAAACCAATCTCACCTTTCCCAGTGTAGTCCACGTGCTTGTCTGAATGCCTCCTGAATCACTGCCACCATATCCGGAGAGCCAGTATGAGGAGCCCTTAAATAAACAATCACATCACAGAGTAACACACTAATAATCTGGCATCTGATTCAATATAGAACATAGAACAGGACTGCACAGGGCGGGTTCATCAGCCCACTTTGTTGTGCCAAAGGGCCTGTTAATTATGCTTAATTAAACTAATCCTTCATCTAAATTAAACCACGCTACAATGTGTAAGATGCTACAGGGGTTCAGTATTGTTTATTCAATAAGAGTGACCTTCTGTTTGCAACAACTGTGAGGGAAGAAAGCCCTGAGGAACTCAAGCAAGTGTCTTGAAGAGTGCATCAAGAGTATCAAAAAAGCAAATGTGCTGTTATGCAAGAGGAAATAGTTTATTTAGTTTTGGAAGGAAGTGAAGACACGTTGTAGTTGAAATTATCATCTAAAAACCACAGAATTATGACTGAGCTCTGATCATTTCTAGGTCTAATTCCATCTGAAAGAATTGCATGTAAAATACTGCACCTGATGCAAAGGATGTATCCATTGGCTCAGCTTCAGAAAAGTCATAGTCATACTTTATTGATCCTGAGGGAAATTGGTTTTTGTTATAGTTTATTGATCCTGAGGGAAATTGGTTTTTGTTATAGTTGCACCAACTAAGAATAGAGTATAAATAAAGCAATATAAAACCATAAATCATTAAATAGTAATATGTAAGTGCCCGGAAATGTCCAGGACCAGCCTATTGGCTCAGGGTGTCTGACCCTCCAAGGGAGGAGTTGTAAAGTTTGATGGCCACAGGCAGGAATGACTTCCTATGATGCTCAGTGTTGCATCTCGGTGGAATGAGTCTCTGGCTGAATGTACTCCTGTGCCTAACCAGTCCATTGTGTAGTAGATGGGAGACATTGTCCAAGATGTTAAGCACTGTCTGACAGATGTTAAAGGACCTCAGTCTCCTCAGGAAATAGAGTTTGAAGTTTGCAGAAGGTAGCTATCTAAAGCATCACCTTTTTTATTCATGCGGGGGAGATGGGCTTCACAGGGAGAGCCAGCATTTCAATGCCCATCCCCAGTTGCTTTTGAGGAGATGGTGGTGAGCTGCTGCCTTGAACTACTGCAGTCCTTGAGGTGAGGGAACTTTGGGATTTTGACCCAGTGATGGTTGAGGAATGCCAATATACTTCCAGGTCAGGATGGTGTGAGGCTTGAAGTTCAGCTTTTGTGTGGAGGTGTTCCCTGTTCGTTTGTCGTCCTTGGTCGAAGCCATGGGTTTGGAAGGTGCTGTGTAGGGACTCTTCCCGAGTAGCTGTGGTGCATCCTGTAGATGGTATAGACTGCTGCCATTGAAGGAAGTGACTGGTTGTGGGCAGGATGCTGATTACGCAGATCACTGTGGAAACTCATTCCAATGGGTCCATATTGATTATTGGGAGTGGCTAAAACAAAAAGCATATGAGGTTGTGATTACTGTACAACACATGATGAAGAAGTTGCATAGAACCTCAGTCAACTGGGCTTTCCTGAAGAAACATTATCAGAGAAAGCTCCAGAGCAGGGGTTCCCAACCTTTTTATTTAAATGCCATGAAGCTCTAGCATTGACTGGGGGAGTCTGTGGTCTGTAGGTTTAGAACCCCTGCTCTAGAGTTAAGATTGTTATAATTTGAAGGATATTGGAATAAAACACCATTTGATTTCTCCATTTTACCCAGCTTTGAACAGGGAAAAAGAATAGTCAGTTTGCATGCTAAAGTAGGCATCAGAAAGCCTTATTTGGGACAGTTGATTGACCATCACAATATATCTCTCCTAAGTTGTAAGACTGTGCCACAGTCCACAACAGGACGTTCTGCTGCATAAGCCTTAATGAATAGAAGATTGAATACTACTGAACTGTATCCAATCCAACTTGAAAGGGAAGGTGGGACAAAGGCAAGGCAAGAATCACAACGAAGTAAAGATCATAACAACTGTAGACGCTGGGAATCTAAAACAAAATCAGAAAATGCTGGAAATACTCAGCAGAGCAGATAATGTTTCAGATTTGTCAGAACTGAAAAGAAGTCAGAAAAGTTTGCAGACTGACCCTGCTGGGTTTGTCATCCAGCTCTGCAGTCTGCAATTCTATTTACTAAGCGTGTTCTCAACCCTCCAACTGCTCCCATCAGCTGGTTAACCTTGTTTACATCTTCAGTCTATCAGTGATACCATTCCCCACCCACCTGCACCCCTCTCCCAGTTTAAAAGCATTTCTCTTCTTCCCCGAAGTCCTAACGAAGGGTCTCTGACCCAAAGCACTGACTCTGTTCCTTTTCCCACACATGCAACTGGACCTTCTGAGTATTTCCTGTGTTTTCTGTTATCGGTTGGAGAAGTGGTTTGATAAAGTTGGTGCACTGAGGCATCACAGCAGATCAAGGGTGAGGAAGATAGCAGGAAAATCGTGACCAAGAGATATGGAAACAAGCCATTCAGCCCACCGGGGCTGTGCTGACCATCCAGCGCCTTTTTTTTTGCAGTAACCTATTTTACACTCCTTACATTCCTATCAAATGCCTCTCAGATTCAACCATTCAAGGAACAAGCTGAACAAAATACAGACATGGGGAGAACAGACAAACCCACATAGACAACGCTCAAGGTCGGAATCGAACCCAGATCTCTGGCACTGTGAAGCAGTGGCTTTTCTAGATGTGCCTCTAGGCCATCTTAGGAGTCTAGAATTTATGATGTTGGGACAACTGGAGATAAATTCCCTGAAGTCTATGTTGACCACTTAATGCCGGCAAGCAATACCTGGGAAGTTGGCAAAGTAGGCGGTGAGATTGAGGGTGCTTCTGAAGTCAGCTCCTTGATTTATTCAGGAATAGTATGCATGACTTCACCAATGAAAGATGAGCTGAAGCAATCGTTAAATCCAGCGGAAGATGTTACTCAGCAGAACATGGTGAAGCATTAATTTCAATGTCAGCATTGTTGCACAGATCAGAGCATGGGGAAATAGGTGGATCAGTTATATATGTAAAATCCATAAATACCACCTTATTTTTATGTAGCAATGTTGTATATGCAGTATTGATTGTAAACAATAATTCTTCAAGGTTGTCAACTCTTTAAGGATTGTGTATGTGAAATACTATGCTTTGCATTACATCAGTATTTTGTAGAATGTGTGAGAGAGCTAATCTCAGACAGAACGCTGTCTGTTCTCTGTCGAAGTTTGTATATCTTACAATGGACGGTGATAAAAGCAACTTCCTCCACACATACTTAACAGCTCTTCTCTTCAGTTTTTCAATTAAGAAAAAAACAACTAAGGACTGGCTGAGAGCAGAGGGGTGCACATTGTAACATTCCCCATGCTGATCTCTCTGTTAGAGGGGGAGGTTGAATGTCATCTGCGCTTGGGGCTTTATTGACAAGGCACAAATCCAATCCCTCTCTGATACAGAAAATATAAGAAGCGGCAGAAGAGCAGGTGATTAGTGGTCATGCACGTTAGATAATCAACAATGAATTGTAATCCAGTGTGGAAGGCCTCTAGGGCAGGGTGACTGACTTCCAAAATAATGTAAATTCAGATGGGTTCTTGGGAACAAAGATGTGGGGTAAAGAGGCAGGAGGTGGTGGGAGTGGCTGGGACTGATTAGGGAGTTCCTTCAAAGAGCTGGCTCTGTCCTAAAGGGCTGGTTGGCTTTCTAAATACGAGAAGAGTTAAAGATGTGCTTTTCTGATCCCCAGCGAACTCTGGTCCTTGGCCCTTCATCCTTCCCCTCTTTATGGCAACCTCTGCAGTTGACCTACACTTTAATGTCGTAATGCTAAGATGAGCTTCTGTCCACAGGCCCTAACGGTCAACAAACCACTTCTGATGGTTCAAATGTTCACCTTATTATCGATGTATGCATGCAGAGTACAACTCTGAGATTTGTCTTCTCCAGATAGCCATAAAATGCAGAAACCAATAGAAGTAGTTGAAAGAAAGACATGAATCTTCCCCGCACGAAAAGATAAAGAAGCAAAAACTCATAAACCCCAAACCTCCCCAACCACTCCCTCAGACAGAAGCTAACAGATCAACCACATGGAGAGACACCACAGGAACGTCAGACCCTAAGCCACAGGCTCACCAATCAGCAACAAGAAAGAATTGGTGAGAACACGAAAAAAAAACATGAAACTGAAAGAGACCAATATGAACTACAGCCCAATCCATAAATCTCAGAATTTCAGTAACATCCCCAAGAGCCTCAGAACCCAGAGGCCTCTCTGAGGGCAGCTACTCGAACAAGCAGCCCATGCTAGGGCTGCGACTCGCACCAGCGACCCCTCCGGGAGCAGCGACATGAACCAATGGCTCTGCCGAAGGCAGTGACACGAACCAGCAGCCTCTCTGAGAACTGCTCACTCTCTTCTACATTTGCCTCGATGTTGATGCTTTAATTGTTGAGAAATGTAGTCAACCACGGCCCCTCATCTCGTCTCTGAGCTTCTCCTCGCGTTTGCATTTCTCTCCTGGAGTTTTCTCAGGGAGGGCAGAGTGGTAGCTCCCTTGATCGAACTACAGACTCTTAAGTCACAGGCTCCAAAAGTTCCAAAAACAAAATTAAGATAAAAATAATAAGTAGAAGACATAGAGAAACTGAAATGATTGACTATCAGGAAGATGTCACTCGAGGAATCATTGTTCGCTGGCACTATCTTGACCGTTTTGACAGTTCTATTGCCCAATGCATAAAACAAGTACGGAACTTTTGCTGCTTAGGAAGCTGGGTAAGCTGGGTGTCATCAAATGGCAGGTACGACTTTAACATCAAAAGAAGAATAGGGATGGCAAAAGACACCTTTACGAGAATGAAGAGTATACTGACCAACACTAAACTAGGCATGACAACCCGCCTCAGAGTACTGAAATGTTACGTTTATCCAGTTATGTTATATGGATCAGAATGTTGGACAATATCTAATAACATGAGGAAACGAATTGAAGCAGCAGAGATGTGGTTCTTGAGGAAGATGCAAAGAATATCATGGATGAAACGAATATCTATGAGGATGTCATGAACAGAGCAAGCACAAAAAGAGAAATAATGTATGAGATCGTGAAAAAACAACATAACTTCATTGGACACGTGATTAAGAAAGAGGAGTTAGAATGCATGGTAATTATGGGAAAGACTGAAGGGAAGAAAGCAAAAGGAAGGAAAAGACAAATGATGATAGAGACAGCAGCTAGAGAATTGGAAATGAATACCAATGATTTGATCCACTTGACCCGAAACAGGAGTGTGTGGGCCATGGCAGTCAAAGCTCAAACTGGGCATGGCACCTGATGATGATGATGATGATGATTGCCCAATGGCGACTGCTGGTCTTTCCCGACTTGTGGTTAAGTAACCCTCTCTTCTTTCTGAAATCCATATCCCTTATTTTCAAATGCCTCTATGGCTCCACCATTTCTTCCTATAAAATCCAACAGGTGTATAAATATTTGAGCCACTAGCCTGTCTACATGTCTTGCCTTTTGAACCTCATCATTCCCCTGTTGGCTGCTAGGTATCAGTTAAGTTATTTCTGTTCTTCTTGATGCTGATTCCTGAATCCTACTGTTGACCAAACCTCTGTTGTCATATCTCACATGATTCTGAATAAATTTGACAGCACTTTTGTGAAGGACTATTAGAAAATCTTACAACATTGAAAGTACTATACAAATGCAGTTTCCTTTGTTCCATTTGTAGAATTACAAATGGAACAAAAAACATCAACTGTATTTTTTCCCACAGATGCCGCCTGGCCTGCTGAGTTCTGCCAGCATTTTGTATGTGTTGCTTGGATTTCCAGCATCTGCAGATTTTCTCTTGTTTGTAGAATTATTATCTTTTTTTTTGTTTTGTATATGGGACCAAAAGAAATTGCCTTGGGAAGTAGACGATTTGTCAATGAAGCAGTCTGCTTAGATGGAAGAGGTGGTCTTGCTACTATCAGGAAGGAAAGGTACAGAAACTTGAAAGCACACACTGAACAACTGAGGAACAGCTTATTCCCCTTCGCTATCTGAGATCTGAATGCACATTGAACCCATGAACACTACCTCACTACTTTTTTATTTTTATTTTTTGCTCTAACTTGGTTTTACTATATATATACTTACTGTAATTCAGATTTTTTCTTACTATTCTATATTGCATTGTACTGCTACCACAAGACAACAGATTTTACAACATATGCTGGTGATATTAAACCCGATTCTGATTCTGACAACCACGCACTTGTCAGCTGAAGCCTTAAAGGTCCTTATGCATGGATCATAGATTGTTATGCCCTTGCCCTGTACTGCTACAGTAAAATAGAAAATAACAGGTATAGAGAACTGAAAACGTGGAAGATCCTTTCAAAGCACACAAGATGTTGAGGGCAACTTAAAAGTGAATTAGGAGGGTTCAACTCTGCAGTTTCTTGCTGTCGCCTGCAGAACAGTTGTCATAGCAAGCCGTTATGCACCCAGACAGACAGAATACATTCCAGGGTGCATCAATACCTGTGTGATAAATATATTGGCCTTTATTGGCTGGAAATAGAGTTGAATGGATGAGGGATCATGTAAACAAACTTCCTTGAATTCATTCAACTGGAGCTGATGACGTTCCACACCCCAGATCCATACTTTGCATGGCTGGTGTCACTGTGCAGATCTGAATGTTTCTTTGCAGTGTAAGCCAAGAATTTGCTGCCTTGTCCCAGAGTCTGCCTGCTGTCATGGGAGGGAATGACATAACTTGCGGCTATTGCTTTAACACTGTTGTCACTTTCTGTCTCAGGTTATCTCAGCCATCTCCAGGATTTCCCATCACACCATTGTCCAGAGCAAAGGCATCAGGTAAATACTGCATTTTATTGGGTTGCTACATTGAGACTTATCTGAATGTTTACAGTGCCATCTCTGTGTGGGGAATGGTATAGAAATGCCTGCCCCTAGGGATCTCAGAAAGCTCCATTTATTATCAAAGCATGTATCCATACACAACTCTGAAATCTGTCTTCTCTAGATAGCCACGAAACAAGAAAGAACATGAAAGTCATTCAGAGAGGAACATCAAACACACCCACCACCGCCCAAAAAAGGACGGAATCCCAAACATTGACCTCTCTTCCCCCGCAAAAAACAGAACAGGAACATCAACCCCCCCCCCCAAAACAATCCCTCCCCTGCACAAAAAAGCTCTCAACAGAACACAGCAGAACATTAACCCCAAACACCTTCCCCTTGCATAACAAAACAGAAAAAGAATGGGCGATAACCACAGAATATATCCATGTCTGTGCCTTTGTGGGGAAGGGTAGTTTTACATTTGTGTGTGTGTGTGTGTGTGTGTGGGGGGGGGTCACGGGGTACTTTATAGCTCTGGGAGTAGGTATGCATATAGCCATCAGATGTGGATATGTAGAGTCAAGCAGCACAGAAACAGCCATTCAGTCCAGATACCCATCCCATTTTCCAACACTTGTCCTGAAGACTTGTATTTCTCTGTGGTTGAAGTGCTTATTGAGAGTCTGTGCTTCCTTGACTTTCTCAGGCAGAGCATTCCAGCTTTCATCCACCTGTTTGGGTGAAAAATTCTTACTCAGATCCCCTCTAAGCTTCCTACTCTTAACCTGAAACAGCCTTCTGGCTTTGTACACCTCTGCAAAGGGAAGTAAGTCTTACTACCCACCCTGTCTGCGTCTCTCAGAACCCTACATTACTCTGATAATCTGGCATCCTTGGGACATTGGTGGAGTTGGACTATTGGATGTCATTCTTATTAATACCCCAACTCATCTTAAGTTCTTTTTTTTTTGTACGTTCATATTAGCCTAATAAATTTTCCACTGAAATGGTAATTTTAAAGTGTGTTTTGGAACCAATGCCCTGGTTATTTTAACAGGAATTTGGGAGAAGGGCCTGAGAAGTCAGCTGCCCAACCATTGGGATTTCAGAGCAAGCTGATAGATACTTTATTGATCCCAAAGGAAATTACAATGTCATAGTAACATTACAAATACATGGGTGACAGACGATTGGATCTTTACTCTATCAGAGGCACCACAACTCCTCCACCACCCCAATGCAGCTTCCTCCTCTCCAAGTAAAACAAACACAGTCAATCCAATCTTTCCTCTTAACTGAAATGTTCCTTCACAGGCAATGTCCTAGTGATTCTCCTCTGCACCCTCTTCAGTGCAGCCACCTCCTTCCTCTTGTATCGTGACCAGAAATGAAGGCGGTATACGCATGTGTTTCCATGGTAAAAGCCCTGAGCGTATATACATGTGTGCGCATGCACTAAAGTCCCTCAAGCACCAATGTATCTTTCATGAGACGTGGTATCAGCATTTCATGCAGGAATTCAGGTTAGACCTTATCAAGTTACTGTGTAAAGAAGGCATCACGCCCTCTCCTTTCTACTTAAAACCACTTGAGAGGCTGGGTTTGTCCCTTTGTACCAGTCTTACACACTAATGGTGCCCACCTTTTCCACTTTAAAAGAAAGTGCAATTTTCCTTTCTTCCTAATTGGAATATTCTCTCGTTGGCTGATGTTGAACTCTATTTACTCACAGTTCGTGATACGGCACAGAAACAGACTCCTTATTTATAGAGTGTGCACTGAAAATCAAGCACTCTTTTTTTCTCTCTATTGGTCCACTTGATTCTACACTATTGTATGTATATACAGAAGGCAGTTTACCTTAACCTCCCAACCCACACGTTTTTAAGGGGGTGGGAGAAAGCCAAAGCTTCTGGGGGAAACCCACGCAGTCTCAGGGACATGCAGACTCCACACGACTGCACCTGGAAGCATCCATTTCACTAACTATGACACTGTGCTCAGTGCACAGCAACACTTACCTTAATCAATATCCCTTCTGATGTTTCGTGGCTCTGGTGAAAAACTTTCAACCTGAAATGTTAAATTTGTCTCCCTCTCCACAGGTGCTGGTTGACCTGCTGATTATTTCCATCATTTTCTATTTGTATTCCCTGCCTGTGTTGTGCCCCAGAATTAGTGCTATCTGAAAATGGTTGATAGATGGTTTTCTTACCCTTTGCCTTTGTTATTGGTAAACATGGTGAAAAGGTGAGGTTCTAGTGATCAATGCTATTTAGCCCTTCTGACTCCCAGCTGTCAGCAAATTTATAAGTCCCACATTCTCAGTATGGTCAACAATCTCCATGGAACCTTCTTGAATGTGCCTGGCATTCAGACCAACTACAGTCACGTTCTTATGACACTGCTGCCAAATTTTTGACCTCCCTGAAGAAAAGTTACCACATTAATCACCTGTGATGTACTTTTACAAAATGCTGGAGGAACTCAGCAGGTCAGGCAGCAGCTATGGAAAGGAATAAAAAGTTGACGTTTCGGGCCGTGATCCTTCATCAAGCTGAAGCATCAACTGTTTACTCCTTTCTCTTGATGTTTCCGGACCTGCTGGGTTCCTCCAGCATTTTGTATGTTTGTTACTCATATTTTCAGTTCTTGTGTTTATGACCTACCTCTTCCACGTTTGGCTTGTGGCGAGCTTAGCAGGTTAGAGAGCCAACAAGCTTATAAATATTGATTATCAGTTTAGCATATACGTAAGTACCTGTAAAGAAATTTTTCATTGTAGTTCACGGCTGTTTAGTGCTATTTAAAAGAGTTGTGTATCTTAACAAAAAGTCAGTAGCATGATACTCTTTTCTGAGTATTGAGTGAATGAACTGTCCTGTGGTATGACACTTTGAAAGTTCAGTCCCAACATGCAGCACACCCCATGCACCACACGCTGTCTCATTCCGTGTGAGGATGAAATGTGTCAGGTTTTGCATGCCTTTTGCTTGTTAACCCTACAGCCAAGGTTGCAAGGGTTGATCTGAGAGAAGTGGATAAAATTAGAAGAGGCATAAGAAGGATGTGTTGTTGGAATCCTTTTCCTATGATAGGAATTTCAGAAACAGGAAGACATAATAGACTTCTAAAGAGGATGTGAAGGGAAGGTTACACAGAGAGTGCTTGACATCTGGAACATGATTCCAGTGGAGGTGGTGGAGTCTTGATGCTGGTAGTTTAGACGTTTAGACAGGCACTTAAATGGGCAAAGCAGAGAAGCATACAGACATAATGTTAGGCAAATGGGATCAGTAAAGATGCACTTGCTGGGTTGAAAGGCCCCTTTCTGTTCGGACAGCTCCATGCCTCTATCTTTAGATTGTTTGGGTTCTTGCTCGATGCTTTAATTCCACAGCGCTGTGACTGAGGGCGAAAGGACAGGTTGTAACTCCGCGGCACTTATCACATATCCATAGTCAGGGTGTGAAAGGTTACAGGGAGAAGACAGGAGAATAGGGTTGGGAGGAATGGATCAGCCGTGATGAAATGGTGGAGCAGGCTTGATGGGCCAAATTCTGCTCTTAAGGTCTTAAAACCATTTGGAACCTTACAGTATGTGTTACAGTCAATTAATTACTGTTTGGAAATGTTAAAGTCATTGTAATATAGCAAGCCCAACATCGATCACTATGATAATAGCCAAAATTACTTTAGAAATACAGGTTGGTCAGTGTGCCAGGGCGGCTGCTCTGTTTTTCAAAGTAGTTCAGTGGGACCCGAGAGAGCATTTGGAGCTTCGGTTCCCACCTGAAAAGGGGCACCTCTTAATATTTATACTGCAGCGCCTGTCTGAATTTAGAGCTCAAATCTACTGAGTGTGACTTTACTATAGAACTTCCTTTTATTGTTCACACCAGTCAGACTTCAGTCAACACTGTCTGACTGTTTTGTGTGTGTGTGCGCGCGTGTGCATGTGTGTTTGTGTGTATAATGCACAATTCTGTGCACCCCTACAGGGACTTCATCTATGTGTCTAGCATTTGTTATGATCTATACAGGTTCATTCAGGATACAAGTGCAAAGGGAAATGAAATAATCGGTACTCTGAGTCTGATGCAGCCCAAAAAATAACCATAATAAGATGAAGCACACAATAATTTAAAAAATTAATATCATATGCATGTCATTTGGTCTATTAGGTAGGATAGTTTTCTCAGGTTAGGGTACTGTGCACATGGATAATGTATTGTGGAGTGGTTGTGAATATGTGTGTGCTCAATATACTGAATATTAGCCAGCTGTTCGTGTGGTCGGTATCAGCACTGGACTTGAGGGAAATAGCCCCAAGTTTGAATCCAGCAGACCCCTGCGTGCCTTGCATCCCTGCTGGGTTGACCATCGAGCTAGCAACTCAGCCTCGTAATAAGAAAAACTCAAATGCCATGGAAACGGCAAAAATGCTGCCCGATGCAACAATAAACTGAATATATGCAGTTTAGAAATTTGCACTTTCCGGTATATAGCAGGGCATTTAGAAAGTCATCTTCAAGTGAGATTTTATTTGTCAAATGTAATATTTTTTGATAATGTAATCACTCGATTAGATAATGCGGCACAAATAGATACAGTTATCAGTGCTTTCAAAAGCATTTCGGAAAGCACCACAAAATTGGTTGCGGCACAAATGAAAGGTCACAGCATTGAGGTAATACATGGGCATGGATAATGGTTTAAGGGAAAGAAATAAATGAGCCATTTTCAGGTTGGCAGGCTGTTACTAATGCACTGCTGCGTGGATCAGTGCTTGAGCAGCTGTGACTAAATGTAAAATGCTCATGTTTGTTGATAACACAAAGCCAGATGGCTGTGAGGAAGCAGTAGAAGGTGTGCAAAGAGGAACAAGTAGATTAAGTGACTGGGTAAAAATATGATGCAAGAATATGGAAAAATGGTAAGGCTACTTGTTTCTGTATTCTTTACACGTTGTTGCTCATTGTCCTTGTATGAATGTGCAGACACGGCAAACAGCTTGAAAGGCAAATGGTTTTACTACAAGAGGATTAGAGGGTGGGACTAGGAAATATTCCTGCTCTATGGTGGGACCACACCTTGAGTACCAAATGTAACTCGTACCTAAACAAAATATACAGTTGTCCAGAAGCACAGCATTAAAGATCGACAAGAAAGGACGTGAGTTGGATAAGTTTATACTCTCTACTGCCCGTTATGCCGCTGGTCTTTAGGGCAGCAATGAAGGTCCTCCATCTCTGGCTTCTTTCATCTTGTTAGTAGCTCATTTTTCACTACTGACAGCCACGCAAGTCCCGGGTGGAGACTCAGGAATACCGTCACACTCAGATGTAGAAGGATTTGCTCTTTTTATAACAATTGTGTTTTACCAGTCAGGGTTGTTGGCCCTGAGCTGAACCCCCGAACCTGGAGGACTGGTGGGCCACTCTTAGTCTGGCCTCTACCCTTTGACCTGTTTGGCATGGATGACCCTAGCAAGAGCCAAAGCATAAAGCCCTGACTCCAGCCGACATAGCTCTCTGGGTCATTGAGGCACACAAGACCCCAAACTGCAAGAAGGTTGCTCTTGGAGGAAGCTAATATTCACTGGACTTTTAAAGGTTGAGAGGATATGTCCTGACAAGTCTTTAATAAATTCTAGAATCCAAGGCAGATTCTTAGGAACATGATTAGGACATCAGAACTAAGATGAAACTTTTCAGTGGTCTGTCAGTCTTTCGGAGCGCCCTGGTCATCCCGCTCCACTGGATGGCTGGTCACTGATTAAGAGCAAGAGGGCTGGGGACCTCACAGGAAAGTTGAGCTTTCAAGGAATGTTCTGTGAATTGGTATCTGAGGGAATTGCTCCATGTACAGGAGTTCTGCATAAATGTTGTGCTGTGTACGTGGTACATATTGTTCAGGTATATAATGTGCCATCTGAAAGGGGGATAATATACTCTGTCAAAAGTACACACAGGGACCTTGTGTAATGTAGTGGTGTGTGCACAGGGACACTGTACTGAATGTAGAATGGGCCATTGTAACAAACCAGCATTATTTCCAAGGAAATTTAATTATGTACAGGATATGTGTATAGAAATAAAATTTTACGTCTGTAATGTTGGTTTTATTTACAAGGATATTAAGCCTTGGTAGTTCTGACTGTTGGAACTGTGCTTTCACATTTTGCCTGTAGGTGTCATTTGGAGGTAATATTTTCTGGACATGCACCTCCTCAGCTGGTGGGAGAATTCACTCTGTGGATCATTGTTGGTAAGGTGGGCTTAGATTTAGCACTCAGTGAGTCTGCTTTGCATTTTACAGGCCCTTCCCCACGGAGGAGACGGCAGTGGATGACGATGATGTCTATCGCAGCCTGGAGGAGCTGGCCGAGTGAGTTGCAGCAGTTATTTATATCATAACCAAAGCAGTCCCATGAGAGGATTGATGTCACGCTGGGCTGATGTAGGAATCTGTGGGATGCTCGGAGGGACATTAGACTGGTGGCATATTGAAGAGTATGGGGTATGGGGAGAGAGATGGAGATTACGATTAGACTGAATGAGATCTTAAAGGATTCAAGAAACAAACAGGAGAGTAGGATCAAACTGGATAGTAAGTCGTGCTGAAATGTTAATCATTTTTAACTACTGAAGTATGGTAGTTAAAATGTTTAACTTAGCAAAGTTTAAAGATTGGTCCACCACGTTGGCGGCATTGTTCTAAAGTTTCCAGATATGGCCCTAGGTATGGGATAGCAATGAAGATTCTCAAGTGAGAAAGTGAGGGTTGGAATGGGGGCTTGGGTGGACTTGGTGGGTGAGTCAGGGAACTGAAAGGCTGTGAGTGGGAAAGGTTGGGATGGAGTTGGAAGTTCAGGATAGGGAAGAATAAGGGTGTACCATGTAGGTGAAAGTGCAGATTGGGTTGGGATGTATAATTATCTACATGGAGGAGGGAAGGCAGACAGAACATGGTGGATGAGGCAGAATGTGGGTGGTGGTGGAAGGACGTCCCAGTAGCTCGGCTCTTGTGGCAAAGTTCTGTCAAACCTCGCATGATATGAAATCAATGTGGTGTTATGTGGGAATCAGGTACAGAGAATGTTTGTTAGCAAACACTTGGCATAAAAAAATAACTGCACAGAGAAAGGCAGCAGGCAGCACTTGTGTCTGTTGCTATTAAATCATTCATTCATGTGGTAAAAGAGTGAGGCAAATGATCCACATGTTCTCAGGATCTGAAATCAAACCTGTTATATTTTGTAACTCCAAAAACATTAAGCAAATTGAAAAAAAGCACAACCAGGAATAATGTGTGTACAGTAGACTAGTTTCTTTAGTGAGGTGCGCATTTATGACTTGGTGACATAATGACATATGCCATTCACATACTTTTACATAAAACCGGCAATGATATATTTAAACAAATAAGGAATGGTTAATCAAACAATATATTTACAATATTACTCAGATAGTAAATACATTAAATATTAAATATATGTGATATATTAAATACACAACACTCCTCCCTGCTCAGCTATAAACTCTAACTCAATATAGAAAGCGTCTCAACTTTATACACAGTCTACTATATAATACCGCTACTTTACACACATCTAGAGCACAGCACATTTTGAATTGTCCCATTCAGGCCTAGATATTTAATTACTGTGGAGGATTTCTTACACTTGCGGGACAATGTCTTTCCTGACCAAGGAGATCACTCTGCTTGGCAGATGAGACTTGTGGTTGTGAAGCAATCTCAGGTTCTGGGGTCTTACCTGTGTTGGTTGACTCTGGGGCAGCAGGAAGTGGTTCTCATGGCTCAGGGCACCTTTCTTCTGGGCGTGTTGGCATCGTGAACAATGCATGGCAAGCTGCTCCCCCTGCTGA
Source organism: Mobula hypostoma (assembly GCF_963921235.1). Taxonomy (NCBI): domain Eukaryota; kingdom Metazoa; phylum Chordata; class Chondrichthyes; order Myliobatiformes; family Myliobatidae; genus Mobula; species Mobula hypostoma. Next base: position 28,873,045 of record NC_086117.1, read on the forward strand.
TCTACCCCAGGCCGCTAGACAAAACTTCAAGCCAACACTTTCATTTTGACCATGCCTAGATGACTGCAATTTACCATGGCTTTTCCAACACTTTAGTTATCAGCTTGGCTGGTACAACAACTCTCAGTCCCACATAATGTAACCTCCGTCAAGGGCAGGTTCATCCTGGTGCTGGTAAAAATGGGGGAACTGGAATTTCTATTGCACATTCCAGTCGTGTAGAGCTGAGACGGTGTGGGGTCTTTTCTGGTTTCTCTTTGGATCATCTCTGCCCTAAAAGGGAGACCTTTGATTTGGGGTAGGGAGAATATGTCAAGAGGAGTGTCCTCTTGTGTAAATTTTTCAGGTATTTCCTTATCCAAGAGTAAATGGGAATTTCCATGATTCGTTGTCCTCTTTGGTTCGATCTTGTACTTGTGTCCTCTGAGAAACAGGGCCCATTTCTGCATTTGTGCTGCTGCTGTTAGTGAAACTCCCTTCTGTGGATTGAAAATGGACACCAGTGGTTGATGACAGTAATGAGGGTAAACGCCCTCCCATACAAGTACTGGTTGAAATGTTTGACACTCAAGATCAGACTCACAGCATCTCCGTCAATCTGTGTGCAATTTTTCTCTGCAACGGTAAAGCATCGTGATGCAAAGGCTATGGGGTATTTACTTCCATCACTCATTACATGTGACACGACTGCACCTATGCCATAAATCAAGCTTCAATGGATGATGTAGATTGTAATGTGTGAGTACAGTGTTTGACGTTGCCATTTCCTTTTCCTTTTGGAAAGCCACCTCACACTTCTTTGTCCATTGCCATTTCTTCCTGATCTGTAGTAATGAGTTCAAGGGGTGGAGCACTGTAGCCAGGTTTAGCAAGAACCTTGTATAGTAATTAATAAATCCTAAAAACAACTGCATCTGTGACACATCCCTTGGCCCTGGTACATCCACCACTGCTTGAATTTTCTCAGCACACTTGTGTAATCCTTGTTTGTCAATAGTGTGACCACAGTAAGTGATGCTTGGTTTAAATAATTCACAATTGTTGCATTGTATTCTGAGCCCATAATCTTCTGAACTTTTTAAACACAATCTTGAGATTTTGAAGATGGTTCTTATCATCCTTACCAGTAGCAATGATGTCATTCAAGTAACACTGAGTGCCTGGGTAGCCTTGCAACACCCAGTCCTTGTCTTTCTTCCAGCATGCAGGTGTAGATGCAACCCCTAAAATAAGCCTATTATAGCAATAAAGCCCCTTGTGAGTGTTTATAGTGAGAAACACTTCAGGCTCTTCTTCCATCTCCATCTGTAGGTAAGCCTCAGCTAAGTCCACTTTACTGAAATGCGTTCCTGCAGAAAGGTTTGTTAAATCACCACAGATCCTGACAGACCCATTCTTCTTGTCTATTGGAACCACTGGCATTGCCCACGGGCTCCAATCAAATCTGGAAAGAATTCCTTCAGCCTCCATGCTATCTAGCTCACTGGCTACTTCATCACAGATGGTATAAAGAGCTGGACAGGCTTTGTAAAACTTGGGGTGTGCGTTTTCATTTAATACTATTTTACCCTTGATATGTTTGCGTGTTCCAATGACATTCTTGAACACCTCTGTGGCATCATTTAGTACCTTTCCTACTTCACTTTCAGTTGACCCGGTTGCAGGGAGTGTGGCATCAAATGATGTGTGCATCTGTAATCAATTTGTAGTTGTCTCAGCCAATCATGTCCACACAATTCTGACCCTCCTATTTTTGCCACATGCCAGCCCAATGTGGCTTGTTGGTTGTTGTACTGCACTCTTACAAATGTCATTCCCACAGGAGGTATCTTTTCTCCAGTATAAGTTCTTACTTGGATATAGACAATAGACAATAGGTGCAGGAGTAGGCCATTCGGCCCTTCGAGCCAGCACTGCCATTCACTGTGATCATGGCTGATCATCCACAATCAGTATCCAGTTCCTGCCTTATCCCCATAACCTTTGATTCCGCTATCTTTAAGACCTCTATCCATCTCTTTCTTGAAAGTATCCAGCAACTTGGCCTCCACAGCCTTTTGGGGCAGAGCATTCCATATATCCATCACTCTCTGGATGAAAAAGTTTTTCCTCAACTCCGTTTTAAATGGCCTACCCCTTATTCTTATGCTGTGGCCTCTGGTTCTGGACTCACCCATCAGCGGGAACATGCTTCCTGCCTCCAGCGTGTCCAATCCCTTAATAATCTTATATGTTTCAATAAGATCTCCTCTCAGCCTTCTAAATTCCAGAGTATACAAGCCCAGTTGGTCCAATCCTTCGACATATGACAGTCCTGCCATCCCGGGAATTAACCTTGTGAACTTACGCTGCACTCCCTCAATAGCAAGAGTGTCCTTCCTCAAATTTGGAGACCAAAACTGCACACAGTACTCCAGGTGTGATCTCACCAGGGCCCTGTACAGCTGCAGAAGGACCTCTTTGCTCTTATACTCAATTCCCTTTGTTATGAAGGCCAGCATGCCATTAGCTTTCTTCACTGCCTGCTGTACTTGCATGCTTGCTTTCAGTGACTGATGTACAAGAACACCTAGATCTCGTTGTACTTCCCCTTTTCCTAACTTGACTCCATTTAGATAATAATCTGCCTTCCTGTTCTTACCACCAAAGTGGATAACCTCACATTTATCCACATTAAACTGCATCTGCCATGCATCTGCCCACTCACCCAGCCTGTCCAAGTCACCCTGCATTCTCATAACATCCTCCTCACATTTCACACTGCCACCCAGCTTTGTGTCATCGGCAAATTTGCTAATGTTACTTTTAATTCCCTCATCTAAATCATTAATATATATTGTAAACAGCTGCGGTCCCAGCACTGAACCCTGCGGTACCCCACTGGTCACCGCCTGCCATTCCGAAAGGGACCTGTTAATCGCTACTCTTTGTTTTCTGTCAGCCAGCCAATTTTCAGTCCATGTCAGTACTCTGCCCCCAATACCATGTGCCCTAATTTTGCCCACTAATCTCCTATGTGGGACTTTATCAAGGCTTTCTGAAAGCCCAGGTACATTACATCCACTGGCTGTCCCTTGTCCATTTTCATAGTTACATCCTCAAAAAATTCCAGAAGATTAGTCAAGCACAACTTCCCCTTCGTAAATCCATGCTGACTGGGACCGATCTTGTTACTGCTATCCAGATGTGTCGTAATTTCATCTTTTATAATTGACTCCAGCATCTTTCCCACCACTGCAGGCTTCAGTTCAGTATCTTTGAAATGTGTTCAAACTCATTTTGTGGAATGACTGAAACATAAGAAATAGGAGCAGGAGTAGGCCATCTGACCCATCGAGCCTGCTCCACTACTCAATAAGGTCATGGCTGATCTGGCCGAGGATTCATCTCCACCTACCTGCCTTTTCCCCATAACCCTTAGTTCCCCTACAATGCAAAAATCTATCCAACCTTGTCTTAAATATATTTACTGAGGTAGCCTCCATGGCTTCATTGGGCAGAGAATTTCACAGATTCACCACTCTCTGGGAAAAGCAGTTCCTCCTCATTTCTGTCCTAATTGGACTCCCCTGAATCTTGAGGCCATGTCCCCTAGTTCTAGTCTCACCACCAGTGGAAACAACTTTCCTGCCTCATCTATTCCTTTCATGCTGAAAGCTGAGCCAGTGTCCAATTCCATTTTAGACTCATTTGCTGTTCACTTCTGGTGTAAGCCATATTGCTTGGTCTCATAAATTTTTACATTGTAAGTCTTAAGGCAACGCAGTCCTGTGTCACTCTCATCACAATTTGATATTTTTTGTTTTTAGAGACAAAGTGCAGATTAGGCCTTTCCAACCCATTCAAACTGCATCACCAAGTAACCCCTGACAATTTCCAGTTTAATCTTACCTAATCGTGGGACAATTTACAATAACCAATTAACTTACTAACCGGTATGTCTTTGGACTGTGGGAGGAAGCTGGAGCACCCAGAGAAAGCCCATGCATTCCACAAGGTGGATGTTTAGACTCTTTACAGAGGCTGTCGGTTTTAAACTCCAATCTCTGATGCATTGAGCTGCAATAGCATTGCACTAACTGCTGGGCTACTGTGGTGCCCTAGCGTGCAGATTAATGCTCCTTTTGAAACAGCAACGTGACTTTTTATCCTTTTCTCTTCCCAGTTCAGTCCATTTATTTTTGTTTGCTGACACGCACTTTATATGTGTCCTACTTTGTTGCATTTTCTGCAAGTTTTGCCTTTAAACCAGCATTGGTCTGGATTATGTGAGCCCCTGTCACAATGGTAACACAATTTGTTTGGCCAGGCAAGTTTATGTTCAGGTAGTGCAATTATAGCTCTGTTTGCTGTTTCCATTGATACAGCAATTTCAACTGCTCTCTTAAACGTGAGTTATGCTTTAGTTAGGAACCATTTTAGAATGCTTTCTTGTAAGATTGAACAAACTAAATGATCTGTCAGTCATAAGCCTATCACAGAACTAACAATGCTCAGACAACTTGTTCAATTCAGCCACATGTGCTGAAATGGACTTCCCTTCCTTTAGATTCTGCTTGTGAAACCTAAATACTATGCAATCACAATGGTTTCAGTTCTATATGCTGCTTCATTACTTTAAGGTATCAGCAAGCTCATTCTGACTGGTCCGGTTGGAGCAGTTAAACTTCTCAGCAATCTATATGCTTTCCCACCTATTACTTTCAGTAAAATTGACACTCATTTCCCATTGGCTTAAAAATACTGCTCAATTCGCTCATTATACATCAGCCAGTTATCCAGTGTGCAATTGAACATATCTATCTTTCCAATGTACCCAGCCATTTCTGCTCTTTTTAAAAAAATTTATGATTATTTTCAACCAGTACTCATTGATCATGAACCCATGAATTCTTCTGGTTTCTACCCTTTTTTAAAAATTCAAATGTCTTTCTCCTCTTGTGAAGAAAAAAAAACATGCAGCGATTTTATCTTCAAACTCAAAAGTCTGGTTGTGCTGTTTTTTAAACTCAGATGTCTTGCTGCAGGTAGATAGTTGTCTTGGTTTCGTTTAAGACTCCTTCATCTCCACTGTTATGTTAAGTAACACCAAAACATGAAACCAATTGAAAGAATACAAGGAGCCCGAAATAATGCATGTACTTTGGTTTTGTTTTTACTTTAGCAAGGTGCACACTTATGACGTGATGGCGTAATGATGTGTTTCGTTCCTGTACATTTACATATGACCCATAATGAATTATTTAAACAAACAAAGAATGCTTAATAAAAATATAGTTACAATATCCCTCAAAATATTACTGATATATTAAATACACATCAGAAGCTTCAGTTATCAGGAGGCACAGGGTATGACAAATAGGTCCTCTTTAAGCATTTTCCTGTGCACAATTCATAATTGCAATGGATTAAGAGGCTTTGGCACATTAGCAGTTGATGCCCATAGCCTACTCTGGTTCTGGGGACTGGATGCAAAATAGTTCCTTTGTGAGTTTGCTTCGGGACATGGACGACCTCAGATATTTGCACAGATCAGTGGATGGAACATTACTACACACTGCACCAAACACAATTAACCCTTGATTTGCCATCATGTCTCTAGCAGACTCAGTATCAGCCTCACGCTGAGCTGAACAAAAGACTTGCTTAATATCAAACTCACTTTGAAGATTTCGAGGTTCACTAGCTGCTAGCAGTGGATAGAGTTAACAGGGTTTGTGCTCAGGAAGCTACAAGGTGTATTATGCCAACAGCTTGCGCATGTCTAATACTTTTAAGCTATTGCCCGAGGTGCTCATATGTTAACTACAGATGGATAACCTTCATCAGGATTGCATTCATGGGATTTAAAAGCCTCAGGCTCCTTGTTCACAATGTCATGCTGGGGAATTCTTGATAAACCAAATGGAGTCAGGCTTTGAAGCCCACAAAGTATTTCCAAGGAATGTTGATCTGTGGCTTGATCAGAATGTGCACCACAGATTCTCAAAACCTCAAGCCCTTAATTGTGTCTGCCTTTACAGATTGATTGTTGGGAATAATTCATGGGATTCCTCACTCAATGATGTCACTATCCAGTGCAGAACCCGGAGTGTATTCTATATTTTCTTTGTTTATTTAATGTTAAGTGAACGCAGCACAAATTGAATGAAATCCCATATTCCCACTTTAAACAGTCCCTGGGCTCTACCCCCAATTCCAGATCCATACCTCAACTCTAAAACGCTTTCCGGGGCACAGTGCTTCTAATATGTTTCATTCCTCCAGCGAGCACGACCTGGGAGAGGATATTTACGACTGTGTTCCGTGTGACGATGACGGTGACGATATATACGAGGACATCATCAAGGTGGAAGTCCGGCAGCCAATGGTAAACACTCTTGATCTCTGCACAGCCAATAGTGTGGGAGGGAGGGAGGAGGAAGGGAATCAACTTGAGACTGAAGGCCCTTGAGTGTTACAGCAGACATGCTTCATTTCAGTCCTTAGTTCAGTGGGACTGTCTGGTTTTTCTCTCTTCCTTCCTCTCTGTAACTCCCATGCCTTCCCTCCTATCCTGTCTCATTCCTCACCTCTTCACCCTTGCTTCCTCTCCCTCCCCAGGCCTACCTTCCCTCACTCTTCTGGCCTGGCCTCCCTTTTTCCTGCATTAACCTCCTCTCCCCTTGTATCCCTCCTGCTCATTCACCACATCACCCCAACTGGGCTATGCCTCAGAACTAAAGGGCTGCCATCAGAATTTTGAGTTATATTGTGCAAAGGACCATCAAGTGGCCCTCCCAATCCGCTTCAGCATTTAGTAGGATCATGGTCGATTCAATGTTCCTCAAATCTGCTTTCTGTTCTTGCCCTCTAGTATTGATAAAATTCTACAGAAATCTGGTGACTCTGCACCGAGCATACAGTTTTGGTACAATTATTTAAGGAAATATATATAAGCATTGGAAAAATTGAAGTAGGGATGACCTCATCTAATTTCTGAAATGAGAGGGTTGTTTTATCACTAATGGCTATGTTAAACCTGGATTCTTTCTTCAGAAATATGAGGTGGATATTCTTGAAACATAAAATCCCATAGGGGTTTGACAAAGTCCTTGTGTACTAGTTAGTGGAAGGGTCTCAAATACTGACACAGATAAGGTGCAGTCTTTTAAAACTGAGATGCATTGTAATTTCCTCTTGCTGAGAGTGGTGAGTCTCTGAAATACTTCTCCCAGAACATTTGTGGAGTTTTGACGCCACCCCTCATTCCTGGCCTGTGCTGTATACTCGATAACTACCATAGCACTGAAACATGTCTTTCACCCTGTCTGGTCGTGCGGACCTGGTCTGTCAGGTTCCACACTTTGTACCACTCTGAGTGAAGAAGTTTCCCTTCAGATTTCCCTTAAATATTTCACCTTTCACCCTAAACCTATGACATCCAGTTCTAGTCTCATCTGTCTTGAAGGGAGAAAGCCTGCATGCATTCATATGGTTATAGGTAATTATTTTTGAAGACCGGAGAATTGGGGGTTAGGGTGAACTGACCCAACATGGGAATTGAGGCCTGGGACAAATCTACCATGTTCATATTGAATGGCAGGGCAGGTTTGAGGGGCCAGGCAGCCTATTCCAACTCCCATTTTCTTATCCTTTTACGTTCTTGCACAGTTGCAGTAAGACTTACTTAATTTAATACTGTTCTTTTGTTTTTCCCTCCAAAATTCAGCTTTCTCTTGATATATTTCGGTTGCCAACATTTTGTCCATTAACATCATAACAAACATTTCTCTGTAAGCTACTTGTGCCCCCTGTCTCAAATTGCCTTCCCATTTATTCTTGTGTAAACTCCATATATGGTTTACACACTTTTGCTTCCGCTGTGACACCCAACTGGTTATCATTGCTTCTTAATGCTATTCACTGCATCCTGCCTCTTAGCCAATCCTCTATCCATGCCTGCAACACCATGGACTCTTCGTTGCAACTTACCTTTTGTGAGGCAAAGCTCCACCAATTTTTGGGTTGTCCACAAATTCACGGATCGGCCTGCCTACATATTTTGTCTTTTGACTGTGACCCAGCATGCTTGAAGACTTTGAATGTGATTTTCACTGTTATTTACATACAAAGAACGGAGGTCACAGACCTCCAGTCAGAATAACTCGTCTCCACCCTCTATCGCCAAGCCGAGTTTGAATCCTGTCTGCCAGGTTTTTGTGAATCCCATGGATCAGCCTTCCATGAAGGACCTTGTTGAATGCTTTACGTATCATCCTTTAGGACATTTTGTTTGCCTAATGCCACTTTGGTAGACACAGTGAATGTGTTCAATCTCTCCCTAGCATTGCTCAGTACAGGGCACTGTCATTGTGAATGTGTGATCTTCATTCATCCCTTTACTGGATGTGAGGCTGATGATCATTTATTACCTGTGATTAAAGTGCACCTTCCATAAAGAAGGAGCGTATGGATTAACATGCAGGGTTTGCAAGGCTGTGCAGTGATCTGTGTCGCTGATGTTATTTATTAGAGCTCTTTATGTTTTTGATGCTGCAGATTAGGTACATGCAGGTAAGATGACGTGCTCTCAATCCTTCTGCCTGTCAGTCCTCTCCTAAACCTGTGTTCCTCATGTGTTGCCGTACACTTTGTCCGTCAGCGCTCCATGTTAAAGTGTGTGCTCTGTTTTGGAAAGGCGTTGCATGTGACCTTGGACAGCTCCGTGCCAGTGCTGGATCCAGCACGTGATCTGATCCGATCGGCAGTCTGGGGTTGTGATCTCTAGTGTACTGGAGCAGCCTCGAGATGCTGTCTGTCTGATAATCATTCCCATTTATTTTGTCTTTTGACTGTGACCCAGCATGCTTGAAGACTTAGAATGTGATGTGATTTTCACTGTGAGAACCTACTTACTGCTGATGAAATGATTCTACAAAGCAGCCGAGGGTGGTGGAGATGGCCAGTGCTATCTACATATTGGGTATCTCCACCACCCGCCTTTGGGCATTATCCCATCTACAGGTTCTGCGTTCACTTTCATTTCCACACTCTTATCACTTCACTTTTGCTCTGTCTTTCCCTTTCCTCTTTATGTTTTACTTGCCGCCCCCTCCCCTCCGGTTTTCACCCACCCGTGCTCCTCCTGACCCCAGCCACGAGCACCTTTACAACCCCTCAGCACCACTCCCCTAACTTTTGTAATAAGGCAGGTTTTTTTGTATGTGTTATTGGTCTAACAGAAGCTGGGAATGACAGAGGATGACAAGAGGAACTGCTGCCTCCTGGAGATCCAAGAAACTGAGGCCAAGTATTACAAAACGCTGGAGGACATTGAGAAGGCAAGCATACCGGAATATTTCATCACTTTCTTCCCCACACCCGTGCCTGCGTAGCAGCTAGCCCAACACTACACCAGTTTAGGGTGCTGGAGTTGGGAGTGCAATTCTGGTGCTGTCTTGTTTGTTTGTTTTCCTCCTGACCGCGTGGGATCCCTCCTGGTGCTCCGGCTTCTTCCCAGTGTCCAAAGACGTGCTGGTTAGAGGTTAATTGGTCATCGTAAGCTGTCCTGTGACTAGGCTTCAGTAGGTGGGTTGCTGTGTGCAGCGGCTTGTCGGGCCGGAGGATCACCGTATCTCTAAACAAACAAATTTAACATTTTTGAGATCCCAGAGCAGTGATTGAAATGGGTGCTGTCTTGAGGTGCACACCTTAGTTCCACTGTAGGAACTAGGTTTGTGTTCCGTTCTTGGTGATGTCCTTGAGACCTACTGCAGGTTATGTCAGATGAGTAGGTTAGTCATGACCCAGCTATTAACTGAGGTGTCTCTTAACACAATCTGACTCGTCCAATTGGAAAAGTTGCAGTTGTGCATTGTTAAGAACAGGTATTGATGCTCAGGGAGCTTTACTTTGATTATGTAGTGTTGTTCCTTCCCTGAGAAAGTGTGACAGTAGCACTAGTCTATCCAACTCTTTGCTGTACTTGCCCTGAAGTGTTTGGAGGGCAAGTATAGAGGCAAACCTTACATCTTTTCCAAGCTGTCCAGCAAGTTGTTAAGACATATCTAATTATACTCCATACATTTGCATTCATTTCAGAAATAAATGAAAATCCATGAGGTTAGAGGATACACTGTGATTATCTAAAGCTATTGATAATTAATTAAAGGGAGGAGCTTTTACATTACTTGGAAGATGAATAGTCTGACGACTAACCTCCTGACACCTTAAAAATTTTCCACCATCTTTAAGGCATACAGCAGAAGTATGATGGAATACTCTTCTCTTGCCCGGAATAGGTGCATTGCCAATAACATTCACAAATCAGAACAGCATTCAGAACAAAGCAATAATCTTGCTTGGAACATTTCCACCACCTTTTATTCCAATTTACGCCTTCCACCACCTGCCAAAAATAATTACTATCCAGAAAATGCATTGCAACCTCTTACTTATCTACAGCAACAGCACCTCCCAAGTCCCAGACACTGACCACCATGGTGGACAAGTTTAGCAAGTTCATGAGAATGCTATCACCTGTAGGTTTCCGTCTAATCACACTCTATCCTCACATGTAAGCATATCAATTCTCCTTCAGTGTGACAGAGTCTAAATCCCCAACCAACAGAGTTGTGTGAGTGCATTAACCGGAAAGCCTGCAGCAGTTGAGAAGGTCACCTCCATCTTCTCAAGGTCCATTAGGGATTGATAATTAATGCTGGTGTTCCTTGTGACACTACTTCCAATAAAATTAATAAAAAATAAAACCAATGACTCATGATTGAGAAAACGTCTAACACTTGAGCCAAATTCTGGCTCAGATAGGCCGTTATCACTGAGCCACAGCCGACAGTTATAGCCACAAAAGTTACTGCAGATGCTGGAAATCTAGAGCAATACACACAATGTGCTGAAGGAGCTCAGCAGGTCAGGCAGCATCTATGGATGGGAATAAACAGTCGAAGTTTCGAGTTGAGAACTTCATCAGGACTGGAAAGGAAGGGGAAAGAAGTCAGAATAAGAAGGTGGGGGAAGGGAGGAAGAATTACAGGTGACAGATGATAGGTGAAACTGGGAGAAGGGGAAGGGATGAAGTAAAGAGTTAGGAAGTTGGTGGAAGAGATAAAGGGTTGGAGAAGGTGGAATCTGATAGAGGACAGAAGGCCATGGAAGAAAGGTGGAACATCAGAGGGAGGTGATGGGCAGGTAAGAAGAGAAAGTGTGAGAGGGGAATAGGAATGGGGAGTGGTGAAGAGGAGGATGGAAGTTCAAGAAATTAATGTTCATGCCATCAGGTTGGAGGATACCAAGATAGAATATAAGTTGTTGATCTTCCAACCTGAGTGTGGCCTCATCATGGCAGTAGAGGAGGCCATAGACTGACATGTCGGAATGGGAATGGGAAGTAGATTTGAAATGGGTGGGCACTGGGAAATTCCACCTTTTGTGGTGGACAGAGCATAGGTGCTTGGCGAAGTGGTCTCCCAATCTATGTCGAGTCTCACCGATATACAGGAGGCCGCACCGGGAGCACCGGATACAGTAGATGACCCCAACAGACTCTCAGGTGAAGTGTCGCCTCACCTGGAAGGATTTTTGGGGCCCTGAATGGTAGTGAGGGAGGAGGTGTAGGGGCAGATGTGGCACTTGTTCTGCTTGCAAGGATAAGTGTCAAGAGGGAGATCGGAGGGGAGGGATAAATGGACAAGGGAGTCATGTAGGGAGCGATCCCCGTGGAAAGCGGAAAGTTGGAGGGAGGAAAAGATGTGCTTGGTGGTGGGACAGGTAAAGCCTCTGGCTACAACATTAGTGCCCAATTTGGTTCTTGATCTGGAGGCCACAGGTATGTGGACAGAGACTTGAGTATTGTAAGGACCTTTGTTGAGAAGCCTTAATGCTCATCACTGTTTACCTTTTCCATTATAGAATTACATGATCCCATTAAAGGCTGTCCTGAACCCCCAGGAAATGGAAGCTATCTTCATTAATCTGGAGGTATGTGTCTCCAGCCTGTGCCAGTTCTGTGAGAAGAAATGAGGGATCTCATTTACCATGTTTGAAAGAGCACTCTGTTGAGGGGAAGGGTATCCATGTCGCTTAGGGTTCTTTTGTTGGGACTTAGGGTATATATGCTGCTTTGGTGGATGGGACGATTGAGGGAGGTGGTTGTGATGGGGATTGGGATATGTGTGCTCTGCTAGGGTGTTTCCTGGTGAATGCTGGGATAAGTCAGGAGGGTGAATGCTGAGGATCAAAACATGAGCTTTGGGACAATGCAGGAAGTCGAAGAACTTCTCCAGTAGGAGTCCTACTCTCCACTGTCAAATCGCAAGTTATGTTTACTTAACAATTGAATCTTAAAATTTTAATGGGACACACATGTAAGGATTCAAAAACAAAATGAAGCGTTGGGCTGAATCCTGGTAGTTGTGAGTGGCACCATTTCTGTTCAGATATTGAAATGGAAAAAAGTCTCAGACCAGGGCATGCACATCGAAAGTCCAGGACTTGCAGTCCCCATGGAGTCCGATCTCAGAGCCCTGTGTTGCTATAGTTCCCCAATGTTATATTGGGGAATTACTTCTCAGATGTACGACAGCCTGGTTCTGTATCTGAGAGCTAATGAATGCAGAGAAGGGGATTAGGAAGCAAATGAGAAGGTAAGTTTAGTTTACTGGTTTTAATGGTTTATATGTACTTTTTTGTGTTTTTAGTTAACTTTATTTTCATATTTTTTCAGTTTTTATGGTTTTAAATGTTTGTGAATGTTATTGTGATTTTAAAATCTCTAAAGCCCATGAAGACTTTGAAAGAAGAGAGAACTCCACACCAGCTCATGCCTTTGCCAAATCCTGCCAGAGGCGTTCTGGACGTGGCACTACTGCACTTCATTAATTAAGGAGAGCATCAAGAGGTTCTTCATCCTCAAAGGTGCTCAGAAAGCAAATTTGAAAGATGGAATTGTGTCAACTCACATAAACTTGCATGATCTTCTGCCATAGGAGGCAGAGGACGTGAGGGAGGAAGTCTGAAAGGTGAAGACCAGCAAGCATCACTCTTTTCATCGAGATCCCCCAAGATCAGCTTCTATTCCAGAATTCACTCCTTGGAGCAGGATGGGGTGTGTTTGCACTTCTTCCAAAACGTTCATCAGGGAGCTCAGCGATGCAATTAGTCAATGTGAGAACTAGAACAGAATCAGAACGAAGTTTATTATCACTGGCATGTGTCATGAAATTTGTTAACTTAGCTGCAGCAGTTCAACGCAATACATGATATAGAAGAGGAAAAATATATATATAAGTAAGTAAATCAATTACAGTATACGTATATTGAGTAGATTAAAAATCATGCAAAAACAGAAATAATATAAAAAAAAGTGAGGTAGTTCACTGTCCATTTAGGAATCGGATGGCAGAGGGGTAGAAGGTGTTCCTGAATCACTGAGTGTGTGCCTTCAGGCTTCCGTACCTCCCACCTGATGGTAACAGTGAGAAAAGGGCATGCTCTGGGTGCTGGGGGTCCTTCATAATGGACGCTGCCTTTCTGAGACACCGCTCCTCGAAGATATCCTGGGTACTTTGTAGGCTAGTACCCAAGATGGAGCCGACTAGATTTACAACCCTCTGCAGCTTCTTTCAGTCCTGTGCAGTAGCCTCTCCATACCAGACAATGACACAACCTGTCAGAATGCTCTCCATGGTACATCTATAGAAGTTTTTGAGTGTTTTTGTTGACATACCAAATCTCTTCAAACTCCTAGTGAAGTATAGTCGCTGTCTTGCCTTCTTTATGGCTGCATCGATATGTTGGGACCTTGTTAGATCCTCAGAGATCTTGACACCCAGGAACTTGAAACGACTTACTCTGTCCACTGTGAGGATTGGAATGTGTTCCTTTGTCTTACCCTTCCTGAAGACCACAATCAGCTCTTTCGTCTTACTGACATTGAGCGCAAGTTTGTTGCTGTGACTAGTTGGCATATCTCGCTCCTGTACGCCCTCTCGTCTCCATCTGAGATTCTACCAACAATGGTTGTATCGTCAGCAAATTTATTGGTGGTATTTGAGCTATGCCTAGCCACACTGTCATGGGTATATAGAGAGTAGAGCACTGGGCTCAGCACACACCCCTGAGGTGCACCAGCGTTGATTATCAGCGAGGAGGATATGTTATCACCAATCCGCACAGATTGGATTAGAGTGAACAGATGCCCACTGCTTGGTGTGGGCCAAAGGATTTGTTTCCACCCTGAGTAATTCTCGGATTGAGTTTGAAGAAATCAGATGGCAGAAGATGTGTGAAGCATAATCTCTCACCTGGATGGCTTAGAACAGAGGGCTTTTTTTCTGTGCTTTCCATTCTGTTATGTTCACCACTCAATTGGCAATCAATTTGCTGTGTCCCTTTTGAGTGACACTTTTAGGTGGTACTGATCTTTGACCAGTGTTGGTTACATGTTTTGAGCTTGTCATTTATTAATGTTTGTATATTTGTCTTCTTATATTTGTATATTACTACTATAATGTCAGGAAAAGGTCGGCATCAAGTTATTGACAGAGCAATGCAAAACTTTCCATCAGCACCCAGAACGCTACATCATTGGATGTTTATGGTGTCATGGTATGTTCTCAATATGTTCTGGTTTTTGGTCTTTTTGTCCATGACTAGTGTCTGTGGGAGAGTTGGACCCTCCACAGTGTGGTTTATGTCTGCTGGCAATTGCTTGCTTAGCAATATTATTTCTGCCTCTATTTCAGGAATTAATCCGTGTGCATTACAGTCTACTGAGAGCCATCGATCTGGCTGCAATCTCGGGAGGCTACACACTCTATAAAGTCTTTCTGGATTTCAAAGAGCGGTAAGATTTCCAAATCCGGGGTTTCTCAATGGACGTTCAGTCTCTATCTGACTGTACCTGTCATTTTTATTGTGTCACCCTATGCCTTTAGTGTGTGTGTGTTACAGTATCTGTTTATGTGCCCATATATAGTTTAAAGTAAATTTATCATCAGTGTACATACAGTACGTCACCATATACTGCCCTGAGATTCACAGTAGAACAAAGAAATACAATAGAGTCAATGAAAAACTACACACAAAGACTGACAAACAGCGGATGTGCAAACAAAGTACAAACTGTGCCAATAAAAAGAGAAAATAATTAATAATACCGAAAACATAAGTTGTAGAATCCTTGAAAGTGTATGTTGTGAAATCATTTCATATTGGAGGTGAATGAGGGTGTCCATGCTGGCTCTGATAGTTGAAGGGGAATAACCGTTCCTGAACCTGGTGATGTGGGACCTGAAGCTCCTGTACGGTGAGAAGAGAGCGTGACCTGTATGGTGGGGGTCCTCGATGATGCCAGTGCTCCTTGCAGATGTGCTCAATGGTGGGAGGGCTTTGCCTGTGATTGCAAGTGTGTCTTTGTCACTGCTACTGTAAAACCCTACTGCTGGAACTATTACAGTAGTGCCTCCCTGCTGTCTGGTTGCTGGTTGCTGTCCGGTTCTTCTCCCTGTGTCTGCCGGTGATTTCTCCAGGTGCTCTGGTTTTCCACTGTATCCCAAAGATATGCGGGTTGGAAGGAAAATTCATCACAATAAGTTGGCCCCAGTATATGGATGAGAAGCAGAACTGGGGGAGGTTGATAAGCATATGCAGTTAATTAAAAAAATGAAATTAATGTAGAGTAGATATAAATTGGTGATTGATAGTTGGTCATTGAGTCATAGAGTACAGCACAGCAGCAGGCCATTCGGCCTATCTAGTCTATACTGAACCATTTCAGCTCTGCTCCCATTCACCTGCACTGGGACCATAGCCCTCCATACCCCTGCCATCCATGTACGTATTCAAACTTCTCTTAAACGTTGAAATCAAGCTCGCATGCGCCCATTTGTGCTGGCAGCTCGTTCCCCGCTCTCACGACCTTATGACTGAAGAAGTTTCCCCTTAAACTTTTCACCTTTGATCCTTAACCCATGACCTGGCTGTCGTCCCACCCAACCAAGGTGGGAAAAGCCTGCTTGCATTTACCCTGTCTATACCTCTCATAATTTTGTATATCTCTAACCTATTCAAACATCCTTGCAAGTTTTCTTTGTACTCTTTCAACCTTATTTACATCTTTCCTGCAGGTAGGTGACCAAGGCCGCAGACAATACTCCAAAGGAGGCCTCACTAACGTCTTATAGGGCAGTGCAGTAGTGCAGTGGTTAGCACAATGCCTTACTGTACCGGTGATCTGGGTTCAGTTCCTGCCGCTGCCTGTAAGAAGTTTGCATGTTCTCACCGCGACCGTGTAGGCTTCCTTCGGGTGCTCCAGTTCCCTCCAGCAGTCCAAAGATGTACCGGTTGGTGGGTCAATGGGTCATTGTAAATTGCCCCGTCATTAGGCTAGGATTAAATTGGGGGATTGCTGAGATGCAGCTTGAAGGGTCAGAAGGGTCTATTCTACACTGTACATCAATAAATAAGTTATACAACTTCAAGGTGTGGACTCTTTGTTTGTCAAAGTCCTGTTCCCACTTTCTGTCTCTGTATGATTCTAAAATAGATCTGTGTGTGGTTATTGAACACTGTGTCACAGGTGCCACACTGTCTTTTTGTCTATGTCACTGTGCAATTGAAACTTAGTCACACTGACATCCTTTCTCTCATATTTTATAGGTCTGTCTCTATCGATGTTCATAACTCTGATCAATTTGTTTACCCTGTCTCTTTCGATATATGGATTAATTCTACGGCATAGAGCTTCGTGCCAGTTTTAGCATAGTGAAATGTTTGTATGTAAAATAAACTGGTCAAGTGAGAAGTGGTTAAAAATGTGGTGTCTTTCCTTAATTATTTATGCTCCTCCTGATATTCAGGAAGACCATTTTATAGATTGAATTTGTAACTGCTCAGCAGGTCGTTATTTAATGAAAGTTTCCTGGCTTTGTTGACTGTGAGGCTTTCACTGCTAATTATTTTCATGCAGTCTCACACTTGCCTGCAATTAGCAAGTGCCAAATTGGATTTAATTCCAAAATGTGTGCAGGAAAGTTTTCTGTAATTGCTGCTCTTTCTGGAATATTAATCACCTGCCATTATTGCAACTTTTCAGCAATGTGTTGCCAGAGATTTAGCTATGCAATTAAAGAATCCTACTTCCTTCTCCCATAAATCACCCACAACGCTGTGCCAACCAAACTCGGAAGCAGCTGTCTCCACTGTCACCATGGGAGAGAACTGATTATGGGATCGTCCTGGGATTTCTAATTACTTCTTGAGACAAACTTCACTTTTATCACAAGCTGTGTGAATCCAGACAGCCGACCAACACCACTTGACTTGGCTTCTCCTACCACATTGTCAGCCAGTTTCTCTTCCATTCTTGTGTGAAACTTCTCACCCCACGAGTCCGCAATCCCTCTGCCACTGCTTCATCTGACAACTCTACCCCCTTATAGCCCCTCCTATTATATTTGACCTCTTCTCACCCAATCTCACCAAAGTCCATCCACCTTCCCCAACCTATGCTAGCACCCATCCCCTTTGCCCCACCATGTCTCAGTTCATTCTTCATACTAACACACACAAAATGCTGGAGGAATTTAGCAATCCAGGCAGCATCTATAGAGGGGAATAAACAGTCAACATTTTGGGCCGAGACTCTTCACCTGAACATTGATTTCTGATGGAGGGTCTCGGCCTGAAACATTGACTGTTTGTTCCACTCCACAGATGCTGCCTGACTTGCTGGGTTCCTCCAGCATTTTGTGTGTGTTGCTCAAGATTTCCAGCATCTGCAGAATCTCCACAGCACCCGATCCTTCTATCCCACACACGTCAGCTCTTTCCCCATTCCCATATCTATCTAAATCTTAATCCTCTCCACACCTCATATGACAACTGTTCCAGACCCCGTCTGATAATCTTTGTTGCCATACTATATTGTGGCTCTCCACACTCTCTGGCCTCCTCGTCCCACCCTGTACCTTTCTGTATCCTTGGCCTGCAGCTCACACCAGCAGCTTCTGCACTGCATCCAATCTCCTCACCGCCCACTGCAATCCACTCTCCCCCAAATTCTAGTCCAGAAGGGTTAAGTATTGATCATTGGCAGAAGTCCCTTGACCTTCTTGGACTAGCCCATGTATCAAGGGTACCTTGTCTCTGCTCTAGTTCTGTGGGTTCTGAAGTGGCGGATGGGGACAGTGTAAAACTAGCGGACTCTGCCACAGGTCTGGACAGGGTGAGAGGACGGGTGCTTAGTTTGGGAAGAGGTACACTCCTGCCACTTCTGCGTGCTTCCAAGGAAAGAATGTAAGGTGCAGGAGCAAACCAGTGGGCTTAGGAGCCCCTTTGCCATTCAGTCAGATCAAGGATAATACAGCCATGGCCTCAGCACCATTTTCCTGCTCTCTCTCTCCTAACTCTTTTAGTTGAAATGTCCATCAAAGGACTTGGGGTTCTTTGTGTTACTCCAAATTCTGCTCCTCTGTTTTGAAGGATCATGGGCTGAGGATTCTCTTAGTATGTGAACCTTTATGAGGATGCATTGAGAACATTCTTGAATCATTTCCTCTCTGCTCCAGATAACCTCTTGTCACTGACGAAGCTCGTAGGAGAGTGCCTGACTTGGGAGTCTGGTGCTGAGAGTGGTCTGCCCATCTGAGCTGATATTCAGGGTCTGAGAGAGGATCTTGATGCTGTTTCAGTTGATTTGTAGAAACTGCTCTGAGATGTAAGAGTTCGGCACGGACTAGAAGGGCCGAGATGGCCTGTTTCCGTGCTGTAATTGTTATATGGTTATATGTCTACCATGGTCGACCAGCGATGAGGAGCATGCAGTAGGGCAGGGATGACCACTGCCCGCCAGACCTTGAACATTCTGCCTGATTTGAGATTGAGACAGATATATTTTATTCTGCTGGGATAGACACGAAGGATCAAATGATTCAATCATCATCATCGTTGTGTGCTGTGTTGTATGACAGGTGATCATGGTGACTGTAATTGTTCTTGACAAATTTTTCTACAGAAGTGGTTTGCCATTGCCTCCTTCTTAACAACACTCTTCAGAGACTGTTTGCCTGGTGGTGGTGGTCGTGGCAAAACAAGGACTTGTGCTATGCGCCAACTGCTCGTACAGCCATCCGCCACCTGCTCCCATGGGTCCACGTGACCCTGATTGGGGGTGGGGGGGGAGGGATCTAAGCAGGTGCTACGCCTGCAAGCTAGCGGAGGGAAGGAGCGCCTTACATCTCCTTTGGTAGAGATGCGCCTCAACCTGGGCCACACCAAGTGATTCAATAGCTTCTCTTTAATGGCAGTAGAATCATGTTTGGAACCATGTAATAATTTTAGGAGCTCTGCTTTGCTCAGTTGTCAATGACAACAAAGCTACATTTACACTGCATCTTCAACATTTTGGAACAATTTAGGCATGTCACAAAGCACGTTTGAACCAAATATTTGTGCTAAACTGCAGAGAGTTTAGAGAAATAATCAAAGCTTAATAAGCTAGGTTAGTGTTTGATGAAGAGAGAGGTGAGATCTTTTTGCAGGTTCTAGGGATTGCTGATGGCATGGTCAATGCTGATAAAATTATTAAATTCAGGTGTGATTGATAAGCCAGAATCGAAGGAAGGCAGATATCTAATGGTTAGGAGTTGATGACAGAGAAAGAGGTGACACCTTGGTGGGATTTGGAAATATTTAAACTGAGGTGTTTTTAAACTGGAAAGCAGCTAATTGGCAAGCGCAGGGTATCCTGTTTTCACTAGTGTTGACTGACCTCAGTATCTGTAGCATTCTCTTTTTTAATTTCAGGTTTCCTGCATCTGCAGGCACTGTAGACGTAGGGATCCTGATGCAGGGTTTCAGCCTGAAACTTCAACACTTCCTTTTCCCCCCACAGACATTGCTGAGGTCATCCAGCAGATTTTTGTTTCTGGTTTTTGAGTAGAAGTGTGCTTGGTGCAAATGATCTCGGATTTGCTGAGCGGAGAGCAAGGAGCTCAGCCAGAAATGTTTTGAACGTCACCTCATTACAGAAAGCATGCGGATTCTATAGAGAGAGTGCAGAGGAGATTTACAAGGACGTTGCCTGGATTGGAGAGTGTGCCTTATGAGAATAGGTTGAGTGAACTTGGCCTTTTTTCCTTGGAGCGACGGAGGATGAGAGGTGATCTGATAGAGGTGTATAAGATGATGAGAGGCATTGATCATGTGGATAGCCAGAGGCTTTATCGCAGGGCTGAATTGACTAACATAAGGGGGCATAGTTTTAAGGTGTTTGGAAGTAGGTACAAAGGGGATGTCAGAGGTAGGTTTTTCACACAGAGAGTGGTGGGTGCATAGAATGCACTGCTAGCAACAATGGTAGAGGTGGATACAATAGGACCTTTTAAGAGACACTTAGATAGGTACATGGAGCTTAGAAAAATAAAGGGCTACATGGTAGGGAAATTCTACGCAGTTTCTAGAGTAGGTTACATGGTCGGCACAACATTGTGGGCCGAAGGACCTGGAATGTGCTGTAAATTTCTATGTTTCTCTGGATGATTAAGACCAGAAGAAGAAAAGGCAGTCTGCTTCAACGGCAACGGAAATGACCAAAAATTGCCAACAGCCTGGTTTCCAGCAGTCGCATGAGAGAGGAGTGGAGCTGGTGGCCAAGAAACAAAGCAAAGATGATCACTGCAATTTGAATAAATAGTTCTGGGAAATCTTTGCTCACTCTGCATTAGACATTGGGCATTTAGAAGAGGGGTCATGAGATATTTTGGTAGAGCTGACAGTTACCCGTGAAACTGAAAGTGATGCTATGGAGGGTGTAGCTGGGAGCAAAAAATCTGGCCCTGGGGGGAAACAGGTGGCAATGGTGAGGGAGTAGAAAGGGAAGCCAACCCTTCTGGCTGTGTTGGGATAGGGTAAGAATGGAGCCAGGCTGAATCACTGCCAGGGAGTGAATGTAGAGATGACCAGGTTAACTGTGTCAAATTGTCAAACAGGTATGAATCAAAACAGAGGTAGATTCACACGGATCTATTCAGAAATTATAACTTTTTTTTGGCTTCGATAAGAACTGTGGCCACAACACAGGGGGAAACCTGATTTGAGTGATTCAAAGGAGGAGAAATTTTGAGAAGCCACAAAGTATTCAAGAATTTTGTAAAAGAAAGTGAGAGTGAAAATAGTAGAGCTCAGGTATAAAATGGAAAACTGATCTGACCAATTGTTACCCTGCCCTGACAAGAACTAATATTTTTTCTTCCATATTCAGCCTGATCTGACTGTTGTTTAAAAGCCCCAGACAAGTTATGGATCTGTTTGAGGATGAAGCATCATATAGCCAAGATAAGAGGATGTTGGCATAAGGGGATTAATATCTGAGGAACTGCATCCTTTGATGCAATCATCCATTGCCAAGGTCAGGATCTGAGTTTGGATGGTCAGCACTGGTCTAGGAGCTGATGTTTCCTGAAGGAATGACTTGACTTTAAACTCCCTACTTAGTTTTAGCATGTGCATCCAATGCCACAATAAATCAAAAATCTGCGGATGCTGGAAATGTGAGCAACACACACAAAATGCTGGAGGAACTCAGCAGGCCAGGCAGCATCTAGGACAAGAGTACAGTCAACATTTCCAGTCGAAACCCTTCATCAGTCCTGCCAAAGGGTTTTGGCCCAAAACGTCGGCTGCTCTTTTTCTAGATGCTGCCTGGCCTGCTGAGTTCCTCAGGCATTTTGTGTGCGTTGCCACGGTAAATCAGGTGCTGTGGTGGTTTTTATAACCTCTTCATAATCGGTCTCTTCCGTAAACCAAGCAGAATCAAGTATTCTGCTCAGATTGAGGGGTGTAAGAGAAGCAAGTGATCTGAACAATGAACCTATTCACTCTTTTGATGAGCAGATGTACCAACAGGAGAGAGCAGCCACGAACACTGATTGTTCTCTGAGCCCAGGGGTGATTCTGATGTATGCACAGTGAAGCCTCAAGATTCTGCACATGTTCAGTACAGAACTACCCTGAATGGTCTACACCCGTTAGAGTCTACCAAATTTTGCTGAAGACTGCCTCACATGTACCGGCTCAGGTGAAATATAAATTTAGAGCCTCAGTGTTGAAATCTTAAATACAGTTGGAACCAGCAAAGAGGTTAAGCTGAGAAGTGTGTGACCCTGTCTTTGCCTATAAAGCAGCACTCTAGTTACTGGTCTGGGATTATTAATCAGACAAGAAAACCATTTTTTCGAGCTCAGTGAACAGATACCTACACAGTCTGGTATGCCTTTTAGCACTGCATACAAAAAGCTGATCTGTATTAACTCTCTCAGTTCTGCAGTCAGAACACTCATAACCCCCACATTTTAAAAAGATATTAACTCAGACTGCGAGGTATCGTGCTGGGAACCAGAATGACATCCCTGCCCTCCCTGCTGGTGCTCCTGCAGCCATAAATCAGCCTTGGCTTGGTGTGGAAAGGCTGGTGTTGGACCGACTGACTTGTACGGTGTAAGTTGCTCACCGCAGAGGTATGGAGTTTGCGGCTTCACCCTGGTTAGCACTGTGAGCGTGGGCGTTGCTGGGGACAGGCAGCACCTGCTCCATGTGCTGGCTGTCAAGATAAAATCGACCCTCTCATCACCTCCTGTCGCTTCTGATGGAAGGTGCAGCCTCCTCAGCCCAATTAGCTCGATGAGAGTGACTACTCTTGATCTTATTAACACTGAGAAGCCTCTGGGCCAGGGTTAGCATGGCAGCCAAATGAAGCTAGAAGGAGATAGCTCCTCCTGCCTTGCCCTTTGCCATTCCAAATCTTTCTCTCATCTTCCCGTTGTTTGTGTCTATACTTATAGGCTATTGATATATGGCAAGTACTGCAGCCAAATGGAGACTTCACAAAAGACCTTGGACCAGCTCATGGCATCTCGGGAAGAAATAAGAAACAAGATTGAAGTAAGTAAAGGCACCAATAACGATTGTCAGTATGACTTGTACTGGATGTTGGAGCTGGGGGAGCTGAGGTG
Organism: Mobula hypostoma; assembly: GCF_963921235.1. Taxonomy (NCBI): domain Eukaryota; kingdom Metazoa; phylum Chordata; class Chondrichthyes; order Myliobatiformes; family Myliobatidae; genus Mobula; species Mobula hypostoma. Next base: position 28,896,057 of record NC_086117.1, read on the forward strand.
ACACGAGTAGGAATGGGAGGGGCTGAGTCTGGATTGAAAGCAGGTGCTGTGGGGGGGGAATATGAAGGAAATTGTGAGGGTAGGATCATGGAGGATATAAGGACAGAAAAATGGAGACGGCAGAAGGAGAGGAGATGGATCGTTTGTGGATTTGAGGAGATGGATGGTTTGTGGATTTGAGGAGATGGATGGTTTGTGGATTTGAGGAGATGGATCGTTTGTGGATTTGAGGAGATGGATGGTTTGTGGATTTGAGGAGATGGATGGTTTGTGAAATGTGAGGAGATGGATCATTTGTGGATTTGAGGAGATGGATGGTTTGTGGATTTGGGGAGATGGATGGTTTGTGGATTTGAGGAGATGGATGGTTTGTGGATTTGAGGAGATGGATCGTTTGTGGATTTGAGGAGATGGATGGTTTGTGGATTTGGGGAGATGGATGGTTTGTGGATTTGAGGAGATGGATGGTTTGTGGATTTGAGGAGATGGATCGTTTGTGGAATGTGAGGAGATGGATCGTTTGTGGATTTCAGGAGATGGATCGTTTGTGGACTGTGAGGAGACGGATCATTTGTTGATTTGAGGAGATGGATCTCCCTTCTTGAAGAGCGGAATGACACTTGCAATTTTCCAGTCTTCCGGAGCCATTCCAGAACCTAATGATTCTTGAAATATCATTACTAATGCCTCCATAGTCTCTTCAGCGACCTCTTTCAAAACTTTGGGGTGTAGACTATTTGGTCCAGCTGACTTATCTAACTTCAGACCTTTCAGTTTCCCAAGTACCTTCTCTCTTGTAATGGCAACCTCACACACTTCTGACTCCTAACACTCTGGAACTTCAGCACACTGCTGGTGAATTCTACTGTGAGGACTGATGCAAAATACTTATTCAGTTCATCCGCCATTTCCTTGTTCCGCATTACTACCTCCTGCATCGTTTTCAAGTGAGTGGTCCGATATCCTATCGCCTCTCTTTTTAAAAAAATTTTTTTATTTTTATTTGGATAAGGAATTCGCAAGTATCATGAACTTTTTTCACATGTATAACCTTTTCCATTTTTTTTATATATGTATAAAACTACAATTATTTATACATTCCTAAGTAGACATTAAGATGATATAAAAAGAAATTAGACACTTAAATAGATAATTATGTGCAGTTGAAATTCTACTCTATTAGGCTAAGTAATGATATTAGTTGTTAAGAAAAATAGTAATAATAGTGGATTAATAATAATTTCCATACATCTCTTCTGGACCATTTCTTTCTGATCCAAAATGTTGTATGTAAGCCTATGTAACAACCATTGTAGGTGTTTATATCCTAACTTGTTCATGTTTGCTCCTACCCCCAAACATAATTATCCAATCCCTATGTACTTATTTACTTAATTTTATCATTTTTTATCCCTTTCCCAAATCTTTTCCTTTACTTGTGTTAATTCTCTATTTTCCAAAAAAAAACCAAAAACAGTAAACATTTAGACCAGGGGTGCTTACGTTAACAATATTACTGTGTTGATGAGAAGAGCAGTATAAATCATTAGGAGAGTCATCTAAAGACTGCTCGCTTTGGAGTTATATATTCAATCCATTTATTCCAAATTTGATAAAATTTTTCTTTTTGAATTCTCAGGGAGTAAGTTATCTTTTCCATTTTAAATATTTCCAAGATAATTTCGTGCCAATCTTCTAATGTAGGTGGTATTGGATTTAGCCACTTTCTAGTGATTGATTTCTTACTTGCCGCTAAAAGGGCCTGCAGCAACTTTATATCTTTCTTCTGATCAAGAAACAATACATGCCCCAAATAGAGCATCTCAAAGTTCAGGGGTATCTGGTCTTAAGTACCTTAACTAATGTTCTATGAATACTTTTCCAATATAAACTTAATTTAGGGCAATCCCAGAAAATATGGAAATGATTTGCCTCCTTGGAGCCACACCTTCTCCAACACGTCACGTTTCCTCTCACCTCTCTTTTACCCTTTATGTATCTGAAGAAACTTTTGGTATCCTCTTTAATTTTATTTGCTAGCTTATTTTTGTATTCCATCTTTTCCTTCTTAATTGCTTTTTTAGTTGTCTTCTGCTGGTTTTTTAAAAGCTTCCCAATAATCTAACTTCCCACTAATTTTTACTTTATTATATCCCCTTTCTTTTATTTTGGCTTTAATTTCTCTTGTTAGCTACAGTTGTGTCATCTTGCCTTTGGAGAACTTCTTCCTCTTTGAGATGTATATATTCTATGGCTTCCGAACTGCTTCCAGAAATTCCAGCCATTGCTGCTCTGCTGTCATCCCTGCCAGTGTTCTTTTCCAATCAATTTTGGCCAACTCCTCTCTCATGCCTCTGCAATTCCCTTTACTCCACTGATACATCTGACTTTAGCTTCTTCTCAAACTTCAGGCTGAATTTGATCATATTATGATCACTTGCCCTGAAGGATTCTTTTACCTTAAGCTCTATAATTAATTCCGGTTCATTGCACAGCACTGATCTAGAATAGTCGATCCGCTCATGGGTTCAACCATGAGCTGCTCTAAAAAGCCATCTCAGAAGAATTCTAGAAATTCCCACTCTGGGGGTCCAGCACCAACCTGAATTTCCCAATCTATTTGCATATTGAAATCCCCCATGACTATTATCTCCCATTGTAATTTGTAAAACACATCCTTACTGCTGCTTGGGGATCTGTATATAACTCCCATCAGGGTATTTTTGCCCTTGCAGTTCCTTAGCTCTATCCACAATGATTCAACGACTTCTGACCCTGTGTCACGTCTTTCTAAAGATTTGATTTCACTTTTTAACATGAGCCACACCACCCACCTCTGCCTTCCTGCTTGTCCTTTTGATACAGCGTATACCCTTGGACATTAAGCTCCCAGCTATTATGTTCTTTCAGCCATGATTCAGTGATGCCTACAACATCATACATGCCAATCTGTAACTGTTCATTGACCTTATTCTGTATACAGCACGCATTCAAATATAACATGTAATATAAATTATGGAATGCATGTCTTGTTACCTTCATCTCTCTGTAGGGTAGCAGAGGTAGATGAGATGGCAAGATTAAAAATATACTCCTCTATGTCAATACAGATAACAGTGAGATATTATCCATTTTAACATTTAATAGACGAATTTGACATTGTGGCAAAACAGTGCTACAGTGTAACGTGACTCTCCTATCTGTAGTCGTGCACTAATGTGCCATGTGACCATGTTCCACGTGTGATTATATTTTTGTTTTCCCTTCCCATTCTTAGTCCCTGCACACCCAAGGAGGCCCAACCGAAAGTCTTGAATGACTACCGTCCAGTGGCCCTGACCTCACACATCATGAAGACCCTAGAGAGGTTGGTCCTGGCTCACCTCCGACCCCTGGTCAGATCAGCTCTCGATCCCCTGCAGTTTGCCTACCAGGAGCACATTGGAGTCGATGATGCTGTCATCTACCTGCTGAACAGAGCCTACTCCCATTTGGATAAGCAGGGCAGCACTGTGACGATCATGTTTTTTGATTTCTCAAGTGCCTTCAATACCAAACAGCCCTCATTGCTGGGGGAAAAGCTCCATTTAGCACAGGCTGGCACTTCCATTGTATTCTGGATAATGGGCTACCTGACTGGCAGACCGCAGTTCGTGTGGCTTCAGAGCTGTGTGTCAGACATGGCTATGAGCTGCACTGGGGCTCCACAGGTGCTGCTTATAGCCATGTCTGACATGCAGCTCAGAAGCAGGGCCCCGCTGGAGGACTTTGTCAAACAGTGCAAGCTGAATCATCTGCAGCTCAACATCGGTAAGACAAAGGAGATGGTGATGTGCTTTAGAAAGACTAAGCCTGCACTGCTCCCTGTTACTATTGATAGTGAGGATGTGGTTGTGGTGAGGACCTACAAATGCCTTGGGGGTGCACCTGGATGACAGACTTGAGTGGAGCACCAACACAGAGACTATGTACGAGAAAGGCCAGAATCACCTCTGCTTCCTGAGGAGACTGAGGTCCTTTGGAGTATGCAGGCATCTCCTTCACATGTTCTACCAGTCTGTTGTCCCCAGCACAATCTTCTATGTGGTGGTGTGCTGGGGCAATGGAATCAACACAGGTGATGCCAAAAGGCTCAATAAACTAATTCGAAAGGCTGGCTGTGTTATAGGAGTCAAATTTGACACACTGGAGGCTGTGGTAGAACAAAGAACCCTATGTAAAATCCTGGTAATTCTGGACAGTGCTTCTCACCCTCTGCATGCCACCTTGGCTGAACAGAGAAGCACTTTTAGTAATAGACTAAGCCAACTGCACTGCTCCAAAGAGCGCTGTATGAGGTTATTCTTACCCTCGGCCATTAGGCTCTATAATGAGTTAATCTGTAGCCAGGGAAGTGATGACCCCCTCCTGTTAGACTGTTTGAGGTAACTTATTTTTTGATTCTTTCTTACTTCTAATATTTGTATATGTATGCATTTGTAATGCTACTTTGACACTGTAATTTCCTTTGGGATCAATAAAGTATCTATCATCTTTGTATGTATCCGCTTCCCCCATGCATTCTCAGCGCTGATCTTCATACACCATCTCTCATTGTCTCTGTCAGCCATTTTCTGTGTTTGACATGTTCAGGCTTGCTTTCTGCCTAGCTTCCAGGGAGTGTAGGTTTGATTCTTTCCTCCAAATCTTGTATTTCTTTGTGTCCTTTGTGGTGGAATCTTCAGATTATCATTGAGCAGGTGGATTAGTTTTCAGGCAGAAACACTTCATCGGGACTCAAATCAATCTATTTCTGTTTCCTTTGCCCAGGAGTGTACCTTGAAAGTTCAGGAAGGGAAGTTTAAACTGCAAGATCTGCTGGTGGTCCCCATGCAGCGCATTTTGAAGTATCACCTCCTGCTGAAGGTGGGTGTCAACTGCACACCGGCTCATTCTGGAAGGAGACAACTGAGCCTGATTCGTTACACTCAAGCCAGTCAAAAGTCAGCAGCATGGAAAGGGTTGGAATCAGTGTGATGGAGTCCTTTTACAAGCTCAGTGCAGTTTGGAGGTTGATGCTGTGGAGTAGGTTGGAAGCCATTGTAAAGCAGAAGTTATGGATCAGTGCAGGGCTTGTGTCTCAGTTGTTGTGTCACACACTGATTCATGCTTCTCAGCAGTGTCTCCCCTCTTTCTGGCACTCAATGACCTGCACTAACTGACCTGCTTTACCCTTTGACCTGTGATCAAGGATCATAGAAATGTAGCATTACAGCACATTAGACCCTTGGGCCCAAAATGTTGTGCTGGCCATGTAACCTACTCTAGAAACTGCCTACAATTTCCCTACTGCATAGCCCTCTGTTTTTCTAAGCTCCATGTACTTATCTAAGAGTCCCTTAAAAAACCCTATTGTATCTGCCTCTACCACCATCACTGGCAATGCACTCCACACACCCACCACTCTCTGTGTGAAAAACTTACCTCCGACATCCCTCTTGTATCTACATCAAAGCAGTTTAAAACTATGCCCCCTCATGTTAGCCATTTCAGCCCTGGGAAAAAGCCCCTGGCTATCCACACGATCAATGCCTCTCATCATCTTATAGACCTCTATCAGGTCACCTCTCATCCTCTGTCGCTCCCAGGAGAAAAGGCCAAGTTCACTCAACCTATTCTCATAAGGCATGCTGTCCAATCCAGGCAACATCCTCGTAAATCTCCTCTGCAGTCTCTCTATAGTATCCACATCCTTCCTGTAGTGAGGTGACCAGAACTGAACACAGTACTCCAAGTGGGGTCCAACCAAAGTCTTATATAGCTGCAACATTACCTCACGGCTCTTGAACTCAAATCTCACGGCTGATGAAGGCCAACACACCATACACCTTCTTAACAACACCGTCACCCTGATCATCTGCACTTTCTGTCCCTTTGCTCGAGTCCATTGCGTTGTTCACATCTCAGTCAAAAAGCTTCAGTTCTGCCCTGAATGTGCAACCCCTCAGTCTGTGCTGTGTTTGCCTCCTAGGAGCTGCTGAGTCACTCCAGTGACCGCCCCGAGAAGCAGCAGCTGAAGGAGGCACTGGAGGCGATGCAGGTAAGTGCTTGAGACCGTTGCGTGAGGGTGAAGCATGCACTTCAGTTAGGAACACGGCAGCATGTAATGTCCAGATTTCTGCTCTTCTCTGTTACCGGCCCTTTTCCTTAACTCCTCCCCGGAGTCTGTCTCAATTGCTGTACTGTTCATGCTCTCCCCCAGCCCCGATTATTCCTTGTTTGGCATATGCCGAACATCTGGTACAGAGACAAACTCTGTTCATCTGGTATCTCCTCCGCTCACTAATTCCTCCCTGGTATCGTTGTCTCGCTCCACTCCCTCGTGAAAAGCAATCCACTTCTCTGCCATTACTGACTGATTTGATTAACATCAGAAGCTCACTCAATATGGAGTATGATTTTCATAACTATTTACAGAATAGATGTCTGCAAGCTTCTTTCATGTTTGATTCTTCACACTGGTGTCATTTTTTTATGGTAAACACTACAGTTTTATTTTTTGGGCTAACATAAAGCATATAAATGGTCGTTCAATAAGTGTCCAGCCCACAGCTACAAATGCACATTCGAGGTATGAAAAGCCCCACCCCTGGACTTTGAAAGAGACCACATTAGTTCATAGAATCACAGCATAGGAACAAGCTGTTAGGCTCACTGACTATCGAGCAACCATTTACACTAGTCCCACATCACACACTCCCATCAATTCCTCCCACACCCCGAGACTCCGCCACTTGCCTGCACGATAGGGACAATTTGTATGGGCCAATTAAGCCACCATTCTGCACATCTTTGGGATGTGGGAGGAAATGCATAAATGTCACAGGGAGAATGTGCAACTCCACAGGGGCAACATCTGAGGCTAGGAATGAACCCAGGTCAATGAAACTATTAGCTGTGCCACGGAGCGGTGTTAATACTGTACTATCTCTAGTCCCAGTATCCTTGGGGGTCTTTTTTCCCCTGTTTATTCATTAACGGGATGTGGATTTGAGTACTGGGTGAGAACAGGATCTGTCTCAGCTTTGCTGTCCTCACAGTCAAATATCTGACCAGCACTCATCACCTAGGGCTCACATTGACTTTGGAAGCACAACTCATCCTGGGATGTGACGGGGGCCAAAAAACAAAATGGAAAAGTTTGTAAAAGTCATAAATAAAGGAACAAACTAAAGTTGACAGCTTGGTTCTCAATGCAATGTCACCATTTCTACAAAATGCTGAAAGTCAGGCTTCAAGCATAAACTCAGTGTACTTTGGAAGTGTATACCTCACAACAGGGAGTCATTAGAATATCCATTCCTTCAATTTACTTGGCGAGGTACCGAATCACGTCCAATGACAAGTGTTTATTGGTCTTTCAATAACCGGGCGTTTGGTTTTATTTCAGGATCTGGCTATGTATATCAATGAAGTTAAAAGAGACAATGAGACACTGAAGAAGATCTCTGAATTCCAGTGTTCCATTGAGAACCTTGTAAGTGCAGAATTGGAGAGGGGCGTGTTGGCGGGTATCGGGCCTGGGTTATGTTGGATAGTAAGATATTGACAATAGAGGAATGGTGTCTCTGAGGTATTTATTCATTGACAGGATCTGGGCATCACTAGCAATGCCTGTATTTATTGTCCATCATGAAGAAACCTAGGGTGTGGTTACCATAGAGCAGGAGACCGGTGAAGCCTCCTGTATATCAGTGAGACCCCTTGCAGGCTGGGAGACCACTTCGCCAAGCACCTACCAGAAAAAGCAGGATTTCTCAGTGGCTATCCATTTTAGTTCCACTTATCATTCCCATTCCGATATGTCTATTCATGGCCTCCTCTAGTTTCACAATGAGGCTACACTTAGGTTGGAAAGGCAACATTTTGAGTAGCTTCCAACCTGATGGCGTAAACTTCAATTTCTCGAACTTGCGGTAATGTCACCCCTTCAGCATTCCCCGTTCCCATTTCTCTCTCTCACCTTATCTCCTTACCTGCCTATCACCTCCCTCTGGTGTTCCTCCCCCTTTTCTTCCTTCCATGGCTTTCTGTCCTCTCCTATCAGATTCCTCCTTCTCCAGCCCTGTATCTCTCTCACCAATCAACTTCTTAGCTATTTACTTCATCCCTCCCTCCTCCCCCCACAGTTTCACCTTCCACTCCACCTCCCCCTCCCACCACCACCTTCTTATCCTGACTCCTCATCTTATTTTTCTCCAGTCCTGATGAAGGGTCTCAGCCCAAAACATCGACTGTTTACTCCTTTCCATAGATGCTGCCTGGCCTGTTGAGATCCCCCCAGCATTTTGTGCGTGTTGCTTGGATTTCCAACAGCTGCAGATTTTCACTTGTTTGAGCTTTTAATGTTCACTTGTTGATTGAGATGAGCTGACAACTGTTTGGAGACACATCAGTAGCTTTTTTTGGACACTCTTGTCAAGACCTCACCAACACCTATAATTAACTTTGCGATATTCTCTCTGTATTTCACCTAAAAGGACCGGAGCTCTTTGCCCTATGCCATTGGGCACGTAAGAATTGTCAGGAGAACTTTTGCATGGACATCTTGCTTGGGTTCCTTTTGTCCAGCATAACTTGTGAGACCAAGCGAACCACACCAGAATGGTGAAAGAGAGGGATAGTACTGTGAGGAGGATTTTCAGCAGGAAGCTCCCTCTACTCATCTCCTTTTCAGAGCACTCCTAGCTTCAAATGACCTTGTATACTGTGAAAAGCTGAGGTTATTACTTGGGGAGGAAAGAAGCTGTCTTTACAATACATCCACAACAGTGTTGCCTGTGACATTCAAGGTTGTAGCAGCACTTTAGCACTTAACTTTTTTTGACATGGATGATAAAGTCATATTTCTCAAATCTCTTGTGTAAGACCTTCCCAAGGAGAGAAAAAAATCAGTGTGTTCTATTTTAATAGATATTGCAAAAAAAGTACATGGCAGTCACAGAGTCAGGAAGGCTATTACTAGAGAAATGATTAGAATAGCTGACACATTACTACTGCATTCTACTGGGAAAATACAGTCTGATTTCTTTTCTCTCACTGCCGTCATTGAAATCTGTACTGTTTTATATCTTGAAATATTTTAGATCAGTTATTGCAGGAGATTCTTGGATCTCCCACATTTTTGTATAGCTTGTTCATCTGCCGTCATGGGAAATAATCACAATTCCTGTTGCAATAGCATGTTTGAATACTAAACCTTTCTGTGCATGGATGAGAAGATGTGTGCTCTAGGATATATCTGTACACTTTGCCTAAAGGAGGTTCTCTCAGCTCTGTGCTCTAAAGAATGACTTATAAGGGATTACTGGTTGTGGGGGGGGGGGGGCGGGGTTGGTCTAGGACCACTACTATATCATAAATATATCTTGCGTTATGATAAACACAAGTAATTCTGCAGATGCTGGAAATCCAAAATAACACTCACAACACGCAAGAACTCTGCAGGTCAGGCAGCATCCGTGGAAATGAACAAACAGTTGACCTTTCGGGCTGAGATCCTTTTTCAGGTCCTGATAAAAGGTCTCGGCCTGAAAAGTCAACTGTTCATTTCCACGGACGCTGCCTGACCTGCAGAGTTCCTCCAGCATTTTGTGTGTGTTACAAATTATCGTGTTACCCCTGACAACTTGTGACATTGTGAGGTGGGGTCTCCTAGGTGTCCACTATCAAGCAAACTCCCACTTTTGCCTCATCAACTGCCTTGACAATTGTAGGGAAGTGGACGTTCCTTGTTTCTTGCTCTGCCTCTACCATCAATGCACCCTCCAGTCGCGCTGACAAACTCAGGTCACCTGTTCATGTGTGAGACATTTGTATGAGCTTCTCTCAGCTTGTGCCCTCAATATTTCAGTAGAATTAGATGTACAAGCTAAATTATCTGATTCCAGATGCGTTTGAATCATGCTAACATCAATTAGCCCCAAAATTGTTTGCAAAATCCAGACTAACAAATGGACACCTTGAATTAGCACAGCAATTGCAATTAATGACTGGAATATTCCAAGTTTTTTTTTCAAGGAACATCTTAAAATCACCTTGATGTTTCAATAAATGATGTGCCCGAGAGGATAAAATGACTCACTGGCTTGATGATGGGGTACGTGGAGGGGGTCTTTCTAATTGAGGACCTCAGCTATTTTTCCTTGTGGTATATCTGTAGTGAGTATAATAGGGGCCTTTAATTTTATAGAGTTGGTGTGTCTTGAAATATTTTACATGGCAAGATTGCCTTTAGGGATCAGGTTTCTTTGAAGACTGGGACTTGTTAAGTTGCCAGTAGGTTTCAGCAGCTAAAATATTGCTGTTGAGTTGGATATTGACGTTTATTTCTAAAGAGTGCGTATTGAAATCTTGGGGATGCATGGACACTGAAGATGTTGTGTGCTTCTGAATAACTGGGTGGAAAGGTTTGGGATTTTATTTGTTTTGGAGGGAGAATTGGAGTTTACCAAGGAGTGAAGATCAAGAATTGCAGTTCTTAGCTTTTCTTGGGAATCCATGGAAATTAAAATTTATCTGAGAGCGTGTTTTGTTTTTACAGCAAACGTCGCTGGCAAGTTATGGGAGACCAAAGATTGATGGTGAATTGAAGGTCTGCTCCACAGTTAACAGAACAAAACAGGATCGGTGAGTATGTCGAAGGTAACCTTGCTGAGGCTGGCAGATCAAAGTTCAAAAGTTCAAAGTGAATTTATTATCAAAGTACATATTGTATATGGCACTATATACAACCCTTTCATTTTCTTACAGGAATTCACAATTAATACAAAGAAACACAATGAAAGACCACACACAACAAAAGGGACAAACAACCAATGTGCAAAAGGCAACAGGCTGTGCAAATATAAAATGAAAAAAAAACTATAAATAAATAAGCAATAAATATCGAGGACATGGAATAAAGTGTCCTTGATAGGTTGTGGGAACAGTTCAATGTTGAGATGAAGGAAATTATCCCCTCTGGTTCAAGAGCCAGATGGTTGAAAGGGTAATGACTGTTCCTGAACCTGGTGGTGTGAGTCCTGAGGCTGCTGTACCTCCTTCCTGATGGCAGCAGGGGGAAGAGAGCATGGACTTGATAATGGATGCTGCTTTCTTGCGAAAGTGCTCCATGTAGATGTGCTCAATGGTGGTGAGGGCTTTCTCCATAATGGACTGGGCTATAGGCACCAATTTTTTAGGCTTTTCCTTTCAAGAGCATTGGTGTTTGCATACCAGGCCTTGATGCATCCAATCAATATACTATCCACCACACATTGAGAGAAATTTGTCAAGGTTTTAGATGACATGCCAAATTTTTGCAAGCTTCTGAGAAAGTAGAGGCTCTGCCATTCTTTCTTAGTTATGGCACTTACACACTGGACCAGGGACAGATCCTCTGAAATGATAACACTGAAGAATTTAAAATTGCTGACCCTCTCCACCTCTCATCTCCCAATGAGGACTGGCTCACAGATCTCCGGTTTCTCCCTCCTGTAGTCAATAATCAGCTCCTTGGTCTTGCTGCTTGGTAGGTTAATTGGTCATTGTAAATTGTTCTATGATTGGGCTAGGATTAAAAAATTGGGGTTTGCTGGACGTCGCGGCTGGAAGGGCCTACTCCGCCTTGTTTCTCAATTTTAAAAAAGTGACACGTTCTGTACACGATAAAACCTCACCAGCGTCATCCCCCACTCCAAAGACATACGGGCTAGAAGGTTAATTGGTAACATGGGTGCAGTTAGCCCAGAAGGGCCTGTTACTGTGTTGAATCTCTAAATAAATAACTGACCAGTTAATTTTAGCGATGTGTATTGATGACTAGTCCAGAACAACAGAGGACATGCAGTCCAAAGCTGTGAAGGTCAGGATCCCGAGAACTCCTCCCAGTGAGGATGCGTAATCTGTGACGTCTGGACACAATATCTATGGTGTATCCACCAGTGTGAACCAATGCTCCCGGAGCCTATACCCAGTGGAGCTGATCTTGGTGAATGTTTTGAGTTAGTGGAGGCGCTGAGGCTGTATTGCCTTGTCTTTTTGACTCATGTGAGTGAAACGCATGGGGAGCCCTGTTGGAGCTGTTGCTGTTTGTGTTCCAGGTACCTCTTCCTCTTTGATAAGGCGGTGATTGTATGTAAGCGGAAAGGTTACAACTACGAGCTGAAGGAGATAATTGATCTACAGGCTCATAAAATGACCGATGACCCCATGAATAACAAGGATTTGAGAAAGGTAACTGCGAGTGTGGCTTAATGATATTGCATTCCAACCAACAGGCAGATTTCATTAAGCTGCAGTGTAATTGGGGTGGTGATGTACTTGCGCCCAGGTCTGTTGGAATCTCATAAAGAACGTGTGTGGTTAGACTGTGCCTGTTTATGCATGATTGAGTTTGAAGGTGCATGTCTCCTGTGACTGAAACCTGGGCTCCAGTCAGTGCACAGTGCCTCTAGGGTAGGGAAATACATTCAGAATTTAGAAATTTAAACCAGCGTCAGTGTTGGGATAATAAAAGCTGCACTCCCCATCCCAATATGTTCATTAAGTTTTTATGATTTAGTTTAAACTTGTCTGTCCACATAAGACATAGAAGCAGAATCAGGCCATTCAGGTCATCGCCCCCCCTTCCCAATCGAACTGCCCCTTACCATCAAAAACAGCATCTTCTTGTATTTTGCAGCCCTTTCCCAAGCCCCTGAGATCCATTCCCATCTTTGATAGCCCTCCCCTTATCCCACGCTCCTTTTTGTACACGGCCCTCGTCTCTCCCCGCAGTTCATCCCTTCTGTTACTGCAGCACTGGCCTTCCGTCCGCCTGCAAGCCCCTTTTCAAGGTGACGGCCTGTTCTGACCTGTTTTACTCCGAAAGGTCCCGGACGGGACAAACCTCTGGAGAGGTGTTACTAGTTTATTTCAGCATCTCGGGCAGTGTTATATGATGGAGTAGATAAGAGAATCCTTAGTAGTGTGAAACCTGTGATCAATCTCATTTGCTTTTCACATTTGTTAAATTCAGCACGATGCTGACTGACTTTTCTGCTGTGTTCTTTCATGCTTCCTAGTCCCATGGGAAAATGGTGAGTAGTTGCAAGTCATCTGCTGAGAAATACTTGTGGCCTCCATATTATCTCCCTACCAAATGCTGATTTTAATCAGTCAGCTGGTGTCTGTAGATTTTGCTGCTATATTGACCAGTCTCGAGCTCTAATGTGTATTTAATAAAGGAACATCTCGGATAAACAGTACAGGTTTCCCCCACCATCTGAAGGTAGAGCGTTCCTATGAAATGGTTCGTAAGCCGAAATTCATAAAGCGAAGAAGCGATTACCATTTATTTATATGGGAAAATTTTGTGAGCGTTCGCAGACCCAAAAATAACCTACCAAATCATGCCAAATAACACATAAAACCTAAAATAACAGTAACATATAGTAAAAGCAGGAATGATATGATAAATACACAGCCTATATAAAGTAGAAATACTTTTCCACAATCATTACTGAACTGTTCTCCGTAGCGAAAATCTCACGCAAGCGCCGTCGGCAGAAAATCTCACGCAAGCGCTGTTGGCAAGAACACTTTCTCCAGTAACCTTTAAGCTGTGAAGCTACCAAATCATACCAAATAACACGTAAAAATACACAGCCTATATAAAGTAGAAATAATGTATGTACAGTGTAGTATCACTTACCGGAATCGGGAAGACAGCGCGGAGCACACTGATGATGGTGTGTTAGGCTGAGTCAGAGTTTGGGTGGTGCAGTGGCCCCCCCACCCTCCAGGCCACCGAGCGATACATTGCTGCGAAGAACGCAGGGGTCCAGCAGTAGCTGGGAGGCACACAGCACATCTTTAAGAAAAAAGCCGAAATAAACAAGCTAATTAATTAGGTGCCGCCCGACACATAATTGTCGGCCCAGATCAGTGCTGATTTCCGATTGCGTCGTCTTTGATCTGGCCCGACAATTACATGTTGGTGGCACCTAATTAATTAGCATGTTTATTTCAGCTTTTTTCTTAAAGATGTGCTGTGTGCCCCCCGGCTACTGCTGCATTCTCTGCGAATCAGTATCTGTCCGCGGCCCGGGGGTTGGGGTGGTGGGACACTGGGGTGTCATCTCATCGTTAGTTTCCATTAGAGCAGGCAGCTCATCTTCTTCTATCTCTGCCCGCCTTGACGTCAAAGGTCGAGGTTCGTCGTCTGCTGTGGCTGATGTGGAAGGCTTGCTTGACTGCTGAGCCTCGTGTATTTTTCTATCATACAGTTCTTTAATAAGGACTCAAACCATCCTGCAAATACCTCCTAAACTGACGTACCCTTTCAAAATTAAAGTCGTACTTTATCATTACTCATTTGGTTTCAATTGTTATCCTCTTTTCTTCCAATTGCATCAGCTCTTCATCTGTCAGTTCTTGGTGATGGGATACCAAAACCTCTTCAACATCATGTTCGTCAACTTCCACAAGCCAAACTCACGTTGTCCTTTCTTCATTCACCACGATCAAAACGCTTAATTATGTCTAGTTTTACTGTAAGTGTAACACCCTTACGAGCTCTTTCAGGCTTTTCCGATACCTTAGAACTCATCTTGCAAACGGCTGCTCACAGGCACGTGTTTCAGCAATGCTGTTCCGAATCCGGGGGAGAGCGGCTGCTCGGGGCGCGCTCTGCTTTTTATCACGCGCTGTATTTTTTTTCGTAACAGTGAAAACACCTTCTGAAAGTGAAAACAGGGTACTAATGTAGGTCTTTCGTAACAGTGAAGTTTCGTAAAACGAACGTTCGAAAAGCGGGGGACACCTGTGTAGGACAAAGGAAGGAAGCCCAGAGCAGGGCTTTCTAACCCCCTTTATGAAATAGCGTCTGGAATCCGAGTGTTGTACTCAATAGATTAGGGTAACACATATCTTTGCCTGATATTACTGACTTACTTGCTAATCATCTATTTTGATCGTTACTGGTAGAATGTTCACTGGTTGTCCTAATGGTTACCAGGAAATGTTTATCTAATGATCGTTTGTGCTACTGATTACTGGATAAACATTTATCCAGGGTGATAGCTTTCTTCACTCGTTACTGGATATTTGTTTTGACCATAGGACATATGAGCAGAATTAGGCCATTCAGCCCTTCAAGTCTATGCCACCGTTCAATCATGGCTGATTTATTTATTTTAACAATATTCTCCTGCCTTCACAACATAACCTTTGATGCCCTTACTAATGAATCTCCGCTTTAAACATACCCAGTGACTTGGCCTCCACTGATTCTGTGGCAATGAGTTCCACAGATTCACCAATCTGGCTAAAGAAATTCCTCCTTGTCTCAGTTCTACCGGGACACCCTTGTATTCTGAGGTGGTGTCCCTGGTCCTAGACCCTCCCACCGTTGGAAAAACCCCCTCCGCATTTTGTGGTGAAGCTTTGTGCTGCTGGTTGGTTCTTACTTGGTGAAAGTTTGACCACGTGGTTGCGGGGTGATAGGTAGCTGGGGACGTTGATGACTGGGTGAGCACCTGCCTGGAGGCAGCTAGTTCTTCCGGCTGTCAGGTGACCATTTGCCTGAGGTAATCTTTGCATGACACTTCACTGGGTGGATAGCTGGATGGATTTGTGTCAGGCAACTGCTTACTCCTCCTGTCCTTGTTAATCTGTTGGCTTTCTCTGCAGGTAGTCATAAGGTGAGAATGTTGGTAAACACCAAATGGTCCTCCAGAGCCCCCTCCTGTGGTGTCCTGGGTGTTAGAGTCACTTCTGCCTGGAACTTCTTGCTAAGCCATCTAAACCATACACTCACTCTGATTAGGACAGGATTGGGACTAGGCCTGAGCTGTGAATGAAAGGTTTCAACACTGGATGGATTTGTTGTCTAACCCCAGGCAAAACAACCGCATGGCCCCAAAAGTAAACATGTCACGGAACAACTTTGGCTGTGTGACTTGAGTGGCCTCCAATTCACAGAGATCATGTGAAAGATGAATGTTGTTGTGGATTCAAGGAGGAATCAGGGAATCTCTGCAAGACAGCTCCCTTCCCACCACCATCGCCACATTATGTTTAAAGCTTCCACAGCGATGATTAGGAACATGAGATGGCCACTGGTATTAAAGCTTTTACAGATGAAAGGGCCTGAGGAATATCTGTCTTTTAGTTATGGAAAGTACTTGCCCCTACTCCTCATGCATAACAAGGACTCTATGTACTAAATCATTTTATTTGGGGAAAGTTTGTGTTGCTGGATAAGGCGGGCTGGTTACGAGGCAAACATTTACCCAATGATGGTTGCCAGGTGCCTGTTTAGTGCTCGTGGTTTGTGTTCCACTCTTCTTGTCTGGACTCCGGTCTTCTGCAGCTGAAATGAATTACTGCCTCCACCTCTCCCAGCTGTTCATGCGGGGAAAGAATTTGACTCTACTGAACATCCGGGAATGTCTGGATTAAGGAAAGGTTCTTAACCTAACCAGGGATCAACTGGTTTTGATTAACTGTGGCTTTTTATATTGCAGGCATCTAATAATATCCTAATTTTGAGTGTGAAATAGGCAGAGTGTTTCCAACAGAATGGCAGAATGTTACATTAGCAGGAAAGCTCCATGAATGGGAAAGGGCAAATGTGACAGCTGGGAATTAAAGTCAGTGACCACAAATTTCTTCAGCCCCTTGTATCATATTGAAGCAGAGCAGATTCCCAGGCTAAGTGTACTCATCCACCAACTTGACCTAACAACACAACCGGAAAAGCACAAGCCCAAGCGTTTCCTTGGTAGCAGCTGTCCGACCTGGGGTATACAATCACCATCAGTGTAGTTGGGTAAATCAGTGGAAGCTGTTTGGAGCTGAGACTAAAGAGTGGATGCAGAGGGAGTAAACTCCACTGGTGTCCAGTGGTAAAGGGCAAGGTTAGGATGGATCTGTATGGGATAGGGATCACTCTGGGGCTAGGAGCTAAGAACAAAGATATTTATGAGGCCAGGACCTCAGTGCAGTATAGCAAATCAGTGACTGCAGAAAAAAATGAGAGAGCTTCAGTCTAAGGAGAGTGTTTCTGCTGAAAAGTATTTGGGAGTAGCAGTAGTTCAGAAACCAGGAACCTAATTGCCTAGACTAACAATCCACAAACCCAAGTTAAAGTCTCACCATGACAACTGTGAAGTAGAAGTTCACATAAGTTCTGGAAACTAGAAAAACAAGAATAATGTGACCTAATCATGGAGATTTCGAAAACGATCAGATTATAGTTACCACCTGCTCTGGTTCATTATTATCTTTGAGAGGAAGTCCAACATCCTGACCCTGTCTGGCTGACATGTAACTTCAGGCCTGCTAATGACTTGTGAAGTTACTCAGTGAGTCATTCAGTTGTACCATCACCGCTGAGCTGAAACAAAAAGGACAAAAATAGAAAGACCACCCGGCATCAACCTCCGCTCTGAATTCAGACAGAGCAGAGTTGCTCCTGACCTTGCCAATCCCAATTCTCAAACAGCTGGACTGGATATAAGTGGGAAGACGTACCCCACAGACCAGTCAAGTACAGCCTGAAGTAGGCATGGTCATGGAATGGTATCTTGTCAGATTCAGGTTGAATATCACCGGTATGTATTGTGAAATTTGTTTTTCGTCAGCAGAACATTGCAATGCATACAAATGAAAACTGTAAATTATAATAAATATATGTAACAAACTTTAATTAAATAAGGAGTGCAAAAAAGAGGAAAAAATACCACGGCAACATTCATGGGTTCATTGTCCATTCAGAAGTCTGATCTCAGAGGGGAGGAAGCTGTCCTTGAAACGTTGAGTGTGTGTCTTCAGGCTCCTGTGCCACCTCCTTGATGGTAGCAATGAGAAGCGGTTGCCTGGGTGACGGGGGTCCTCAATGATGGATGCCGCCTTGTTGAGGCACCACCTTTTGAAAATTTCCTGGATGCTGGGGAGTCTAGTGCCCATGATGGAGCTGGCTGAGTTTACAACTTTCTGCAGCTTTTTCTGATTCTGTGCAGTGGCCCGTCCATACTAGAGGGTGATATAACCAGTCAGAATGCCCTCCATGGTACACCTGTAGAAATTTGTGAGTGTCTTTGGTGACATACCGATTCTCCTCAAATTCCTAATAAATTATAACCACTGTTGTGCCTTCTTTGTAATTGCATTAATATGTTGGGCTCAGGATTGATCCTCAGAGATGTTGACACAAAGGAACTTAAAATTGCTCACTCTTTTCACTTCTGATCCTTTGATACGGACTAGTGTGTGTTCCCTCAACTTCCTCTTCCTGAAGACCACAGTCAATTCCTTGGTCTTACTGACATTGGGTGCAAGTTGTTGTTGTGACTGCACTCAACCAGCTGATCTATCTTGCTCCTGTACACCACCTCATTACCATCTGACATTCTGCCAACAATAGTTGTGTCGTCAGCAAGTTTATAGAAGGTGCTTGAGTTGTGCCTAGCCCCACAATCGTTGGTGTAGAGACAACAGAGCACTAGGCTAAGCCCGCATCTTTGAGGTGCGCCAGTGTTGATTGTCAGCGAGGTGGGGATGTTATTTCCCATCTGCACAGACTGTGGTCTCCTGGTGAGGAAGCCAAAGATCCAGTTGCAGAGGGAGGTACAGAGGCTCAGGTTTAGGAGCTTGTTGATTAGAACTAAGGGTAGGATTGTGTTGAATGCTGAGCTGTAGTTAGTAATCAGCAGTCCGACGTAGATATTGCTTTTGTCCCGGGGATCAAGGCAGAGTGGAGAGTCAGTGAGATTGCATCCACTGAAGACCTATTGTGGCAATTGCCAAATTGCCGTGGATCCAGGCCCTTTCTTAGGCAGGAGTTGATTCGAGCCATGACCAACCCCTCACAGCACTTCAGCCCAGTAGATGAGAGTGCCGTGGGTGATAGTCGGTGAGGCAGCTCACATCTTTGAGAGGTTGGTCATGGTTGGATTCAACTGCTGCCTAAGGAAGGGCCTGTTCTTGAATAACACTTGAAAGAAGGACTGAAAGCAGTAAGGACATAGGATGTTCTTAGGGTGGGGGTCTTCGCTGCTCTTCTCCAAAAGGACCAGAATTAACCAGGCTGTCTGGGCTGCATTGAGGCCTGGATAGCAACTTGAATGTACAGGAACGTAAGAAGCTATAGGGAACAGTGAACTGAGCCCAATACGTCATGGCCACTTCCCTCCCCACCATCAGCAAAATCTATGCGAAGCACTGCCTGTAGATGGCGACATCCCACCATCAAAGATCCCCACCGTCCAGGCCATGCTATCTTCCTACAGCCACCACTGGGCAGGAGGTACAGAAGCCTGAAGCCCTATAGCACCAGGTCTGCTTGGTTCAAGAATAGTTACTTCCCTTCGACCATTCAATTCTTGAGCCAACTTTAGGGTTTCGGCCCGAAACGCCAACTGTACTCTTTTCCATAGATGCTTCCTGGCCTGCTGAGTTCCTCCAGCGTTTTGTGTGTGTTGCTCGGATTTCCAGCATCTGCAGATTTTCTCTTGTTTGTGATTGGATAGCAGTAATCAGTGCAGTTTAGAAACACCATGGCTTCGTTAATCACTTTGCACTAAAATGGACTTTGATTTTGTTCTAATTGTAACAATTGTGTATAATTTATGTTTAATTTATGTTTCCCTTATGAATACCATTTATATGATTCTATACACCTACCGGCCACTTGACTTCGTCCTCCCGTACCTAATAAAGTGCTCACTGAGTGTACGTTAGTCGTCTACTGCTGCGGTAGCCCATCCGCTTCAAGTTTCGACACTTTGTGCATTCAGAGATGCTCTTCC
Organism: Mobula hypostoma; assembly: GCF_963921235.1. NCBI lineage: Eukaryota > Metazoa > Chordata > Chondrichthyes > Myliobatiformes > Myliobatidae > Mobula > Mobula hypostoma. The sequence continues at coordinate 28,915,871 of NC_086117.1, forward strand.
GTACGCCACGGTTGTAATGTGTGGTTACTTAAGTTGCAGCCTCCTTCCTGTCAGCTTGAACCAGTCTTGCTATTGTCCTCTGACTTCTCCCATGAGCGAGTTGTTTCCACCCACAGCACTGCTGCTCACTGGATGTTTTTTTTTTGTGTTGTTTTTTGCACCACTTTCTGACAACTCTAGATGATGTTGTGCATGAAAATCCCAGGAGGTCAGCAGCTTCTGAGATTCTCAAACCACCCCGTCTGGCACCTGCAATCATTCTATGGTCAAAGTCACTCGATCACATTTCTTCCCATTCTGATGTTTAGTCTGGACAAAAACTGAACCTCGTGACCATATCTTCATGCTTTTATTCATCGAGTTGCTGCTACATGTTTGGCTGATCAGATACTTGCTTTAACGAGCAGGTATACCTCATAAAGTGGCCACTGAGTGAATGCCTGCAATGCTGCTGCAAGTAGGTTTCTCATTGCATCTATTCAAATGTGTACACTTCCATATGACGAGAAGCTCAGCTTTGACTTTGGATGGGTGCTGATGGACAAGGCTGCCAGTCCCTGAACCAACACAAAAGATAAATGCATTTGACCATATTCTTTTAGTCTATTTGTAGCAAACACATTTATCTGTGATATCATCAGTAGAGCTGAGCTCTGCTCATAATGCCCCATTTTCGTAAGACCATAAGGCATAGGAACAGAATTAGACCATTTGGCCCATCAAGTCCGATCTGCCATTCGATCATGGCTGATTTGTTTTCCCTCTCAACTCCATCCTCCTGCATTCGTCATGTAACCTTTGACACCCTTACTAATCATGAACCTACCAACCTCCACTTTAAATGTACCTAATGAAGACACCCTCCATTGTAATATACACAAAATGGTGGAGGAACTCAGCAGGCCAGGTAGCACCTAGGAAAAGAAACATGGACTGTACTTTTTTCCTAGATGCTGCCTGGCCTGCTGAGTTCCTCCAGCATTTTGTGTGTGTTGCTCGGAGTTCCAGCATCTGCAGGTTTTCTCTCATTTGTGATTGGACGCTCCATTTGTGCGAATGGAACAGGCATCCATGAGGGGCCCTGAGCCACCATAACTGTAACTCGTTGGCTTGCTCTTCCTCTTGCTCCAACACTGCTGTCAAGCCAGGGGATCGAGTATGGTTCAGTAAGAGCTGCAGAAGGGCAAAGTAACAGTAACTCAGATAATGCTGTTGCAGTGCCAGTGACCTGGGTTCAATTCCCACCCCTGCCTGTAAGGAGTTTGTACATTCTTCCTGCGACTGGATGAGTTTCCTCTGGGTACTCTGGTATTTCCTCCCACTTTCCAAAAGCATATGGGTTAGTAGGTTAGTTGGTCACATGGTGTAATTAGCTGGCAGGGCTCGTTGGGCCAGAGAGGATTGTTACCGTGCTGTATCTCTAAATAAAATACATAAAATCAGGAGCAACGTCAACTGCGCTTGAAAATGCCAAGGTGCCAGTCTGGAGAAGCTGCAGCACACTAAAGGGTGAAAACCACATGCAGTAGATAGTTAAATAATCCCACAACCAATGGATCAGACCAGAGCTCGGCTGTCCCACTACGTTTAGGGATGGTGTACAATTGAACAGTTAGCAAAACGAGGATGCTCAACAGCGTTGGGTCCTGGCTTGTCAGTGCTTAAGTCCAAACTGAAGCTACGGATTATTTTGCCCAGAACTGCCGAGTGGATAACCTACCTTAGCTTCATCCAGAAATCCCACCATCAAAGTTTGTCTTCACCAAATTCAACATATTTCACCTGACATCAAGAAATGGCTTAAGGTAATGGTTACCTGTGCGACCAGGCAACTATGGACCTGCGACTCTGGTTCTCTGAGTTCTCATACACATTGGCATCTACTGGATAGTATGAATGTTGCGCAGCTATGGCCTGTTCACAAGCCACAGGACAAATCAATTCTGGCTAAATACTGTCTATTCGGTGTACTCTTAGTTTACCAGTAGAGTGATGGAAAATTTCATCAACAGTTCTGTCAAGTTATACTTCGTCATGAGTAACCTGATCACTAGTGCCTGGTTAAGATTCTTGAGAGTAACTAAGTTCCAGGCATCGTCACAGAGTTGATCCCAAATTCTGAACATGGAGCTGATATTGACCACCCTTGCCAAGGCAGCATTTGACCAAGTTTTGCATCAATGAGTCCTGGTAAAACTGACATCAGTGGCGAAGTGCAAAATACGCCTTTAGTTGGAGCCAAGCTTTGGACAAAGGAAGATAGTTGTGGCCCTTGTAAGTCAATCATCCTAGCCTCAGGGGAGTGTCCTAGACCAATCCATCCTCAGTGCTTCATCAATGACCTTCTATCCATCAGTCACAAGTGGGCCATTTATGGACTGAACCAGTTCTGTTTGCAACTCATTAGTCAACGAAGAAGTCCAAGTTGACAAACAGCAAGTCTGAAACAAGATGTATTCGTGGGCAAGTGACATTTGTGCCATTTCCAGCAAAACGTGTCTAACTAAAAACCTTGACATTCCATGGCATTGCCATCACTGAGTCCCCCACCTTCAGCACCTGGGGATCACCATTGACCAGAATTTCAATTGGACCAGTCACATCAATACCACGGCTACAAGAGCAGTCCAGGGCAGGTAATCCTGTAGCAAGCATCTCAAAGCCTTTCCTGCACCTTTTAGTCAAATTAGGAAAGTGAAGAAGTATTCTCCAATTGTCTGGATGAATGCAGCTACAATACCTCTTGGGACTATATTTATTTATTTATTGACATTGGCTTTTCGAGCCGCACTGTCCAGCAATGCCTGATTAAATCCCAGCCTAATCACAGGACAATTTGCAATGACCGATTAACCTAGCAACTGGTATGCCTTTGGACTGTGGGGGGAAACCAGAGCACCCGGAGGAAACCCACGCAGTCATAGGGGGAACGTACAAACTCCCTACAGGCAGTGCTGGGAATTGAACCCGGGTCGTTGGTAGTGTAAAGTGTTGTGCTAACCACTACGCTACCGTGCCACCCCCACAACCCAAAGTAAACCACTTGACTGGTACCCCATTGACCACCCTGTGTTTATTAATTTCTACCATTTAGATAACGCATTGTTGGTGAACACATAGGCTCCTCTGACCCCAGCTCTCAAGGTGATAACTTCTATTGTCAGGAAGTACAAGGGCAGCAGATGCATAGGAGCAGCTCTGTCTGCAGTTTCCATTTAGCTCCCGTGATTGTGTAGCCAAGTTTCCATTGAACTCAATATATAAGTTTGCTGATGACACCACAATCGTAGGCCGTATCTCGGGTAATGATAAGTTTGAGTACAGAGAGGAAATTAACCTGGTGACATGGTGCGAAGACAATAACCTATCCCTCAATGTCAGCAAGACGAAGGAATCGGTTGTTGACTTCAGAAGGAGTAGCGGACCGCATGACCCAATTTACATCAGTGGTGCGCAAGTGGAACAGGTCAAAAGCTTTAAGTTCCTCGGGTCAAGTTCACAAATGACCTGACTTGGTCCAACCAAGCAGAGTCCACTGCCAAGAAGGCCCACCAGCGCTTTTACTTCCTGAGAAAGCTAAAGAAATTTGGCCTGTCCACTAAAACCCTCACTAATTTTTATAGATGCACCGTAGAAAACATTCTTCTAGGGTGCATCACAACCTGGTATGGAAGTTGTCCTGTCCAAGACCAGAAGAAGCTGCAGAAGATTGTGAACACGGCACAGCACATCACACAAACCAATCTTCTGTCCGTGGACTCACTTTACACCGCACACTGTCGGAGCAGTGCTGCCAGGATAGTCAAGGACATGACCCACCCAGCCAACCCACTTTTCGCCCCTCTTCCCTCCGGGAGAAGGCTCAGGAGCTTGAAGACTCGTACGGCCAGATTTGGGAACAGCTTCTTTCCAACTGTGATAAGACAGCTGAATGGATCCTGACCCAGATCTGGGCCGTACCCTCCAAATATGCGGACCTGCCTTGGTTTTTTTGCACTACCTTACTTTCCCTTTTCTATTTTCTATTTTTGATTTATAATTTAAATTTTTAATATTTACTATAGATTTGTACTCCAGGGAGTGCGAAGCGCAGAATCAAATATCGCTGTGATAATTGTACATTCTAGTATCAATTGTTTGGTGACAATAAAGTATAAAGTATAAGTCATTCACTGTCCTGATTTGGAAATGTATTACTGCTCCTTGATTGTTGCTGGATTTAGGTCCTGAAAAAGACAACCCAATCTTCATAAGGTCTGCACCATCTCAAGGGCAATCAGGAGTGGGTCAAAATTGGTGACCTTGCTGATAATGCCCAAACCCCAAACTAAATACATGAAACAAAATAGAAATAATGTGACTTTATTCCTCAGTAGTTGCCCCTCGTTGGGTATCTGGCCTTCAGCAGGGCTGAATTTGAGGGGTCAAGTGGGTGACATTGTTTTCCTGTGTTTCTAACTGAGAGGCTTTGCTTTTCTGTTTTTCAGTGGTCCTACGCATTTTATTTAATTCACCTCCAGGGCAAGCAGGGGTTCCAGCTGTTCTGCAAAACAGAGGAAATGAAGAGGAAGTGGATGGAGCAGTTTGAAATGGCATTGTAAGTCTCTTAGCAACCTCTTGACTGATGCAGTAAGCCCCGTGAGATGTTATAATGAGCTGCTTTTCAAAACTCAGTGTACTGATTATTCTGGACTGAAATTTAACTTATGAAATCGGTCTGGAGTGACAATCATGTATGACTTGATTATGAGAAATGGAATCCAGAATTCTCTCTTCTCCCCCATTCACTGATGTCTGAAACAAGCAGGAGAAACTGTGGCAGGTAAGGCATTTTGAAATGTGATTCAGGAGGTCCAAGTACAGAAGTTATTGAAAGCCAATGTACACTTACAAAGCATGTTGAAGAAGACTGGGGAATTTTGGGTTTTAAAACCAAGGAGAGCTGGATAATTGAAGGAAGGAGGGAAGGTGATGAACTTTTTAAAGTGATTAAATGGGAAACATGCCATTTCAAAAGAGGGCAGGTCCCTGCAACGTTGATGAGTGGAGCTTTTTTTTTGCTCGACTTTCTCCGAATGCCTTGCTAATACACGGAGCAAAGTGATTAGGCTCCAGTTTCATGTTTAGTCAAAGCTATTTTATTTTCCTCTCAAGTCTTCTTCAAATGTTTATTCTGGCAGGTGCTTCATAGTTTTGTTTTTTTCTGATTAATTCAATGGTTCAATTTAATATCAGAGAATGTATGCGGTGTACATCCCGGGTTGAGGGCTTGTTACAATTTTTTGGGAAATTGTGTCTTCTGAAAGTCACTGAGGTTCATTTATCACTAAATGATTGTACTGCCAGGTGGTCTGGACGGTAAACATGATATAAATATATTAGTGAAGAACACTTGCAACCAGAATAAGTGTCCACAGCTGACAAAGTACTTAGCACTTCTTTGTGGCTGTGAGCATCTTAAACTTAGGCGCATACCTAATATGGTAAGACATGCGCTGCTTAAGGATAACCTAAATTACTTGGGTGACTTGGATAGTAGGAACATTGCTTCATGCTTCCTGTGATCTCTGGTGTTATCTGTGTAGAGCTTGCAATCTTGCATCACGTGACTGGGTGTTCAAGTTTCCTTCGCCATCTCAAAGACATGGACTGGGAGGTTAAATGGCCTTTGTAAATTGCCCCTAGTGAGAGCAGGGGAACCTGAGAGGAGTAGATAAGAATGCGGGGAGTATAAAAGATGGGATTAATGTATGAGTAATGCCAGTGGCTGTTTGGATACCAGCATGTATATACTGGGCTGAAAGGTCTGCTTCTCTCATTGACTCGGTAACTACTTTGTTCCTTGCCTGGAAGAGGGTCGGTAGAAGGCTATAAAGGAGTTCCTGATGTTGATCCTGATTGTGCACACTTCTCTGTAGGTTGGGCAGTAAATTGGCAGGGGAGGGATTGATCAAGAGACGTGGTTGTGACAGACATGGGACTCCAGGTTAAGTCCTCTGAGGCAAATGCATGAGCAACCCTTACAAAGATTATCTTGCTCGAAGTGTGTCTTTTGATCCGAAGATATGCTCACCTTCCTTGATTTTTTATTTGGTTATGGATACTTTGATGTTTCTGGGAAGAAAACTGGGGGGCGCCTAAAGACCAGTCCAGTATGTATAGGGAGGCAGGACACCATCAGTTCACAGGCACAGGCAGGGCCGGGTAATGGTATGAGAGTGACGAGAGGAAATGTGGTCACTCCAGAGGCTGGAATTCTAACCTCCACCTTCCTTCACTTGGCATGACAACGTGGATGTAGAGTAACAGGGCAGCGTGGAGGAGAATCCCAAGGAACTTCTGAACCTGAGAGCAAGGCTGAGTCAATCGGGGAGACAAAGTATTGTAGACCCAGTGGTGTCAGGGTTCAAGGCATTGCAGATGCCTGGAGTGTTTGGACGAGTGGACCACACTTCTGCTTTCAAAAAGCCAGCAGAAGGCGGGGTAAGTTGGTGATACTGCCTGTGTGCTTCAGGGTAGGTTGATACAGGAACCAGTGTCATGGAAGAACATACCTAATGCCCCCCCAGTTCCCGGATATCAGGATACCACGCAGAGTGTGAAGCATTCTAGTAAAGGGATACTGAGAAGACATAAGGCAGGATGAGGAGATCACTCCAACTGAGAACTGATCGGGTCTTCTGCCAGTAACACCACTCACTTTGTGGATTTTGTGAGCAGTTTACAAGGGTCAATGTGTAACTCAGCTGCTTTGCTGTGACTTTAGACCACATATTTGCAATGTGGTGGACTTAAATATTGCATTGTTAAAAGCGTTTTACAATTTCTTACACCTTGGGACACCTGTTGGCCAGATTTTGTATGACGGCAGCTTTGCCACATCTCGGCAACTGTCAGAAGGTCGTTGTCTGTGCACTGACGAAGCTCCTGCTCCAGTCAGTGCGGGTGGATGATGAGTGTCTTCAAGTGACAAAGAGACTGTGAGCCTCACTGCATTCCTCGTGTTTCTCTCCTGGTCCAGCATCTGCTCGATGAAGCAGAATGAGATGTGTTCCCACTTATTCCAGGAGGGTTACAGTGGGAGAGCTCTGTGATCAGTATCTGTAATCTCTTACAGCCTGTCACTAGTTTTGATCTTCTTACCAGAAGACCTAGATTCCCTTGGATTATCCTGTCAAATCAAATAATTTGTTCAACTGGAATGGCTTAAAAAGACTGTAATCTTAAGGCATCATTCTAATGAATCTGCACTATGTCACTATGGTCTGTGCCAATGGTGTAGTGGGATCTGCACCGGACTGCAGAACAACAGGTCCCCAGTTCTAATCCGGCCGACTCCATGCACACTTTCTATCCATGCTCTGTTGAGTGTTGAGCTAGTAAAACAGACCAATGCTAAACAAATAGCAAGGTTGCCACCCAATAACGCCAAACAAGGCGCAGGGAGGAGCTTTACCTTTTTACCTATATCATCTATGGCAGGGGCAGTGTAACTAGGCACCCATTCCCAAGATATCACGCACTAATGTTTTGTCGGCACGTGACGTGCAGTGCTGTCCCTCAATTCTTTAAACCCCGCCCATAATAAAAGGATGCATAATAATTATCTTTGCTACCAAATGAAGCAGTGAGTGATGTTATTTTTACCATCTCAGAGCAGTGAGATTTCACCACTGGAAATGTCTCATGCTGGCTTGGAGCCAGCTAGATGGTTGCAAGAACATATGATGCTGAATGATCCATTTTGAAATCCTCACAGACCTGATGTATACATCAATATTTTGATAGTAAAAAAGTTAGAATAACAAAACTATTTAGTAATGGCATTATTGTCTTTTTAAAAGATTAATATTAATGATTTTTGAACAGGTTTTCTAATATAGTTTATTTCAATCTGTCTCTGTTATACTTTTATTAATAGTAAAATAATAAATCCACATAAATAAGCAAAGGACATACTTTTCCCATCAAAATTGTTACTAATTTATTAATCAGTGATCATCTATGCTCAAAGTTACCATGGCATGCCAGACACAAGGAAACCTGCAGATGCTGGAATTTCAAGCAACACACATAAAAGTTGCTGGTGAACGCAGCAGGCCAGGCAGCATCTCTAGGAAAAGGTACTGTCGACTGCATCTCTTCCTAGAGATGCTGCCTGGCCTGCTGCGTTCACCAGCAACTTTTATGTGTGTTGCATGGCATGCCAGAGAATTTTTAGAAGATTATCGCCCATTTGGGCACCCGCTCTCAAAAAAGGTTCAGCATCCCTGACTTACGCTATTTCCTGTCTGAGATACCAAACCCAGAAATGAAAGATCAAATGAGACTCAGAAAAGATACAGCATGCATGATGTAGTGCAGATTTGCTAAAATGATTCCTCCACAAAGACAGTTAACTTACAAGGCTTTCATAGATTAAGCCTGGAGATTGGAACCTCTTTGAGGTGTTTCGTTGAATGAATGAATGATTTGATTTGATAGGGTAATTGGAGGGAATGTGGTAGGGTGACCCAAATAATTGGGCTTAGCCATAACTTGAGGCTCAGGGGTTTGCAAGGAAATGTGGTAAACTCAAAATGTAATGGAAATCTGGCCTGCTCCCCACAAAAGAAGAGATTAATTCAAAACTCCAGAACACTCTCCCTTGATGATGTGTGAGAGTCTGTTGGTCCTCGAGTCGGGGGTTCGGAGAAGTGACGCGGAAAATTGTAACATCGGAACAGAGAGCTGCTGGTCTCCCCTCTTGTTGTAGGAAAGATCTCTCTTCCTCCTCGCTAGTGGTGAGAGAGAACTTGTCTTGAGATGTCAAAGTGTTGGGATGGACAGTAGTTTTTGCTGGACTGTAGATCACGGTCTCTTTGGGGGCTTTGCTATTGCTTGCATGGTGGGTGGTGGTGGTGGGGGGGGTTGAGGATTTTGTCGGAGCAAGTGGGGGGATGGGAGAGTGTTGACGTTTTTGCTGCTACCTGTGCGTAGGAGGGTGCTTTGGGGTTCTAGCATTTTCTGTCATTCATTCTTTGGGGTTTTTCTTCAGTTTCATGGATATCTGTGAAAAGTAAGAATTTCAGGTTGTATACTGTATACATTTTCTGGTATTAAAATGGACCATTTGAAATAAGGTATATTTTTGTTGAATTATGTTGTTTAGGATTACAGAATTAAAGTATGTCAGTGGAGTTAAGATGCTAATAAGCCATGATTTTACTGAACAGCAGGATAGTCCTGAGGATGTAGATGATTTCCTCCTGTTCCCAGGTGTACCACAGTATACATCAACCGTGCATTCAATTCTTCTCACCTGAGTGCATCGTAGAAGCAGCTGCTTCTCAGATTAGGGGATGAATAAAATTAAAAGGCTTTAATTAGATAGTTAAAAGAAGTGCCTGCTGATGTTTTTTTTTCTCAAATTAATTTCCTTTTCAGATCAAATATTAAACCTGAGAAAGCAACAGCAAATTATCATAATTTCCAAATGACGACGTTTGACAAATTCACAAACTGTAAAGCCTGCAAGATGTTGTTAAGGTAAAACAGAAGGCAAGCTGTGTGGCCCTAAGATAGGGGGATGGGAGGTGTACGGTGATCCTATGGGGGCAGGGTTTCAGAATGCGCTGGGGTGATGGTCCTATTCTGCATTAAGTAGTTTTTTAAATGAAGACATAGTTAACAATAATTAATCAATGATTACTATATTATTAATTAATTAGCAACCGCTGGGTGGTACTGAGGAGCAGTCAATGGTGGAATCATTTGCTGAAATGGTGCATCCCGCATGGTTTGACACCACCATGAATAGGTGTTATGGCCCATGCTCAGTATCTCAGAGCTGGACTGGAGATATAATGAAGACTGGTTAAGAATATTAAATGTAAGGTATCTCTTTTGTCCAGAGTGTGACTGATAGTGTTACCTCTTAGTGCTATTAAATACTCCAAAGTACAGCGGTGCTGATCGGATGGTTTCCTGGTAACTGTCTAGTAAGACCTTAAGATCATTAGACATAGGAGCAGAATTAGGCCATTCAGCCCATCGAGTCTGCGCTGCCATTGCATCATGGCTGATCCCAGATCCCACTCAATCCCATACACCTGCCTTCTTGCCATATCCTTTGATGCCCTGACCGATCAACTTCCACCTTAAATGTACACACGGACTTGGCCCCACCGCAGTCTGTGACAGAGCATTCCACAGATTTACTGCTCTCTGGCTAAAGACATTCCTCCTTACCTCTGTTCTGAAAGGTCGCCCCCTCAATTTTGAGGCTGTGTCTTCTAGTTCTGGATACCCCCACCAGAGGAAACATCCTCTCCACATCCACCTTATCTAGACCTTTCAACATTCAGTAGGTTTCAGTGAGATCCCCTTCCGCATTCTTCTAAATTCCAGTGAGTATAGGCCCAAAGCTGCGAAATGCTCCTCATATGTTAACCACTTCATTCCCAGAATCATCCTCGTGAACCTCCTCTGGACTCTCTCCAATGTGAGCATATCCTTTCTGAGATATGGGGCCCAAAACTGTTCACAATACTACAATACTCCAAGTGCGGCCTGACTAGCATTATCTCCTTGCTTTTATATTCTGTTCCCCTTGAAATAAATGCCAACATTGCATTTGCTTTCTTTACCACAGACTTGAGCTGTAAATTAATCATTAGTCACTGGCAGCCAACCAGAAAAGACCCTTTTTATTCTCACTCACTGCCTCCTGCCTGTCAGCCATTCCGTTATCCATGCCAGTACCTTTCCTGTAATGCCATTTTATCTTGTTAAACAGCCTCATGTGTGGTACCTTATCAAATGCCTTCTAAAAATCTAAGGTAAATGACATCCACTGCCTCTCCTTTGTCCACCCTATTTGTCACTTCCTCGAACAACTCTTAACAGATTTATCAGGCAAGGCTTCCCTTTACAGAAACTATGCTGACGTTGACTATTTTTATCATTAGTCTCCAAGTACCTTGAAACCTCATCCTTAAGAATAGACTGCAACACTTTCCCAACCATTGAGTTTAGACTAATTGGCTTATAATTTCTTTTCTTTTGCCTTCCTCCCTTCTTAAAGAGCAGAGTGATAATTGCAATCTTCCAGTCCTCTGGGACCATACCAGAATCAAGTGATTCTTGAAAGTCCATGACCAATGCATCTGTTATCTCTTCAGCAACCTCTCTCAGGACTCTGGGATGTAGTCCACCTGGTCTATGTGACTTATCCACCTTAAGAACTTTGAGTATTCCTTGCATTTTTTTCCTTTGTAATAGCAATGGCACTCACGGACCTCTGGCACAGTGCTAGTCACTTCCACAATGAAGACTGATGCAAAGTGCCCATTAAGTTCATCTGGCTTTTCCTTGTCCCCCATTACTGCCTCACCAGCATCATTTTCCAGTGGTCCAATGTCAACTCTAACCTCCCTTTTACTCTTTATATAACTGAAAAAACTTTTAGTATCCTGCTTTATATAATTGGCTACTCTGCCCTCATATTTCATCTTTTCCCTTCTTATAGCTTTTTTAGTTGCCCTTTGTTGGATCTTAAAAGCTTCCCAATCATCCATCTTCCCACTCACCTTTGCTACCTTATATTCCCTTTCCTTGGCTCTTATGTAGTCCTTAACTTCCCTTGTCAGCCACGGTTGCCTACCCCTGCCATTTGAGAACTTCTTCCTCTGTGGGACATATCTATCCACTGTGAACTATTCCCAGAAACTCCAGCCATCTCTGCTGTGCCGTCATCAACACCGATATTCCCCTCCAATCCACCTGGGAAAGCTCCTCTCTCATGCCTCTGTAATTCCCTTTATTCCATTGTGAAATTGATACAAGTGAGTTATGCTTCTCCCTCTCAAATTGCAGTATGAATTCAATCATATTATGATCACTGCTTCCTAAGGGTTCCTTTACATTAAGCTCCCTAATAAGATCTGGGTTATTACACAACGCCCAATCTAAGATAGCCTTTCCCCGAGTGGGCTCAAGCACAAGCTGCTCTAAAAAGCCATCTCGTGGGCATTCAACAAATTTCCTCTCTGGCGATCTGATCTAGCCAACCTGATTTTCCCAATCCCCTTGCATATTGAAGTGCCCGATTATAATTGTGTCATTATTCTTATTACATGCCTTTTCCAGCTCCCTTTGAAATCTTAACCCCACATCTTGGCTACTAATGAAGGTCAGGAATCCACCATGTAAAGTAAGTGGGTAATTCTACTTCGGCGACACAAGGGACTGCAGACGCTGACAGTCTAGATGAAGGATTGTGACCCAAAACGTTGCCTGCCCATTTCCCTCTCTTGATGTTGCCTGACCTGTTGAGTTCCTCCAGCATTACTTTTTTTAAATTCTACCTTGGCTTGGTGGTAACTACTTGAAAAAGAGACCTGAAAGATTATTCTTACCATGAAATTGAAACCTCATTATTCGGGCTGGAGACACAAGAGACTGTAAATGCTGAAACCTGCAGCAATTTAAAAAAAAACACGAAATACTGAAATACTTGGTCCTTGACCTTTACCCAATTAGGCACGTAGGCTCTAGGTTAAACATCTGGTGAAATAATGTCCCAAGGATTGTAATTGAGATGGAGGAAGAGGTCCTGATACACAAAACAATGCATCAGTGTTTCAGGAGTAAAAGCTGACTGAGTGTGAGGCCAAATAGTTGGATTGGATGCACTCAGATCAGTTATCTCTTTACGACAACTGATAAATCATCAGCGATTTCCATTTGTTGGTTTAGTCCATTTGCAAATCTCGTTTCTTTGTTCCGTCCCTTTCTTGCAGAGGGATCTTTTACCAGGGGTACACTTGTTCCAAATGTGGGGCTGGAGCTCACAAAGAATGTCTGGAGACAGCAGCACAATGCAAGTTAAGTACGTAACCCATTGCCTGTGGTTATTGGTTGTGCCAAAGGTCCTTGCTGTGAAGTTTGTGCTATTGTCAGGCATTGCTGAGGAACTCTTGTGAAATTTACATTTTATTCCATTCCTATGCTTATTCATCAATCAACATCACTAAAACAGAGTTTCTGGCTAGTTTTACAATTTTTTATAGGAGGTTGCTTTGTATAAATTGTCTATCATGCTTCCAACATTAACCCCATGACTACACTTTAAAAACACACATTTGCCTCTAGAGCACTTTGAACAATCTGGAGACCATGAAGTGTGCAGAATAAATCAGAATTAGAATCAGGTTTAATGTCACTGGCATATGTTGTGAAATTTGTTGTCTTTGCAGCAGCAGTACAATGCAATACATAATAATAGAGAAAAAATTGAATTACAGTAAGTGTGTGTGTGTATATATATATATATATATATATAAATAGTTAAATAGTTAAATTAAATAAGTATTGCAAAAATAGAAATAAAAAAAGTAGTGATGTAGAGTTCATAGGTTCAATGTCCATTCAGAAATTGGATGGCAGAGGGAAAGAAACTGTTCCTGAATCACTGAGTGTGTGCTTCAGGCTTCTGTACCTCCGTCCTGATGATGGTAGCAGTGAGAGCAAGGCATGACTTGGGGTGATAGGGATCCTTAATGATGGGCGCCAACTTTTTGAGGCATCGCTCCTTGAAGATGCCTCTAATACTGCGGAGGCACTAATACTGTGATGGCGCTAACTGGGTTTACAACTCTCTGCAGCTTATTTCAGCCCTCGCCAACCCCCCATACCAGATAGTTATGTAGCCCGTTAAAATGTTCTACATCTGTAGAAATTTGTGAGCCTCTTTGGTGATATAGCAAATTTCATCAAACTCCTAATGAAATATAGCCACTGTCGTCCCTTCTTTGTAACTGTGTCGATACGTTGGGTCCAGGATAGATCCTCAGAGATGTTGACACCAGGAACTTGAAATTGCTCACTCTTTCTCTTCTGATCCCTCTATGAGGATTGGTTTGTGTTCCCTCATCTTACACTTTCTGAAGTCCACAATCAGTTCTTTGGTCTTGCTGACGCTGAGTGTAGATCTTTCTCAATTGACTACTGCAAGATTCATCACAAAGGAATCTGTGATTGTAATTTGGTTGATGAAATAGAATGAATTGATGTAAAATATCTTTGGGAAGCTGCAAACTGAGCGTATGAACTTGCATCCTTCATTAGGGGCGATGACTTCCACAGCTCTTCAATCTTCTGGGAGAATTCCACTCTCCCTGAGATGAAGCTCCAAACTTCCTTACTCTCAGAGCAAGCACAACACAAAATGGATACTATGTGAAGCTCCCTTGAATCCGTCCTATTAAACCCTCCCTGAACATGGATTAAAAGCTGGATTCACAATGCCCATGTTCACCCCATGAGGCTCCAATTGTATCTTTTGATACGAGCATTTAGTTTTTTTTTTGGAAAACAGCAACAACTGCTGATTTTGAGATGGGGAATGTGACACTGGGATGTGTTTTTGGTGTATTTGGGTGCTGAAGGCATAGGCACTCTTCAGAGACCTATATGCAGTATTTCAGGAACAGATTCTTTCCCTGTGCCATCAGATTTCTGAATGGCTCATGAACCCATAGAAACTACCTCACTATTTCCCTTTTTTTTTGCACTAATTTATTTGCTTATTTTAATTGTAACTTCTATGAGTACTTTTGATGTCTTGCATTGCACGGCTGCCACTGAAACAACAAATGTTATGACATATGTCATCGATAATAGACCTGATTCCTGATTCAGTTCTCACCAGCAATATGGAGATCTGCAGTGTGAGGTGTAATGTTTACATTCTTGCTCAGGTCATTGTCTGTACAATGGCCTTTGACTCCTGATGACCTGATTCATTCAAACTCCTGAATTTTCCCATCGGCATTTTATAAAGTGCAATGGCACCAGGTGATGTGTTGCATAGAGCTGAATTTCATAACAGAGACTCACGATTCCACTCATCCATTCCCCATGACCATCTCTCCAATGTGACTTCACCTGGGGAAACGGGCTGGAGGGATCAGTGGAGAGTGCAGGGGGTGTAGGCTAGTGGGAGTATGTGGTGTGCCAAGGGAGGTTATGGGATGGTGGGGGTGGGGGAAGGCCACAAGAGATGAAGGCATGAATGGAAATGGTGGATAAGGTACCAATTCTTAGAAGGTTAAAAATCTTTCTTTCTGTCTCCTCTTACAGACACACCAGTTGATGATCTGGTAAGTTATAATGAAATGAAGAGACACCAGTGACTTTTTTGCCAGGTTTTTCCTCATTACTTTGCAGATACCCATCCTGGGGTGAAGGCTTCCCAGCCATTGATCTCACTAGACCATGGCTTCTGAGTATTAAAGTTCAAATTAAATTTTATTATCAAAGTACATATATGTCACTATATACAACCCTGAGATTCTCAACAAATCTTTGGAATAACTATAACAGGATCAATGAAAGATCAACTGGAGTGCAGAAGACAACAAACCGTGCAAGTGCAAATATAAATAAATAGCAATAAATAGAGAGAACATGAGACAATGAGATAAAGAGTCCTTGAAACTGAGTTCATTGGTTGTGGGAATATTTCCATGATGAGGCAAGTGGAGTTGAGTGAAGTTATCCCCTTTTGTTTAAGAGTCTGATGGTTGAGCAGTAGTAACTGTTCTTGAACCTGGTGGTGCGGGTCCTGAGGCTCTTGTACCTTCTACCTGATGGCAACAGCGAGAAAAGAGCATAACCTGGGTGGTGGAGATCCCTGACGATGAATGCTGCTTTCCTACAACAGCGTTTCATGTAGATATGCTCAATGGTTGGGAGGGCTTTACCTGTGATGTACTGGGCTGAATCCACTACATTTTGTAGGATTTTCCATACCATGGCATTGTTGTTTTCATACCAGGCTGTGATGCAGCCAGACAATATATCAGTAATTCACTGATGTTGTACTCCCTGCATGCTCCCTTTAAACTTATATAACTCTTTCCCGAACACTTCTCAGTGTCCATGGCTCCAGATTCACTCCCATTCATCTGTCTGTCTGGCTTAGGCCATGGTAGAAGCTGAAAGTCATGTTAGGGATCAGGTTGGTGCCATTTTGGCCTAAACATGGTTTCTTGAAATAGACAGATACAAATATTTCACCTTAAATTAAAATTAATACAAATTAGCTTGTCTTGTCTAAATTGAAGTTTGGACTGAAGTGTCACTTGAGGAAAGGAAGAGATCAGTTCTGGAGGGTTGCCCCAGTATAAAACATCTAACGGTGAAGCTCAAGAACGGGCACTTTGGCATGATGCTGAATTAAAGTAAACCTTTCTGCCTGTATATGATCTATAACCTTACATTCCCTATGTTTTCATGTGTCTAAGAGCTTTTGAAATGCTTCCACCACCAACCCCGACAGTGTGTCCTAGGCACCTACCATTCTGTGTAAAAAAAAATTAAAACGTATGTAAGAAACGGTGACTTGCCATCTAGGCACAGTCAGAGCTCATCAACTTCATCCTTCCTGCATTGGTGCTGCTTCATGTAGCCATGCTCAGCTCGTCAATATCATCAACTTTGCTTCTAACTTCCACCCTGCCCTTAAGTTCACTTGGCCCATTTCTGACACCTCTTTCCTCTTTTTCAATCTGTCTCCTTCCTTGGAAGTAAGCTGTCTACTGACATCTTTTGTAAACTTACCAGTTCCCACGGCTACCTTAACTATACCTCTCCCACCCAGTCTCCTGTAAAAATGCTATCCCATTTTCTCAGTTACATTGTTTCCGCCGCATCTATGCCATAAGATATAGAAGCAGAATTAGGCCATTTGGCCCATCGAGTCTGCTCTGCCATTTCAGCATTTTTCCTCTCTGCCCCAGTCTCCTGCTTTCTCCCCGGCAGGAGAGAATCCCTTCATGCCCTGACCATTCAAGTATCTATCAACCTCTGCCTTAAATATGCACAATGACTTAGCCTCCACAGATTCCTGTGGTAATGAATTTCACAGATTCACTGTCCTCTGGATAAAGAAATTCCTCCTTATCTCCATTCTAAAAGGACGCCCCTTTATTCTGAGGCTGTGTCCTCTGGTCCTAGACTCTCCCACCATAGGAAACGCCCTCTCCACAACCACTCTGTCAAGACCTTTCAACATCCAATAGGTTTCAAATTGGTCACTGCTTATTCTTCTGATTTCTAGTGAATATAGACCCAGAGCCATCAAACGCTCTTCATTCAATCTGGGAATCATTTTTGTGAAGCTCCTTTGAACCCTCTCCGGTTTCAGCACATTCTTTCTAAGATAAAGGGCCCAAACCTGCTCACGATACTTGAAGTGAGGCCCCAGCTAGTCTTTCTAGGTGAGGCAACACTTCACACGAGAACCTGTTGGGGTCATCTATTGTATCCGGTGCTCCCGATGCGGCCTCCTCTACATTGTTGAGACCTGACGTAAATTGGGGGAAAGCTTTGTTGAGCACCTCTGCTCCATCTGCCAAAAGCAGAATTTTCCAGTGGCCAACAAGTTTAATTCCTATCTCTGTTCCCCATTACTGTTCCAACATGTCAGTCCATGGCCTCTTGTTTTGCCGTAATGAGGTCACTCTCAGGGTAGAGGAACATCACCACATATTTGGACATATTCCAACCTGAACATTGATATTCCTTCTGGTAATTTTGTTTCTTCCTCCTATTCCCCACTCTGGCCTCTTAACACTTCTCCTCACCTGCCTATCACTTCCCCCTGGTGCTCATCTTATTCCCTTTCTCCCATGGTCCACTCTCCTCTCCTATCAGATTCCTTCTCCAGCCGTTTACCTTTCCCACCCACCTGGTTTCACCTATCACCTTTTACCTATCCTCCTTCCCCTCCCCCCATCTTTTCATGCTGGTGTCTTCCCCCTTCCTTTTCAGACCTGAAAGAGGGTCTCAGTCCAATATATTGATTGTTTATTCACTTCTGTAAATGCTGCCTGACTCGCTGAGTTCCTCCAGCTTTTACGTGTATTGTCTTGCCGTCCAGCTATTTTGTATCAGTAACTAGACTGAGACTCATTGAATGGAGGGATCATCATACCCAGTGATTTGAGGGGCCACTGGAGGTGGCTGAAGCTCTCGTCTTGGCCTGTTGCACAGCACAGACCAGCTACAACACAGGCTCACAGAATAAAGAGAAACTTAGCAACTAAATTTATTTGTAACCAGGTGACCACTGAATATCAGTTTTTTTTTACTGTTAAAGTGCACTTATGCATTCACCTTGGTAATGCTAAAATAGCTGCCTGTGCCTTTAAGAGAAAATTGTGATGTCATTTTGCGTGGGTGGAGTAGAGCACAGAGTTGCCATGTTCCAGAAAGGACTACGTTCAAATACTTTTCCCAGGTTTGATTTTCGCGAGTAAATTGATCAGCGCTGGATTGCATGATTGCGAAGTTCCTTAATCGGCCTAATAGTGTGAGTGAGGAGAACTCATTTCAAGGTCTAGCCTATGTGTGTTTGGAAGTTAAGCACGTGTGCCAAAATAATTGCCACTACCATATTGGTTTATATAGTTTGTTATAGTTATTTTCATATGCATACACAAGGGTGTGGTCCGAAGTTAAACTGAGATTGTAACAGCGGGAACACACACAAAAATTGCTGTCAGTTAGTCCTCACGAAGGGTCTCAGCCCGAAACATCAACTGTATCTCTTCCTATAGATGCTGCCTGGCCTGCTGCGTTCACCAGCAATTTTTATGTGTGTTGCTTGAAATCCCAGCATCTGCAGATTTCCTCGTGTTTGTAACAGCAGGAACTGTTTTATTAAATTTATTTTGTCGTTTTTATTTTAATACTCTCTTTCTGCAATAGCTGGCTGGTGGCATAGTGGCATCAGCGCTGGACTTCGGAGCGAAGGCTCCTGAGTTCGAATCCAGCCAGCTCCCTTGCACACTTTCCATCCATGCTGGATTGAGCGTTGAGCTAGCCTCATAAAAATAAGAAAGCCTGCTAAAAAAACACCGTCATGACGGCGTCCCGATGACTCCACTCGGAGTGAAGGGCTTTCCTCTTCTTCTCTTCTCTTTCTGCAAATAAAACATCTAAAACAGATAAAAGAATTTAAGACCCCAAAAAGTGTTTGTTGTCCTGTGTGTGTATTTTCCCCAGGCTTCAAAATATTCAAAACCTTTTTTTTTCATTTTTACAGGATGGAGGGCAACAGCCATCTGCAGGTAAGTAGTGTCAGCCCATGGGTGAGACAATTTCAATGCAAATTTAAACACCTAACTTCAAAACATTCAGCCCGGGTGATCCGCTGTTACTGTTACAAGGTGGAAAATGCAGCAGTCAAACACCACAGAACAAGCTGTGGCAGAAGTGAACAGTTAATCTATTTTGGTAATGTTGTGAGATAAGAAGTGGGAAGCGACGTTCAGCCCTCATGTGGACAATGAGCTGTGATCGTCCATATCAGCCGAACACACAGCATCTGCAGTGAGGCAACACGCCCTAACCATCCATCACGTTTCTGACAGAGCTGCACACGGTGCTGCCGCTCTCAATATGTTCACCATCCTCTGCCCGTTCCTGAACGATCTTTCTCCACTGCCCCCCCCCAGTCTCTGTAACGCAACCCTCCCCCTCCCACCTCAATGTCTGCAACACCACCCCTCCCTCTCCTCAGCCTCTGCAACACCTCCCCTCCAACTCCTCAACTTCTGCCCCTCCCACACCTCGGCATTTTTTCTTCGCTTCCCCTCCCACATCTTGACATTCTTTCTCCACAGAACCCTCTCTTCCTTGGCACTTTCTCTCTGCCAACTAAACACCCTTGAACTCTCCTCTGCCAGCCCTCCCCTTTTTCCCTCTGGGTCTGGACAATGGGCTTGTATCTTGGGAGCAGAGTTCACAGCCTTTGATATGGGTGTGGATTTAGCCCCAGCTGATACAATTTCTTTCATTAGCGGCTTGCTAATGACTTAAAACCTTGGTAGGAATGGAAGCTGCTGATACGAGTGTTTGCTCAAAGCGCAAGTTAAAGTCAATAAAACAAGGTTCAGAATGTTAACATCTATGAGTAAAAATTCATTATGCATACTATATTTAGTGGCCACTGTGTAATGTTTCTGAGTCTGTGATGCAGATTGTAGCTACTTATTCAATTGCTATTATACCAACACTCTCACCTCTTTTGCTAGGGTTTGGGAATGTGATGGAAACGGATCTCTTGTGCTTTTTTTTTTCCCTTCAGGTCCTAGAATGCTTGCAATCCGTTCCTACCAAGGCAGCCCCCCTCCACCCATTGGAAAACCGGTCCTCAGTTTTCAGACTGGGGAAGTCATTGAGCTACTCAAGGGAGATCCAGAGTCAACGTGGTGGGAGGTGAGACCCGATTGAGGAAGAACTGAACCATGCAGGATAGAGCAAAGCGCACACCAAAATGCCTGTGCCGAGGCTAGCAAGCAGTCTCTGTTTTAACCCAGAGCATAATACAACGTGCAGAAAGCTGGATGAGTTGTATTGTGCTGCGGAACAGGGAGTTATTGGACTAAAGAAGACAGGTCACCATGTTGTGGGGCTGCAGGGAGATGAAGAGAAGGTGGTCGAGGTGTAGAAATCTGAACTAGAGTTCCACGGAGTGGAGGTGTGTTAAAGGGCTGCAGTAGGACCAGTGTATTCCTTGATCAAAAATAGTGACATCAGACAACTGCAGTTTGGAAAGTAGGTCTCGCCAAACCCAAAAGCTGTCTAGCCTTGCTCAGTGGAGTAAAACCTCAGCTAGACCCTGACGTGTCCATTTAATGTTGGGGTTGTGCTGAGGTGGAGAATCGGCAGAATATCTACAGGTGGGTGGGTGCTCACCAGTCAGTGTGGATGTTCTGCTTCCATGCTGCCTGATTCCCAATTGCACAGGATTCCAGGTCCAGCTTCAGTGGAGAGGACCACTCACCCCTTTCTTGTCCCTCCTACCCCCTTCTCCATCCCCTCCCACCCCTCTTTCCTCACAGGCTGGATGCAAGTACAGTCCAAATACTGTCCCCCGCCCCACCGTGCAAGAGCTTGGAGCTCCACATTCTCTGCCTGCTCAGTCACTGTCAGGCAAGACTGACCAATTAGTGATTCATTGAAACTCGCCTGTTCTCTGACCCTAGCTGGCTCAGTTCAAGAGTCAGAGGCTGAAGGTCACTGGTATTTTGTCCCACCCAGAGTGTCCTGAAACAGAGTTAAGTTGCCTATCAAATGCCCTTGTCTACACTAGGGTTAAGACTGAGCTAATAATCAAGGAAGGGAGGAAACCAATTCTAGAGGATTGTACTATCCACCTGTTTTGCATCAATAACTAAACTGAAATTCCTTCAGGACTTCTCATCATAGTCTTCCCAGCAGTGAATGCCAACAGGAAACACTGCCACCTTTATTTATGAATTGACAGTCTCCTCCTTCAAGGTCCCATCTCAGTCTTCACAATCTTGTTTCCTGAAATGAAACAAAAGAGCTGGAAGTACTGAGTAAGTCAGTGGTGGAGATCCTGACTGGTTTCAGGTCAATGATAGTCGTGATGGAAGGTAGTGTTAAACCGAAATGTTTTCCATTTCCTTTTCACGCACAACAGTCTCCGTAGTTTACAGAGAACTGAGCGAGAAGCAAAAGGCATTCAATGAATGGCAGTTCTGTGGGCAAAAACAATGAGAGGGGCCAGAGGGGAATGGCCAGAGTGGTTCAAGCTGACTGGAAGGCGACAGTAACTCACATAACCGTGCATTACTGTAGCGGTGTGCAGAAGAGCTTCTCTGAATGCACAACACGTCAAACCTTGAAGTGGATGGGCTACAGCAGCAGAAGGTCACACTGGGTTCCACTCCTGTATCTAATAATGTGGCCACTGTGTATTCTCGCCCTTCAGTTTGCAGACCGTTTTATTGAGTCACTCGTGTCACATATTTGCAACCACTTTATTTACTACAGCTGCCGTACTCATTTCACATTGTGTTGATTGTCTAGGCTTCACTTCTATCTTAACCTATATACGCAGAGTCAAGTTGATTTAATTGTCTAGTTCATTCAGGGTGCATCAGGCT
Source organism: Mobula hypostoma (assembly GCF_963921235.1). Classification (NCBI taxonomy): domain Eukaryota; kingdom Metazoa; phylum Chordata; class Chondrichthyes; order Myliobatiformes; family Myliobatidae; genus Mobula; species Mobula hypostoma. The sequence continues at coordinate 28,937,836 of NC_086117.1, forward strand.
TGAGGATCTAAATGCCCTTTGTTCCTGTACCCAGGAGCATGGGGGAGGAGTAGATGGGCAAGGTGCCAGGGTTCAAGAGGAAGGGGTTAATATGTCGGGTTGGATTGGGACGAGGGGGTGGGGGCTGTGTCAGTTCTCTTGAGGGTGGGCATGCTTAAGGGCAATGCTCTGGTACTGAAGATGGGGAAGGATTGGATGATTAATGTGCCAGGTTAGGGTGGGGCTGGAATGGGCACTGTGTGCCATGTTAGGAAAGGGTGGTGTGCTGGGATGAATGGGTGACATTTGGTTTATATAATGGTGCTTGTCTAGCTGTCTCTGCTGTATTGTCCTTTTCACTGTGAATCACCAATATTAAAGACCTACAATATAACATTCTGTGTCTGTTCTAGGGGAGGGTATTACAGACCAAACGATCTGGTTATTTTCCAAGCTCATCTGTGAAGCCTTGTCCAGTTGACTGCCGAGTAAGTATTAAAAAAAGAAGCATCGGATACATGAAACGTGTCTTGTCTTCTGGATGGTGTGGGACAGACTCAATGGGCCAAAGGGCCTGTTTCTGTGCTGTACTTTTCTATGACTGGGTCAGTCATGCTCTCAAACTTTGAGCATCTCCCCTTCCCAGTCTTTCATCCATGTTGAACAGCTGGATGCAATGGATGCAAACTTGTCACATGAATGGTTGATAGAAAACTTCAAAGGAAGGAAATAAGGAATAGTGTCAGCAAGGGGTAATAGATACCGAATATGCACACTATTTGCTCGTGGGTGGATTGTGACATAGGCAATTAATTATAGAAAGCAGCAAGATTTAAAGTATTGTAAAGAAGATGTCTTGATTGACTGGTTCAGATAAAGTAGGAAAACTTGGATGAAATTGAGATACTCTGATTCGGTGGTCAGAATCACACTGGAAAAGTTGACACTGCTAAGTTGCTGCTACTTTGTGAGGTTAATTAATATTGCTGAGAGGATTGTTACAGCTCTGCGGAGCTGAGATCTCACTGGAAAGATTAACCCTCTCTGTGGGATTTTGTACCGCATTGGATCACTAACCTCTTTCATGACTTGCAATTGCTCTCTGGTGTTAGGAACAGAAAGCTTGACCCAATATTGTGCAAGTGCACCAAAGTCAATGACTTCTTGTGCTGTAAATGTGATGAGGTTTTTGTAGTAGGTTCCCAAACTCAGCCACTGTGCAGTTGTGAAAAGTTTTCTCATTTAATCAAATGTCAGATAGAATTGGTGCGGGGAGGGGGTGCACAATAGCATAGTGGTTAGCGCACCACCTGAGACTGGCGTTCAAATCCGCCACTGGAGTTTGTGGGTTCACTTTGTGCCTATATGGGTTTCCTCCAGGTGCTCTAGTTTCCTCCACATTCCAAAGAGTTGTTAGGTTAATCGCTCACATGGGTGTAACTGAGCAACATAGGCTCATTCAGTGAAGGGTCTGGAACTGTGCTGTATTTCTAAGTAAACTAATAAAGAAAAACAATTGATGCCTATTTTGCCTTTCAGCATGTTATTAAAGCACCTTCAAAAGACCTTGACTACAGCACATACCCTTGGTAAGTCACTGATAGTGCACTGACCCATTAAACACACCCATGTCAAATATGGTGTGGGTTAGAACTGAGTTAATACTGGATACAGAGTAAAGTTCTCTCAGCACTGCACCATTGAACAATTCCAGAAGTGTTATAGCATGAGTGAGATACCAGCTTCACTCTAAATAGTCCTTCTGACTCTCTTGGGTTAATCCAGGCTGACAGAGAATTGTGCCAATGTACATTTGAGGAACTCTTTAATGAGTTACAGTCTTCAGACTTTCTTCTTTTTCTCTAGGTTTGCAGGTAACCTTGAGCGAGGTCAGGCCGATAACCTCCTAAAATCACATGTTAGTGGCACATATCTTATTCGTGAGCGGACAGCTGCGGAGGCCGAGAGGTTTGCAATTAGTATCAGGTTGGTAATGAACATACTTTTTTTTGTTTGCAAGGGCTTGACATGTGAAGGATATGCACCTAAGATTAACTGGTCTAATCTCAGCTGGTGTCAATGTGGTGTATGTTGATTTGCAGATTTCTTTTCCTTGTTGTGGTCTGTTGCTTGTTGTGATACCGGACAATTACTGCTTCTCTCCTTAGGTTTAATGACGAGGTGAAACACATTAAAGTTGTAGAGAAGGACAATTGGATCCACATCACTGAGGCCAAGAAGTTTGAAAGTCTCCTGGTATGTTCCCTGTCCCCCTTCACTCCTGTATTACTCAGACCTTAATGTATTACCGAACAGTACCAGGCTGTCTTAAACAGTGAGACCCAGTCTTCTCACATAAACTTCACTGGAATGAACACAGCTGAGCTTCACATTATATAGGGTTCCTGCTACTGCCATTACTTAAGAGTTTTGAATCTTTATTTTCCACATTCAGTTCCATACAGGACTAGACGGTACCTCAAGAGGGACTGATATATGAGTCTTAATGAACATTTTTTCTATTATTGGGAAAGGGTTCCAAGGTGCTAATGTAGCTCCAATGGTTCTCAGGTGAAGTTTGGGGTCTTATTGTATAGATTAGGGCAGCGGTCCCCAACCACCGAGCCGCGGACCGGTACCGGGCCACAAAGCATGTGCTACTGGGCCGTGAGGAAATGATATGAGTCAGCTGCACCTTTCCTCATTCCGTCACGCTCTCTTGAACTTGAACATAGGGTTGCCAACTGTCCCGTATTTGCCAGGACATCCCGTATATTGGTTTGTCCCGTATTTTCTCTGCTAAGGTAGAGCGTTCCTATGAAACCTTTCGTGCCGAAATGGCGTAAAGCGAAGAAGCCATTAATTTATATGGGAAAAATTTTTGAGCGTTCCCAGACCCAAAAAATAACCTAACAAATCATACCAAATAACACAGAAAATCGAAAATAAATAACACTAACATATAGTAAAAGCAGGAATGATATGATAGATACACAGCCTATATAAAGTAGAAATAATGTATGTACAGTATTGTCAGGAAGATGAAGGCAAAACCGATTTGTGGGGAGAAAAAAATCACACAGATGCCCGCGCAAGGCTTCATGGTCATGGTAGTCTTTCCTGGGGTAAAGTGTTCTGGGATTTGACTGCTACTTTTGTCCCTGATTTGGGAGTGAGAAAGTTGGCAACCCTAACTGTAAAGTCATGTTGAGGTGAGTTTAACCCTACTTGAACACCCCCCCCACCCGGGTCGGCCGGTCCGCAAGAATATTGTCAATATTAAACCAGTCCATGGTGCAAAAAAGGTTGGGGACCCCTGGATTTAGGGGATGGTTCTGGAATTAAACTGGGAGAGGAGATATTCCAAATTAATAAAATAAATTTGGATCTCTCTTCTCTAAGTGGTAATTGATTGGTACATTTGTTTTTGAGTAAGGTAAGATATTAAGGGATATGGAGAAAACATATACAGTCACTGATCAATGTGATTCCATTGTAACAGGCCAGAGATGCCAAAGAGCCCATCTCTGTTCTTATCTTCATGTAATTCTTCATTAGTTGGCTTTCGATCTGCAACACAGTGGTTTTCTGATTCTCACTGTGTTCTGTTACCCTGTCATGATTTAGGGATGGTGCTAAGCAAACCATGTAGACTGGGGTAAAGAGCACCTGGGGACACGAGAAAGGAATTGGGCACTGGGAGAGATAGTGTTACTGTAAGCTGTCCTTGAAGAGTCAGGTTATTGAATAGTAAAGTGTGCAAATTATCTAATTGCAGGAGCTGGTAGAATATTACCAGACACACTCACTGAAAGAGAGCTTCAAGCAGCTGGATACGGCATTACGCTTTCCATACAAACAACGGGATAAGACCGTTCAGCGTTCAAACTCACGGACACATGGTAACTAGATGATTGGTGGGAAATGAATTAATCTGTCAGTCAGTTCTCTAAAATTATAAATTACCTATGAGTTTCACTAAATGATGGGAGGGAGTGAATTACATGAGGTATTATGTAAATATAAGAGGGGATAGATATGTAATTGGTTAGGGTAATAAGTGTCACATAATACAAGTATTAGATATCAACAGGGCAGGTGAGGGACAGGGACAGCAGTGAGTCAGTGATTTTGAATATTAGATTGCGTACTAATTAAGTGAAAATCTACAGTGCCTTGAAAAAGTATTTAGCCCCCACAACTATTTTCACATTTTACGGTCTCATTTTCTAAATTTAAAATATATTTAAAGTAGGATTTTTGAGTTAATCAACAGAACATTGTGCATCATGTCAAATCAAAAGAAAAAATTCCCATCACCAATTTACTAAAAATTAAAAGCCAAATTTGTGAGGCTGAAAAAGTGTTCATCCCCTTTGTAATTATTACACTAACTGCAATATATTACCTTATAGACACACCCAATTTGTTGATGTAGAAAATTGGAGGTTCAATTGTTTTCAATAAATTCATAAGAATAAATACCTTCTCTCTCTGTAAGGTCCAACAGTATGGTAGATTTTCAACAGATCAAACCAAAATGAAGACAAAAGAGCATTCTAGGCAAGTCAGGGAAATGGTAATAGAGAAGCACAAATGTGGGGACAGGTACAAGACTATCTCAAAGGCACTGAATAGACCTCGGAGCTCAGTACAGTCCATCGTGGAAAAAGTGGAAAAAATGGAAAAAAATATGAAACCATAGCCAAACTGCCTCTTAAACTTAGTTGCCAGAGAAGAATGATACTTGTAAGAGAGGGTACTGAGACTCCAACAGTCACTCTGAGTGAGCTGCAGAAGTCAGTGGCTACAACCGGAGATGAATTTCATGGCTCCACAATCTCTAAGGCCTCGCACAAAAAAGGTATTTATGGAAGAGGAAGAAGCCCTGGCTAAGAATAAGCATATCCTTGTCCGTAACAACTTTGCAAAGATAATGTAAAGATGTGGAAGAAGGACTTGCGATCAGATAAGACAAAGTGGAACGTTTTGGCCTCAACACCATGTGGTTTGTATGGTATAAGTCTAATACTGCTCATCAGCCAGGTAACACCATCCCAACTGTAAAGTATGGTGAGGGAGCATCATGCTATGGGGATGCCTTTCAGCAGCAGGGACTGAAAATCTGGTCAGGACTGATGAGAAGATGAATGCTGCTAAATACAGAGAGACCCTGGATAAAAACCTGCTAGCCTCTGCCAGAAAAGTTAAACTGGGGAGGAATTTTGTCTTTCAGCAGGACAACAACCCAAAGCACACTGTCAGAGCAACCATGGAGTGGCTTCAAATGAAGAAAGTCGAGGTCCTCAAGTGGCCCAGTCAGAGTCCTGACCTTAACCTGATTGAACATCTCTGGCGAGACCTCAATATTGCTGTCCACTGCCGCTCCCCAACTAGCCTGGCACAGCTTGAGCAATTCTGCAGGGAGGAATGTGCAAATCTGCTCCATCACATTGTACAAAGTGAATAGAGACTTGTCCAAAAAGATTACCAGCTGTAATAGCTGCGAGAGGTGGTTCAACTAAGAACTAAGCAAAGGGGGATGAATACTTCTGAACTGCTAACGTATCAGTTTTTGTTTTGTTTAGTTTTTCATGTTTTACAATTTTTCCTGGTCTCTACTGTGAAAAAGGAGCATGTGATTCACAAATAAAAACTCTCAGTGGAAGTGATCAAAATCCCTGGTTGTAATGCTCATTTATGTGAACAAAGGGTTGAGGGCTGAGTACTTCTACACGGCACTGTATTTCAGTAGAGTGTTGTAATAGTTTTACCCATTTTATGCTACACTCTTGGCATGGGCCAGATGGGCTGAAGGGCCTGCCTGTGCTGGAATGCTCTATGACTCTGTTGTTAGCTGGAGTCAGTCCAGGAACCCTAAAGAAGATAATTTTCTGTCAGAACTAACAGAAGCCTGGTCTTCTCTTTTGCATGATGAGCTTGTTTCCCTCTGTGTTTCTTCAAAGAGCCTTTGTCTTTCTTCATGGTGAGGCAGTGAATTTGCTGAAGTTCAGCAGCAAGTATTGCAGCCAATTTAATCAAATCCAGGTGCTACTTTAGAGAAGTTTAATTTCTAAAAATTGTTTTTTTAAAAATTTTTGTTCAGGAAGCTGTAATAAATGATTCTTCTGTTTCTTGTTCATGTACTGACTGATCCTCTCTTTCTAACCTTCTACAGCCTCTTCCTCCTCCTCTTCCCACAACTTTGCTTTCCTTAGTCCTCAGGGCTTCAGTGTTGGTTCTCAGAATTCTACTCCTTTCTGGTCAGGTACAGCTCCCTTTACTAACATCTCTGACTCACTGCCAAAACCCATGAGACAAGAACACGTGTCTGCGTTAACGTATCACTATCACTGGCAAAGCCAGAAACCTTGAGCCAATGTCAGATCAGAGAGGAAAGCTCCCTCTGCACTAACCAAAACTTACTCCTCAGGTTTGACAGCAAATTAGTTCCATGTGTGAGATCAGTTCTCAAGCAATGTCAATATTGCCTGAGCAATAAAGAGACATATCCATTGTTAAGTACTTATACATAATCTTAAATTATCCAGAAGTACTATATGTAGTCGCTCTTACAGTAACAAGGAGAGTGCAATTCAGTGAACAGCATGCTTCTCAAAAAGCGCTTTAATTAGCGACTGTGATGTGCTGTCAGTCTGTTCCTTGGTGAACCTTGGCTGAACTCAACAACAGTAGTTGCCAGGAACAATAAATTCTCGCATGAGAAAATAAGTTCTTGCTCCTTTTCACAGAGGTTGTGTGGGACTACAACCAGAGGCCATGGGTTAAGGGTGAAAGGTGAAATGTTTAAGGGGAACATGAGGGGAAACTTCTTCATTCAGAGGGTCCTGAGAGTGTGGAACGAGCTGCCAGTGTAAATGATGCGTGCGAGCTTGATTTCAACATTTAAGAGAAGTTTGGATAGGTGCATGGATGGTAAGGGTATGGAGGGTTATGGTCCGGGTGTAGTTTAGCATGGATTAGATGGGCCAAAGGGCTGGCTTCTGTGCTGTATTTTTCTAAGGCTCTACGACAAATAGCTTGAAGATCCCAGTGACGAGGATTGCATTTTGGTTGCTTGCTAGTTTGCCTAGCTCCTTGATAACCCTTGCTGAAGCTTAGTTTGTGTCTCTGGGCAGTGTTCAGTCCTCGACCCATTGGTATGGCAATAGCACGATATAAGTTTGCAGCCCGTGACATGCGAGAGCTCTCGCTGCGAGAAGGAGACACAGTGAAGATCTACAGCAAGATTGGAGGTGACCAGGGATGGTGGAAAGGTGAAGCAAATGGCAAGGTAAATGTCAGTGAAACTGGACCCATTCCAGGGTATTAATGGGCCTTCATGTAATTCACCAAACCATATCCCATTCCCTCCTTACTCCTGATGTATTTTATATCTTTTCTTTATTAATGCTCCCCTGCTCACTTTCTAGACTTTAAAAAATTCTTCTCGTTCTAAACGTATTCAAGTGCTTTTTCCCTCCTGTTGTTAACTTGCCATCTCATAATCATTGAAAATAAGAGCAAATATCTATTTACTCATTTAGAAGCTTGTACAGCAATGAATGCTGTTCTCAGAAGCAACATCCAGTTTGAGCAAATAAAAAGTCCTTCTACATCTGAATTCCATAGTATTACTGTGTCTCCACCTGGGACTTGGCATGATTGACAGTAGTGAAAACTGAGAGGAATCTACTGACATAATGAAGGACTCCCTGAACACCATCAGAGATGGAGGACCTTCATTGCTCCCCTAAATGCCACCAGTGTAATGGGCAATGAAGAAGATGATTTCAGGCCAAGACCCTTCATCTGGACTGAAAGATAGAGAAGAGATAACTAGTATAAAAGTTTCCTTTCACCTTTTTTTTTAAACTGGGTTTCTTCTCTCTATCTTACAGTCCAATTGAAGGGCTCAGTCCAAAACATCAACTGTCCATTTTTCTCCACAAGTACTGCCCGACCCATTGATTTCCTCCATGCGTTTTGTTTGTTGAAATCAAATAAACACAGAGATTCAAGATCTTGGTCCAAACCTCCACAACTCAAGCCTTTCTTAATGCCACTTGTCCCAGTTAACACCCAGTGAAACAGCAGAAAACTTCCAAGCGGTTTGTGGACTGGACTCTGTAGTTCATGGTATGATCTATTTCTGGTTTCTGTTTGTTATTTTGGGCGATTTTGATCGGGGCGGCATGTGGACAACAAACGACACAGCTAGTTTGAACCAGAGACCTGTACTGAATATGACTGGACTCGTTCGATTTTGTGTTATTCTGTCTTTCTCTCATTTTTTTTTGCCATTTGCGTGATTTGTTTTTTTTTTGTCTGTTTGGGGTGGGGGGGGGTCACAGGGTTGATGTTTTTCTTTGAACTGGTTCCATGGTTTTTCTTGCTTCCTGCCTATCTGTGGGAGGAGGAATCTCAGGGTTGTGTACCTGCATGCGTATTTGATTATAGCTGTATCTTGAATCTTCATTGGCTTTATTTCATCCCATGATGAACAAACAAAGCTATCAAAGGTATGTCAGTTGCAGCATAAGATAAGTTGGGCATTATTGCTTTGCCTTGGCATTCTGTGCCTATAGATTCAAAACCAAGGACTGTGCTTACCTTATCCTCTTATCCCCATGTAAATCAATTTAAAGTCTCAGCCCTAAAGGCTTTTTTTCCCAATAACTATTACTTCACAGCATTGAACTGCCTCTTCTTCATAACCTGCACATTTTTACCAATTTGCATACATCCTCTGAAATTTTTCTTTCAACCAGTTTTGGGCCCATGATCTTAAATTCCACATTTGAAGTAATTTCTGCAAATTCTAAATAAGTGACACTCGTACAGACACTTGTTGGGTCTTGTATCTCACTTCGTTCCTAACCTTTACTCCGTCCACCTCTGTCCTGGTGAGCAGATTGTATTAATTTTGTGTGCCAGCAAAAGCCCTTGAACACTTAGCAGTGTTTTTTAATGGAGAAAGCACATTATGTTATTCTTGGGTTCTGAATCATCAATCTTTAGGAGTACTTGTATCTGACTTGATTAAATTCTTTCTTTGAGTGTTCAGTAAATTCCCATTTTTCTCACACATTTATGTTTCCTTGCAATCCGAAAGAAGGCTGTTCTGTCCACCGAGCTGACATCATCCTACACTCTCACTTCCTTCCATGTAACAAGCAAGAGAAAATCCGAGTAACACACACAAAATGCTGGAGGAGCTCAGCAGGTCAGGCAGCCCTTTGGAGACCTGACGTTTTGGGCCGAAACCCTTCAGCAGGACTGGACTGAACTTCTATGTAACCCTCTTCTTCTTATATATACCAACATCTCCTCAGCCATTCTTGCAACTTTCAAAAGACTTGCCAGATTATGATTACCTGCTATCATTGTAGGGTGAAACTAACAGTTCCTCCTTAAACGCACACACATTAATGCTGAGGGTATGCTCGTAAACACATTCTGATCTTGTCCTTGTATGATGGTCCCTAGAACCTTACTGCTAATAAAGAAACAAACTTTTTTGTTGAAGAGTAAAGAAATAATCAGGGCCCTACAGTCCTTTGACATTGATACATCTAGAGCCCGGGAAGTAATTGGCTTCTCCGTTTTGTACTTAGTTACACACATAAAATGCTGGAGGAGCTTAGCAGGGCCAGGCAGCCTCTGTGGAAAAGAGTAAACAGTCATCATTTCGGGCAGAGACCCTTTTTTTTTCGTGTTTGTATTTAGTGGTTGCATTTTTTGACTTGATTTTTCTTTCTCAATGACAGATTGGTTGGTTTCCCTCAACGTATGTTGATGAGGAAGGAATGCCATGATTGGTGGATGCAATATTGCCCATTCCAGAAGAACACGGCATGCACATCTGATGTCCAAACCCGGAGAGTGCTGATGGCAAAGTTTTTCATGACCCTTACTGCTTTTTCTGTTGATACCTTTCCTAACTTTCAGACTGATAGCCAATAGTATCCAATTGTTGTATATAAGTTCCTTTTACAGAAAAAGAACAGAAGTAATTTTCAGTAGTGTGTGCAGAGGCATGAGTGTACTTTGTGTGGAAATGTGTGTGTGTTTGTGTGCATTCCTGGGAGAAAGGGTTGCATGTGACATGAGAGTTTTTAGGATGTATGGGGTATTATTGATGTGTGCCTTTTATTGTGAGAATCCTTTTTAAAATCATTGTACTTATTTTACCAATGCCACAATGTATGTGAATATTTTAAGGGACATTTTTAGGCTGTTGCCAATGTATATATTTGGGTTCATTGTGGGTTGAATGCAATTCTAGTTAAAATTATCACTGAATTTGTTTAGGAATGAATTGAAAATGTAAATTGGTACAATTTTTTTTGCACTGTTAACCTAGATAATGCAGCTGGTTTGGAGAGAAACTGGGATAATCGGATTCCTGGTATGCTGCTTGTAGGAAAGAACCAGGGCATGGATTTCAGTGCAAGTCACTGGAGTTTGGGGCAGAGAAGATGACTGGACAGAGATTACAACTCAGACTGTAAATGTAAACTTAAAACAACAAATAAAAGCAATTGTTTCTTTTAATTTTCAATTTTCTTGTGATGTGTGTCATGCACGATCCAGCATTTAAAACCCGAACACTTGAGTTCTAATCAGAAGTGAGGTAAGTTGCAAAAGTCAGTTTATGATATACACAAGAAATTCTGCAGATGCTGGAAATCCAAAGCAACACACACAAAATGCTGGAGGAACTCAGCAGGTCAGGCAGCATATAAATAGTCGACGTTGCAGGACTGGAAAGGAAGGGGGAAGATGTCTGAATAAAAAGGTGAGGGGAGGGGAAGGAATATAGGTAGAAGGTGAAGCCAGAGTAGGTGGGGAAGGTCAAGGGCTGGAGAGGAAAGGGGACCCAGGAAGAAGAGATAGGCAGATGAGAAGAAGTGGAAGGTCAGAGTGGGGAATGGAGGAAGGGGTGGGGGGAGAAATTTGTTCACTGAAAGGAGAAATCAATATTTATGCCATCAGGTTGGCGGGTACCCAGACAGAATACAGGTTTTTGTTCCTTTACCCTGAGGATGGCCTCATCTTAGCACAAGAGGAGTCCACGGATCGACACGTTGGAGAGTCAGTTTGTGTTCATGGAGTCTTACAGCAATACAGCATGCATAGAGGCCCTTTGGCCCAACGAGTCAATGCCAGCCTGGTTGCCCACCCAGCTATCACAATTTCCTACGTTTGGCCCATAGTCCTCCAAGTTTCGCCCCTCTAGGAACCTATCCAACCACTTCTTCTGACAGCTTGTTCCATAATACTCAACACACTCTGTGTGAAAAATGTATTCCTGAAGTCTGTTTTACATCTTTCCCTTTTCACCCTAAATCTATGTTCCCTAGTTTTGGACTTTCCACCTTGAGGAACAGACTGTTATCATCCACCTTATCAATGCCTCTCATAATTTTTCACATTTATATAAGGCCAGCTATCAGTTCCCTACATTCCAAGGAATAAAGACTTGTCCTGGCCAACCTCTCCTTGTAAGCTGGGCCTTTCAGTCCTGGCAATATCTGCATAAATCTTCTCTGCATTTTTTCCAGTATAACCATATCTTTTCTATAATAGAGCAACCAAAACTGTATCAAGTGCAACATCATTAATGACTGCAACAGAATGCCTCACATCTTAGGGATGGTTCTAGAGACTGAAAAATTTCTAATGTCACTCCGATCTTAAGAAGGGAGGGAGGTTAGCAAAAGAAAGGAAATTATATGTTGGTTAGCCTGACTTCCATGTGGTTAGTAAGATTTTAGAGTCCAGTATTAAAGATGAGGTGTCAGGATATTTGGAAGTACGTGATAAAATAGGTCAAAGACAGGCTGAATAGATGGTCAGTAAACGTTGTTTATTTGGATTTTCAGAAGTCTTTTGAGGAGGGGCTGCACATGAGGCTGCTAAGTAATACAGGAGCCCATGTGTATTTACAGGAAAGGAACTGGCATTCATAGAAGATTGGCTGACTGGCTAAAGGCAAAGAGTGGGAATACAGGGGACCTTTTCTGGTCGACTGCTGGTGACTGTTGTTGCTACTTAGGGGTCCTGCTGGATCTGCTACTTCTTACGTCATATGTTAATGATCTGGATGATGGATTGGTGGTTTTGTGGCCAAGTTCATGGAGGAGGAACAGGCAGTGTTGAAGCAGGGAGTCTGCAGAAGGACTTGAAGAGATTGTGTGAAAGAATAAAGATGTGGCAGATGAAATACAGTGTGCCGAAGTTTATAGACATGCACTTCGATACTTTGATAGAAGAAATAAAGGAATATATTCTAAGCAGAGTGAATTCAGAACCTGGAGATACAAAGCGACTTGGGAGTCCTAGTGCAGGATTTCCTAAAGGTTAACTTGCAGTCGATAGTAAGGAAGGCAAATGTAAATTACCCTTCATTTCAAAAGAACCGAATGAAAAAGCAAGGTTAATGGAGAGGCTTCCCAAGACATTGGTCAAACCATGTCTGGAGTATTGTGAGCAATTTTGGGCCCCATATCTAAAGAAGGAAGTGCTAGCATTGGAGGGTCAAGAGGAGATTTATGTCAATGATCCCAGGGAGGAAAGGAGAGTTTAATAGTTCTGGGCCTGTAGTCACCAAAATATAGGATTAGGGAAGATCTCATTGAAATCTGCAGAATATTGAAAGGCTTGGATACAGTGGATGTGGAGAGAATGTTTACATTCTAGGAGGGGACAGCCTTGGAATAAAAGGATGTCCCTATAGAACAGAGTAATTTTTTAGCCAGAGTGTGGTGAATCTGTGGAATGCACTGACATGGATTGCTATGCAAGGCCAAGTCATTGGGTATATTTAAAGCGAAGGTTAATAGATCTCTGACTAGAAAGCTCCTTTTCCATCACTGTCTTAAACCTAATAGAGTTATGGTCACTAGAGCTAAGTGCTCACTATTGTCATTTCAGATACTTGCCCTGCTTCAAGATGAAGTCCTTTTGAGAAGGGCCTGCTATATATTGACTCAGGAAGGTTTCTTGGACACATTGACCAAATTCTACCCTATTCAGACCATTAACACTCTGGGTGGCCCAATTATTATCAGGGAAATTAAAATCTCCTACTAACCCATCCCTATTACAACCCTCTCACACCTGAAAAATGTCTCTTTTGGGACACAGGTGTCAATCTTGTCCTACTCTCAGTCACGTTTCTGTTATGGCTATAACATCTCAGCACCCAAAGCCAACCCACACTCTGAGTTCATTTGCCTTACCTGTGTTAAGCCCCATACATGCAGTTTCACTGAGTATTCTTTCCCCTCTCAATACTATGCCTATGACCGTTCTGATTACTTAACTTGCTCTCTTTGGTTACTGCTTTATCCCATGACTTTCTCCTGCTCAGAGTCTCACCCCTTTGCCAATCTTGTTTAAACCCTCCCATGTAGCACTAATAGATTACATAAAACTAATAGATTTAAGCAACATGATTTTGCATGTACAAAGCCAATATGTAGATAAGCCTACAAGCGGAAATGAACCTGGTCAGGTGTCAGGTCTCTCAGTGGGAGAGCATTTTGGAGATAATGATCACAATTCTCTCTCATTTACCATAGCATTGGAGAGGGATAGGAACAGACAAGCTAGGGAAACATTTAATTGGAGTAAGGGGAAATATGAGGCTATCAGACAGGAACTTGGAAGCATAAATTGGGAACAGATGTTCTCAAGGAAATGTACGGCAGAAATGTGGCAAATGTTCGGGGGATATTTGCATGGTGTTCTGCACAGGTACATTCCAGTGAGACAGGGAAAGGATGGTAGGGTACAGGAACCGTGGTGTACAAAGGCAGTTAAAAATCTAGTCAAGTCAAGAAAAGTTTACGAAAGGTTCAAAAAACTAGTAATGTTAGAGATCTAGAAAATCATAAGGCTAGCAGGAAGGAGCTTAAGAATGAAATCAGGAGAGCCAGTAGGGGCCACGAAAAGGCCTTGGCAAGCAGGATTAAAGAAAACCCCAAAGCATTCTACAAGTATGTGAAGAACAAGTGGATAAGACGTTAGAGAATAGTGTGACAGTGGAAAATTGTGTACGGAACCGGAGGAGATAGCAAAGGTACTTAATGAATACTTTGCTTCAGTATTCACTACGGAAAAGAATCTTGGCGATTGTAGGGATGACTTATAGTGGACTGAAAAGCTTGAGCATATAGATATTAAGAAAGAGGATGTGCTGGAGCTTTTGGAAAGCATCAAGTTGGAAAAGTCACCAGTACTGGAGGAGACGTACCCCAGGCTACTATGGGAGGCGAGGGAGGAGATTGCTGAACCTCTGGCGATGATCTTTGCATCATCAAAGGAGACGGGAGAGGCTCTGATGGAATTGGAGGGTTGCAGATGTTGTTCCCTTATTCAAGAAAGGGAGTAGAGATAGCCCAGGAAATTATAGACCAGTGAGTCTTACTTCAGTGGTTGGTAAGTTGATGGAAAAGATCCTGAGAGGCAGGATTTAGGAACATTTGGAGAAGCATAATATGATTAGGAATAGTCAGCATGGCTTTGTCAAAGGCAGGTTGTGCCTTATGAGCCTGATTGAATTTTTTGAGGATGTGACTAAACACATTGATGAAGGTAGAGTAGTAGATGTAGTGTATATGGATTTCAGCAAAGCATTTGATAAGGTACCCCATGTACGGCTTATTGAGTAAGTAGGAGACATGGGATTCTAGGGGACCTTGCTTTGTGGATCCAGAACTGGCGTGCCCACAGAAGGCAAAGAGTGGTTGTAGATGGGTCATATTCTGCATGGAGTTTGGTGACCAGTGGTGTGCCTCAGGGATCTGTTCTGGGACCCCTACTCTCCTGATTTTTATAAATGACCTGAATGAAGAAGTGGAGGGATGGGTTAGTAAATTTGCTGATGACACAAAGATTGGGGGTGTTGTGGATAGTGTGGAGGGCTGTCAGAGGTTACAGCGGGACATCAATAGGATGCAAATCTGGGTTGAGAAGTGGCAGATGGAGTTCAACCCAGATAAGTGTGAGGTGGTTCATTTTGGTAGGTCAAATATGATGGCAGAATATAGTATTAATGGTAAGACTCTTGGCAGTGTGGGGGAGCAGAGGGATCTTGGGGTCCGAGTCCATAGGACACTCAAAGTTGCTGCGCAGGTTGACTCTGTTGTTAAGAAGGCATACGGTGTATTGGCCTTTATCAACTGTGGGATTGAGTTTAAGAGCCGAGAGGTAATGTTATAGCTATATTGGACCCTGGTCAGACCCCACTTGGAGTACTGTGCTCAGTTCTGGTCACCTCACTACAGGAAGGATGTGGAAACTATAGAAAGGGGGCAGAGGAGATTTACAAGGATGTTGCCTGAATTGGGGAGCATGCCTTATGAGAGTAGGTTGAGTGAACTCGGCCTTTTCTCCTTGGAGTGGCGGAGGATGAGAGGTGACCTGATAGAGGTGTATAAGATAACGAGAGGTATTGATCTCAAGCTTTAGTGAAAAAGTATATACTATATACAAATAAGTGAAAAAGTTCGAAGTTCGTATCAGATGACGAACCCTGAGACTCATTTTCTTGCAGGCATTTACAGAGAAAAAACAGGAGAATTTTATGAAAAATTATACCTAAACAGAGACTGACAACCAACCAATGTGCAAACAAAAATACTGAGAACATGAGTTGTAAAGAGTCCTTGAAATTGAGTCTGTAGGTTTTGAATCAGCTCGGAATAGTGACGAATTAAGTTATCTATGCTGGTTCTGGAGCCTGATGGTTGTCAGTAATTAATACTGGTGCCTAAACATGTCATATGGGATGTAAGGCTTCTGTACCTCCTGCCCAGTAGCAGTTGCAACAAAAAGCATAGCCTAGGTGGTGAGTTTCTTTGATGATGGGCGCTTTTTTTTCTCATCGCTCCCCTGTAAAGGTACTCAATGGTAGGGGAGGGCTTTGCTGATGTTGCACTGGGCTCTACCCATCAGTTTCTGTAACCTTCTCTGTCACCTGGGCATTGATGTTTCCATACCGGTTAGAACACTCTCTACTGTGCATCCACAGAAGAAAATACCGTGTGAAAGTGCATGGAGTTCATATTCAGATTTAGTTATCACATGGAGTGAAATGAATCGTCTGTGGTAACGACCAGCAGACCTACTCTGTGAGCAGCCTGCAAGTTTCGCCACACATTCCGGCGCCAACATAGCATACCCACAATGCTCCACAGCACAAGCAAAAACAATAAGCAGTTCTTATAAGCATTGGCAATTATTAAATTGAAAATATATTTTGCCATATTTGGATTCTTGGTTGATGGGAATAATTTGATTCAGTATAGGCCATCGAACTTTGAAGCTCCTCCCGTGGAGGGTCAGACACCCTGAGCCAATAGGCTGGTCCTGGACGTATTTCCATCTGGCATAGTTTGCATATTGTTGTTTGATTGTTTGTGGTTTTGTATTGCTATATTTATGCTCTATTCTTGGTTGGTGCAGCTGTAACGAAACCCAATTTCCCTCGGGATCAATAAAGTATGTCTATCTATCTATCTATAGATTTTATTATAATATTTTGGCCTATTATTATAAGCAATACTGGAAAAAACTGCATTTATTCCCCCCCCCCCCAAAAAAAAATACTAGCCCAGCCAGGAAAATCCAGAGTATTAAAACATTCGATGGGAGTGGCCTAACTTTGAGGTAGAAGAACAAAATTATTCAGATACTGAAAACGTGTCTCGGGAACAAGATTCAACAGATCAAGCAGCGATCGTGGGGAGATAAACAGGAACTAACAATTAATGTGGCGACTCGCGTTCGGATTGTGGTTGCAATAGCCAACATCCAGACAGGAAAGAGGTACTGGGGCTTCTGGAGCACCAACGGGACGGAGTAACTGAGGGGATCAGAGGCATGGGCAAGTGGCTGGAAGTCCCCCGAAAGCGCGGGTTTCGCTCCATTAACTTCCCAGACCCCGTTTCCAATTCCAGTCAAATCTCAATCCTGGGACGTGACAGCCGGCCGTTTAGAACAATTTTTAATTCGGCATTTAACACTACTCCATCCCGCTGGCTGGGGTTATCTCCCGTGCTTTGCGGTGGTGGTTCGTCTTGTCCGACGATGACAGGAAACCCGTGCGGGAGAGATTTTGAATCGGAAAAGCCATTCCGCTGGGGCAGTCCCACTCTCCCGACCTCAGGAGTCGCGGTCCAGCGGTTCGAACCAGCGATACAAACTGGGGTCTTCCTCGGAGGCAGTGGATGACCATGACGTCTTGTGTCTTGTATCTTGCCATGCCCTTCACTCTCCACAGAGCGTTGCGGAACCGCCTTCCTGGCGGCTGGATCTGCGGTGCGAGCCGACCTCGCATGCTAGTTCAGGCATGTCCCTATCTTACCGGGGTGTACCGCACCAAAGGTGAGTGAGCTGCCCTGGAATGGACACAAGCCCCTTTACCAGAGCTGCCACCCCTCCCTGGACACCCTACACACTCCTGTGTTTAGGTTCTTTCTTTTGAATGATTTTTTTTCAGTGCGCGGCTGTGCGTTCGACTTTGGCTTGGTTGCAGTGGCGTGCGTTTTTTTTTAGTTCGCGCGATTGGAAACTTGCTGATGTGGCGTTTAATAAATCGAAGACTGTTGGTGTTTGGCTTGTTGACCAATCCCAGCTTTGAGAAGTCAGGCCGGAGAATGGGTGTAACCCCTCGGGAAAGCTTTGCGTAAAGTGCGGGTTGAGTAACCTCTGGATTGGGCTGACCCTGGCGATTGACGTTGAAAAGGTCCAAAGGTCTCCACTGATCCTCAGCCAGCGCGACCCCCTCCCTCCCCCAGCTGCGGTCGGTCGCTGACGCGGACCCCGGGTACGGGGCGGGGTTAGGTCCCGGTGCTGGTTGGAAAGCAGGTGAGGAGAGGGTGGCCGGGAGAGAGGAGGGAAGCTTCGGCAGGAGGACCGGACAGCTGTGCCCTGCGGTCGCCGCAGTTCGTGTCGCCTCGTAGGGCCTGATGGCACTCGGTGTGGGAGAGAACGCGAGACTGCGAACGGGTTTCGGGGCTATAGACTAACTTTACTCCAGAATGCTGTTGCTTTCTTTCATTGTTTGCACGATTTGTGTGGTGTTTTCTCTCTCTCTCTCTCTCTCTTTCTCTCTCTCTCTCTCTCTCTGCACATTGGCTGTCGGTCTTCTTTTAAAGTTGAGTTCTTTTGGGTTTCACACACAAAATACTGGAGGAACTCAGCAGGACAGGCAGCATCGATGGAAAAACAGTACCGTCGACGTTTCGGGCCGAGACCCTTCAGCAGGACGGGAGAAAAAAATGCGGGTCGGACTAAAAGGGCGGGGGAAGGGGAGGGATAATTAACCTGCTGAAGGGTCTCGGCCCAAAACGTCTACTGTATGTACTCTTTTCCATAGGTGCAGCCTGGCCTGCTGAGTTCCTCAGGCATTTTGTGTGTGTTACTTGGATTTCCATAATCTGCAGATTTTCTCTTGTTTCTTTCGGGGTTCTTGCTCTGTGGCTGCCCGTGAGCAGACGAACCTCAAGGTTGAGACTGC
This sequence comes from Mobula hypostoma, assembly GCF_963921235.1. NCBI lineage: Eukaryota > Metazoa > Chordata > Chondrichthyes > Myliobatiformes > Myliobatidae > Mobula > Mobula hypostoma. The sequence goes on from NC_086117.1 coordinate 28,956,347, forward strand.
TCGTCCCCACTGAGAATGGAAGCGGGGACCAGACCCTGCATACTTCACCCCCTCCCGCCCGGATACAGCCTTGCTAGTTCAGGGACCGCGCCATCACATACTCTCTGGTTCGTGATACAGACATTCTCTCCCACCTCAAATCACATGGTTTCTGAGACCGACACTGCCCTCGATCTTCTGACCCATTCCTGCAACTTACTGCCGTTCACCCCGTCCATCAATCACACTCCCAACTCCCTTTCCTCTCGCACAAACCTTTCTCCCTCTCCCCATCTCTGATCTCCCTCTCACCCACCTTACCCCCACCCATCGATCTCTCTCACCACCCCAACCCTCGATCTCCATAGCCCCCTGCGTATCTTCCTCTAGCCCTCTCAATCTTCCTACCCTGCCGATCTCCCTAACCCCTCCCAATTTCCCTCACCCCTCACCTCCCTCTAATTCCCGCAACCTCACTCATGTCCCTCACCATCCCACTCCTCATTCTCTCTAACAACCCCCTGCAGATCTCCCTTAAAACTCCTCGATCTCCCTAAACCCCCAACTCCCATTATCCTCGCCTTTTGATTTTCCTAACCCTCCTAGATCTCCCTCAACCCTGTTCCCCCCCCCCCCCTCCGCCCCGGATCTGCCTAGCCCACAACGTTCGCTTTATTTTTTACAGCTGGATGGGCCAACGATTGCTCTGAGCAGGAAATTTTCATATGGTCCGAAAACTGCACGGCACCTTAAATGTTTTGTTTTGTAATATGCATACAAATCGAATCGTTTACTTATCAATCATACACGGCTACAGCTGAACAAAACAACGTTCCTCTCTAGGGTCAAGGTGCAAGACACACGGGCACACTCAAAATAGCAAGCAGAGAGAACTCACAGTTACGCAAAAAAACACGCATAGATAGTCCAAGAGCCTACGCGACATGTCCAGCAAATTGATGGTGCAGATCCCGGCAACCCAGCCTGTCATTCCACCGATTGAACACTGGAGAACAGCATCGACGGGAAAGGCCAGCTCCCCCCCCCCCCCCACAATTAAGCACGAATGCCAGGCTACTGCACCTCCCCATTTTACATTATCAGTGTCCTGCGACCGCAAGGGAAATATCCAAGACAGTCTCCCACGGCTACACTGCACCCTGCTTTTGCGCACCAACTACGGTGCCTTTGAGTTGCGGGCAACGACACGATCTATACTCGGGTCAGCTCCATCGAACCTAGTCCAGCTCCTCTGGCACACAGGCCGGCTGCTTTGACACCCCAGCCGGCTACTCCGATCAACGAGCAGCGCACTGACACGGTAGGCTTGCTGTACCCAAAGTTTTCGGAGTCCAGAAGCGTCTTATCAAATAACTATTAAAAAATTACCAAATTATAAAAAAAACACCGTTGGTTGGCCCCCGAGGGGACGCTGTGTCCGTCCGCGCTGCCATCCTACTGGAAGGACAATGAATATTTAGAATGAAAATTGAAAGATCACACACTTTTTTTGTTTGTTAATTGGAGGGTGTAATTAAATATAATACAACAAAGGAAATCTTTCACGTTTAGTAAACTTTTTCTTGTCTGTTTTCATTCCTGCTGTTTGCAGACATCCCACCCTGCAAAAGCTAATTTCAGGGAGGTAGCACCACCACCGCCGCCCCGCCGCAACTCCATATCCGCCGCCCCCGGTCGACCTCCAAGGTTGTATGAATACAGGACATTTGATTATGAAAGAACACAACAATTTATTTGATCACATATTGAAACTATTTACATACACACATATATAAATATATATTCCTTGTTGAGTTTAAAAAGGTAAACACGAGGAATTCTGCAGATGCTGAAAATTTCAACACACATCAAAGTTGCTGGTGAACGCAGCAGGCCAGGCAGCATCTGTAGGAAGAGGTACAGTCGACGTTTCGGGCTCCCTCCCCCTCCCACTTTCAAATCTCTTACTAGCTCTTCCTTCAGTTAGTCCTGACGAAGGGTCTCGGCCCGAAACGTCGACTGTACCACTTCCGAGAGATGCTGCCTGGCCAGCTGCGTTTACCAGCAACTTTGATGTGTGTTCCTTGTTGAGTATTTTGTTGGTAGTCTCAATGCTAATAGCTAAATGCTAATGCAAATAGCTTTTCTATTTCTTTGCAAACTTTCCTTGTACTGTGATGTGACAATAGCTGCTGTCTTGGTTGATGAACAGGTTTTGGTTGATGAACAGGTTTTGGTTGATGAACAGGTTTTGGTTGATGAGTTTTTTTCTATTTCTGAATCAGGAAACATTTTCCTGAACAGCTTGCCTCTGTGCTTACACACCTGGGATGGTAGGTTGTGCTCAACAATGAAAGATGTAAAGTACACCTCAGCTCTAGTGATCTTCACTGTCAGACTTTGGTTTTCTGCTGAAAAGAACTGTGAAATATTTGAGCAGCCTTCCCTGAACTTAGCCTCCCTAATATGTTGTGGTCCCTAAAAGAAATAAAAGCATAAGGTGTATCCTTATTATATTGTCTCATGTAATACTTAGCCAGCTAGTTTAAATAATGTTCACTATGCCAATGAATGAATGACACCTGTTAAACTCACCTCAGCCACAGTGGGTTACAGTCATTTAACCCACCATGGGCAATAGAAAAGTCACTGTTGCAAACAGTGCAGCAAGCAAAACTGTCATTATTTTTGACCCCTATTAGGCAGGGGTAAACTTCGTTCAGGCAATTGACCAGCTGTTCATGACTGACTCGGTCAAAAGCTTTTTAGTAATCCAGGAAGCACATGTAAATGTCTTTTTTTTTCTAGACTAGACCTCATTCCACAATCAGTCACAAATTGAAAATCCCTTCACGGGTACCATTACCCGGTATAAATCCGCTATGGCACTCATTAATTTCATTAAGAACTGTCCTTTTTATTCTGCTTAGAAGTATTACTAGCAAGATCTTGGAGGCATGACTTATAAGACTTATAGTTCTAAAGTCTGAGCATTTCGTGCTCTTACTTTTCTTTGTGATCATGACAAACTCTGACACCACAAAATCTGTTGGCCACTTTCCTGTTGAGTAGATTGTATTGCAAAGCCTCGTGATCTCCTCAACCTCTGGGTCGCCAAGGCATTTCAACATTTCAGCTGTAATACCATCTACACCACAAGCTTTACCAGTTTTTAAACTTTCCAGTGGCTGCTCTTACTTCCACTATCAAAATTTCCGGACCTTCCGTCCATGTTCTTCTCACTCACTTGATCATTTCTAGCATCGTAGTACAATTCCCTAATGTATTCCATCCATCTACTTTCCACCTTGTCATTCTCAAAGAGTATGTTCCCATCCTTGTCTTGAATAATGTCAGTCCTTGATTGTTTCCTGTTCCTGTTGGTCATCTCTGCAATCTCCCTGTGCATATCCCTTGAATGATGCAACATGTCCATGGTCTCTATCTTTTCACAATGTTTGATAAACCATTGTTCTTTAGCTTTTGCACATTCTGCTCTTATTTGTTGGTCCAATTCCTTGTACTTAGATGTGTCCTTCTTGTGTTTCCTTCTCTCTTCCATGAGCTTCAGAAGGTGGTCCGTCATCCAGGCTTGTTTAGCTACGCACCTTCTTTTGGGGAGACATTCTTCAGCTGCCATTTGCATACAGTCCTTCAGGTTTGACCACGTTATCTGGTGTCTGCTCCATGTCTTCTACTCTCAGTCCTTTAAACCTATTTTGTACCGCTGCAGAAAATCTTTCACTATACTCGCTCTTCTTCAGTAAGTCCATATCCAGCCTGGCTTTCTTGGTTGCAGCCTTAATCTTAGTCATTAGTGCAATCTTCACCCTAACAACCACCGGGTTGTGATCCAAGCCTATATCGGTACCCGGATAAGTCTTGGCCATCCTAATACTTCTCCTGAAGCGTTTCCTCACTGCAATATAGTCAATTTGTCTCCTTCTGGTATCCCCAGCTTCTTCCAAATGTATAATTCTCGTTTGGGTAATTTGAACCATGTGTTTGCTACCATCAGCTCACACTGTTCACAAAATTGTATAAATCTTCCCCCCCTTTCATTTCTCTCACCTAAGCCATACTGACTAATGATATCCTTGTATTTCACGTTGCCTACTCTAGCATTCAGATCTCCCATAACGAAAAGTACATCAGAGCTCTTTGCATTTTTTAAAGCAGATTCTACATCCTCATAAAACCGTTCCACCTCTTCATCCTCATGCTCACCTGTTGGTGCATACATTTGGACTAGCGTAACATCGAAAGGCTTTCCTTTTAATTTTACCATTATGACTCTATCAGATATGGACCAAAACCCAGCCATTGCATTGTAGATCTTCTTCATAATAATTCCAATGCCATTGGCATGGCTCTCTCCTCCAGAGTATATCATCGCAAAATCATTCTTGTCAACTGTTCCAGCCTCTGTCCAACAGACTTCGCTTTCTCCCATAATATCCAGCTTCATTCAAGATATCTCAAGAATCGCATTATCAAGCTTCCCCGCTTGATACATTGTTTGAACATTCCATGTCCCTATCCATAAGGTACTTCCCCTAGTTTTCAGTCTATCATTAGCCAGTGCCACACGTCCTTTCGGATTTGGTGTGCCGCCTTAATTCCCAACAGACCTACAATTCCCAAGGTCGTTATCTTCTTCTTTGTGGCTATGTACAGCAGAATCGCTTGCAAGGGGCCCAGGTTCAACTGCACAACGCACGTCTCTTCTAACTAAGTGCATAGCATACGATTTGTAAGAGAGAGATATGTGGTGAGGCTTTATTCTCTTCCATAGAAGATGGCCGTTGGCTCATAAGGAGATCATCGCCCTTTGTCATTGGGGCTCATTGGGGCTGGATGGGAAAGATGTTCGACTGATTGCGAGACTGTACTGGCATCAAAAGGCAGTAATAAGAATTAATGGTGGGAATTCACCGGACGTTGAGATCCAAAAAGGGGTTCACCGGGGCTGCATTATCTCCCCTTTATTATTTAACATTTACTCAGAGGTAATCTTCAGGGTGCTGACGATGAAGCTGGTGTCCAAATTGGAGGAGTGACGGTGAACAACTTGAGGTATGCAGATGATTCAGTGTTGTTTGCTGAGACTGTGGACGAATTACTCAGAATAGTAGATAAGATAAATGCTGAAGGAGAACGATTTGGAATGAAAATAAATGCTGCAAAGACAAAGATGATGGTAGTGTCACGGAAAAAAGATGATGGATGATGGAAGTTTATGTACTTGGGAGAGATGGTCATAGAGGATGGGAAATGTGATACAAAAATTAGATGAAGAATTGAGATTGCAAGATCAACGTTCTGGAGCCTGAGTGATGTGCTGTGTGGCAAGAGGTTGGACTTTGGGCTGCGTTGTAGAATTTGGAAATGCTACGTCTGGAGCAGTCTGTTGTATGGAGTTGAACCATGGACCTTGTGCAAGGAAGCGCAATGACGACTGAAGGCATTTGAAATGTGGTGTTTAAGGAGAATGCAGAAAATTAGATGGGTGATGAAGGTCAGTAATATGGAAATGTTGAAGAGAGCGAGGAGAGAAAAGAAGTTGCTGAAGAAGGTGCAGAAAAAGAAGCTGGAATATGCCAGGCACTTGTTAAGAAATGGTGGACTGCAGAAATTGTTATTGGAAGGGATGACAGAAGGAAAGAGGGAACGAGGAAGGCAGGTACGATAATGTGAGGCAGTGGACTGGGTTGAGTTATGCTGAGGCCAGAAGAAGAGCACAAGATCAAAGAAGATGGAGGTGCATAGCCACCAACTCTGGATTCGGGACGGCACCCACTGACTGACTGACTGACATGTTATATATTTTCTTTTTTTGGAACACTCTGCCATGGCACTGCAGGACAATAAACTGAACTGGTGGACAATGAAAGAGAGAGAGAGAGGTTGACTGTAAAGCCCGCCTGCAGAGAAAACTGATAGTTCTACTTAGCACAAGAGAGACCAATCAGGATGTTCTCTCTGTCACTCTCTCACTGCATCCGTCACTCGTTCTCTCTGTCGCTCTCTCTCTCCCTCTCGCTCGCTCGCTCTCAAAAAAATCCATTTGCAGGATATTGTATATAATTTGCGGGCATCAGGGAGCTGCTATCAATATGCGGGAGACTCCCGGAACTTCTGGGTGAATTGGGATGTCTATGCATGGTAACAGGCTATGTCCACGGGAGCATTTTAGTTACTGAGTGGCCATTACTATATTTCAGTTACAGCGCAGTTTAGATGGAACAATGCCCCTCAAACTTCCTTACTCCCTCAATTTCCCTCACTACACACCTCCCTCGATTTTCCTCACTCCCCCTCGATCATCCTCACTCCCTCTATCTCCCTTACCCAGATGACCCTCATCTACCCCATCTTCCATTCACTCCACTCCCTTCATTCTCTTCCCTTCCCTTTCCTCCCTTTTCCTCACTCTCTCCTTCCTCCCACCTCCTCTGTATGTCTGAGATCCACTCCTACCAAGTTTCATTATGTCCGGAGATTCCTACCATTTCTTTGCTCCCACCCCACCCAGCTTTGGAGTCCGTATGAGACATCATTGGAGGCCCCTATTCTTGCAGACCCTCCTTTATTAGGGAAACTGTTAACTTGTTCATTTCTCATTCGCACATCTAGAAGCCGGACCTGTTATGACACTGAGTGAGTCAGAATGACTCCGAGTTTCTGGCCATGTTTGTGGGAGGAGACCTTTTTATACTTTCTCAATGGATGTCATAGGTATTAGGGTTAAGTATTGGTCAAAGTGAATCTTGAATATTGGAAGCCCAGAATCTGTGTATTCATTGACTTACATAATTGTGCACATGTTGATCCAGGGACTTTGTACTAAACAATTGTTGTTCATTCACCTGATAGCTGATGAACAGAGTTTTGATGCACAATTCAGAGTCACAGAAAAGTCATGGCAGGAAGGGAGACTTTTATGTCCATTGAACCAATCAAAGGAGCCCTGCAAATTCTTGCCTTTCAAGTACTTACCCGTTTGAATCTGCAGTTGAAACTGCAACCACTGATAATCCCAGTATTCCAGACCCTAGCCACTCATAATGCCTGAAAAGTTTTATCTTCACATCACTTTACACTGTTTTGCCTGACACCTTCAATCGATGTCCTCTAGTTTTTGATCTTCCCCACAGTGGGAAGTTTCTGTCCATGTAGGGTCTTCATGACTTTAGACCATGAGACATTGGAGCAGATTTAGGCCGTTGTTCAGCCCATTGAGTCTGCTCTGCCATTTGCTCATATCCATTTCCCTCTCAACCCCTTTCTCCTGCTTTCTTCCCATAACCTTTCATACCAAGGTATCAAGAATCTATCAACCTAATTGACCTGGTCTCCACAGCTGCCTGTGGCAGAGAATTCCACAGATTCACCAGCCTCTGGCTAAACAATTTCCTCCTCATCTCTGTTCTAAATGAATGCGCCCCTAGTCTAAGGCTGTGCCCTCTGGTCTTAGACTTCCCCACTATAAGAAACATCTTCTCCACATCTACTCTATATAGGCTTTCAATATTCGATAGGTTTCAATGAAGTATTCCCTTATTCTTCTGAATTGCAGTGCAGGCCCAGAGCCATCAAACACTCTTCATATGACAAGCCTTTCATTCCTGGAATTATTTTCATGAACTTCCTTTGAAGCACATCCTTTTTTAGATAAGGGGCCAAAAAAGTGCTCTCAATACTCTAAGTGAGGCCTCAGCATTGCCTTAAAAATCCTCAGCATTACCTCCTTGCTTGTTTAATATTCTAGTCGCCTTGAAATGAATGCTAACATTGCATTTGTCTTCTTTGCAACAGACTCAACCTACAAACTAACCTTTAGGAAATCCTGCACAGGACTCCCAAACCCTTTACACCTTGGATTTCTGAATTTTCTCCCTGTTTAACAAGTAGTCTACACTCTTATTCCTCTACCATAGTGCATGACCATACTCTTCCTGGCACTGTATTCCATATGCCTTTTCTTTGCCCATTCTCCTAATCTATCTAAGTCCTCTTGCAGCCTTCCTAAAACTACCTAACCCTCTATTTATCTTTGTATCATCCACAAATTTGGCCACAAAGCCATCAATTCCATCATCCAAATCATTGACATATAATGTGAGAAGAATCGGTTCCTACACAGACCCCTGTGGAACAGCACAAATCACGGGCAATCAGAGAAGGCTCCCTTTATTCCCACTCTTTGTCTCCCTCCAATCAGCCAATGCTCTATCCGTGCTAGTATCTTTCCTGTAATACCATGGGCTTTAATCTTGCTAAGCAGCCTCGTGTGTGGCACCTTGTCAAAGGCCTTTTGAAAATCCAAGTACACAACTTCCCTTGATTCTCCTTTGTCTATCCTGCTTGTTATTTCCTCAAAGAATTCCAACACATTTGTCAGGCAAGATTTTATCTTAAGGAAACCATGCTGACTTTGGACCATTTTATCAGGTGCCCTCAAGTACCTGAAAATCTCATTCTTAGCAATTGACTCCAACATCTTCCCAACCACTGAGGTCAGGTTAACTGGCCTATAATTTCCTTTCTTCTGCCCCTCTCCCTTAAAGAATGGAGTGACATTTGCAATTTTCCAGTCCTCTGGAACCATGCAGAATCTAATGATTCTTGAAAGATCATTACTAATGCCTCTACAATCTCTTCAGTTATCTCTTTCAGAACCATCAGGTGTAGTCCATCTGATCCAGGTGACTTACCTACCTTCAGGCCTTTCAGCTTCCCAAGCATCATCCCCCGATAATAGCAACTGCACTCACTTCTGCCCCCTGACACTCTTGGACTTCTGGCATACTGCCACTGTCTTCCACAGTGAAGACTGATGCAAAATACTTATTCAGTTCATCCGCCATTTCCTTGTCCACCATTACTACCTCTCCAGCATCGTTTTCCAGTGGTTTGAAATGCATTCTTGCCTCTTCTTTACTCTTCACATTTCTGAAAAAAAAAACATATGCATCCTTTTTTATATTACTGGGTAGTTTACCTTCATATTTCATCTTTTTGCCCCTTATGGCTTTTTAGTTGCATTCTGTTGCTTTTTATAAGCTTCCCAGTCCTCTAATTTCCCATAGGTTTTTGCTCTATTATATGCCCTCTCTTTTGCTTTTATATTTGCTTTGACTTCACTTTTCAGCCTTGGTTGTGTCATCCTACCTTTAGAGTGCCACTTTGTTTTTGGGGTATATCTATCCTGCACCTTCCGAATAGCTCCTAGGAACTCCAGCCATTGCTGCTCTACCATCATTCCTGCCAGTGTCCCCTTCTAATCAACTTTGGTCAGCTCCTCTCTCATGCCTCTGTAATTCCATTTACTAAGACTGTAATACTGATACATTTGACTTTAGCTTCTCCCTCTCAAACAGCAGGGTGAATCCTACCATATAATGATACCTTAACTCCCAAATCAAATCCGGCCCATTACACAGCACCCATTCCAGAATAGCTGATCCCCTAATGAGCTCAACCACAAGCTGCTCTAAAAGGTCATCCCATAGGCATTCTACAAATGCATTCTCTTGAGATTCAAAATCAGCACCAACCTGATTTTTCCCAATCTACCTGCATATTGAAATCCCCCATGAGTATTGTAACATTGTCTTTTTGACATACCTTTTCTATGTCCCATTGTAATTTGTAGCTCACATCCTGGCTACTGTTCAGAGGCCTGTATATAACTCTCATCAGGTTTTTCTAACCTTGCAGTTCCCTAACCCTACCCACAACAACTCTACATCTTCTGATCCTATGACACCTCTTTCTGCCTACCTGTCTATCCTTTCCATACAATATGTATCCTTGGATGTTAAACTCCCAACTATAATCTTCTTTCTGCCTCAATTTAGTGATGCCCATAACGTCATACCTGCCAATCTCTAATTGCACTACAAGATTATCTACCTTGTTCCATATACTCTGTACATTCAAATATAACACCTGTATTCTTCACCCTGTTTGATTTCGTCCCACTGTTACACTGCAGCTCATCCACTGACTGCAATTTTGCCTGTCGTTCCTGACAATCTCACTACACACTACCTCTGCTTGTATACCAACTGCCCATCTTCAGCTCTAACACTCAGCTGCCCTCTGCACACCGCTGTTGTAACACAGTTGAGATACTGTCACCTTCTTGTCAGCTTGAACCAGTCTGGCCATTCTCCTTTGACCTCTTTCATTAACAAGGCATTTTCCCCCACTGAACTCTTACTTGCTGGATGATTTTTTTGTTGTTCACACCATTCTCTGTAAACTCTAGAGACTGTTGTGCGTGAAAATCTCAAGAAATTGGCAGTTTTTGACATACTCAAACCACCCCATCTGGCACCATCAGGATGCCATGGTTAAAGTCACTTAGGTCACATTTCTTCCCCATTCTGATGTTTGGTCTGAACAGCAACTGAGCCTTTTGACCATGTCTGTATGCTCTTATGTATTGAGTTTCTGCCATGATTGGCTGATCAGATATTTGCATTACGGAGCAGGTGTATAGCTATATCTAATAAAGTGGCCACTATGTTGTGAAAATTGTTACTTTGGGGCAGCAATAAAGTGCAATACATGAAAAATGAATGTAAGGTACAATAAGAAATATGAAAAATATGTTGTGCAGAGAGCAAATTAGTAAGGTAGGGCTCATGGTTTCATGGACCGTTCAGAAATCTAATGGCAGAGGGGAAGAAGCTATTCCTAAAATGTTGAGTGTGTGTCGTCAGGGTTCTGTACCCACTATATTGGCTCCTTTCTTGTTTACCCTGTATACCTTGGACTTTAGATACAACACTGAGGCATGTCATCTGCAGAAATTCTCTGATGACTCTGCAGTGGTTGGGTATATAAAGGGAGGGCAGGAGGATGAACATAGGGTCCTGGTGGAGGACTTTGTCAAACAGTGCAAGCTGAATCATCTGCAGCTCAACATCAGTCAGACAAAGGAGATGGTGATAGATTTTAGGAAGGCTAAGCCTGCACTGCTCCCTGTTACGATTGATGGTGAGGACCTGCAAGTACCTAGGGGGGCACCTGGATGACAGACGAGTAGAGCACCAACACAGAGGCTGTGTACAAGTAGAGCCAGAGTCGCCTTTACTTTCTGAGGTTCTTTGGAGTATGCAGGCCTCTCCTTCACATGTTCTATCAGTACAATCTTCAGTGCAGTGGTGTGCTGGGGCAATGGCATCAACACGGGTGATACCGACAGGCTCAATAAACTGATTAGAAAGACTGGCTCTGTTATAGGAGTTAAACTGGACACACTGAAGGCTGTGGTAGAACAAAGGACCCTAATTAAAATCCTGGCAATTCTGGACAATGTTTCTTACCCTCTGTGTGCCTCCTTGGCTGAACAGAGGAGCACTTTTAGTAATAGACTAAGGCAACTACGCTGATCTAAAGAACACTATATGAGGTCATTCTTACCTTCAGCCATTAGGTTCTATAATGAGTCAACCTGTAACTGGGAAAGTGATGAGCCCCTTCTGTTAGACTGTTTGAGGTAACTTTTTAAAAAAATTCTTTCGTAGCTTTCTTCTAATATTTGTTTATCTGTGCACTTGTAATGCTACTGTGGCACTGTAATTTCCTTTGGGATCAATAAAGTATCTATCTGTCTATCTGCTAATGAGAAGAGGGCATATCCTGGCTGATAATGAATGCTGCCTTCTTGAGGCATTTCCTGTTGTAGACGTCCTCAGTGGTGGGGAGGCCAGTGCCCATGATGGAGATGGGTAAGTTTACAACCTTCTGCAGCTTTTTGTTTTACCAATCCTGTGCATTGCCTTGTCTATACCAGATGGTGACACAACAGTCAAAATATTCTCCATGGTACATCTGAAGAAATTTGCTCGGGCATTCGGTGACAAACCAAATCTCCTCAAACTCCTAATGAAATATATCTGCTGGCGTGCCTTCTTCGTAATTGCACCAATGTGTTGGGCCATGAACACAGTGTAGAGAGAATATTAAGTTCCCATTCTTATTTTAGAAAATAATAAGTATCTGCAGATGCTGGAAATATGAAATAAAAGCAGAAAATATTGGAAGCACTCAGCAGGTCAGGTGGCATCTGTACAGAGCTAATGTTTCAGGTCTGGGACTTTCCATCAAACATAGTGATAGTCATAGTCATACTTTATTAATCCCGGGGGAAATTGGTTTTCATTACAGTTGCTCCATAAATAATAAAAAGTAATAGAACCATAAATAGTTAAATAGTAATATGTAAATTATGCCAGTAAACTATGAAATAAGTCCAGGACCAGCCTATTGGCTCGGGGTGTCTGACCCTCCAAGGGAGGAGTTGTAAAGTTTGATGGCCACAGGCAGGAATGACTTCCTATGATGCTCTGTGTTGCATCTCGGTGGAATGAGTCTCTGGCTGAATGTACTCCTGTGCCCACCCAGTACATTATGTAGTGGATGGGAGACATTGACCAAGATGGCATGCAACTTAGACAGCGTCCTCTTTTCAGACACCGCCGTGAGAAACTAATGTTTCTCTTTCCTCAGAAGTTGCCTGATCTGAGAGTTTCCAGTATGCTCCCTTCTAGTTTAAGCTTTTTGTAACTGCTGCAATATCACAGTTCCATGTGGCTAGTTTTATATTGTGGCTGTGCATGCATGTACCGGTGCATATGACAGTGAACGTGACTTTGACCTTGGCTAACAGTGCGTGCACTTCAGCAAATTAATTACGGGGCGTCTTTGCAATCATGGGCAAAGCAACCAGAACAAGCTATTCAAGCCTCTGAGCCTCTTATCTGAGATGAGGAGGAGACTGTTCATTCCTTTTGAATGTTACATAGATACAGGAGTTGTCTTACTAGCCTGTTAACTAGGAGCAGGAGGTAGCAAGGTTGAAGGCAGAAAAAAAGTTCAAACGACAGGAGGGTTGCAGGATTAAGGCACCAAAAGAGAGGGGAATGGGAAAAGAAAGGGTACCTTAACCATCATTTCTTCCTTTAGCTGTCCCATTTTTACCCTCTATAATGCCTATTAAAGTTAATTTTAACACGCATTCCATAATATCATATACATACTTTCTTCTTTTTCCCTTCGCCACTCCAATGTCCTCTGCAATACCTTTGAGCCTGTTAGAGCTGTATTTCAATGCAAGAGGACAGACCTGAAATAATTATTCCCCCTAATGGTTCTCCTCTTGCCCCTCCTCATCACCTGCCCATCACCATCCTCTGTTGCCCCTCTTCCTTCCCTTTCACCCATGGTCTACACTCCTCTCCTATCACCTTCCAGCCTCGTAACTCATCCACCCATCACCTCCCAGCTTCTCACTTCACCCTCCCCCACCCACCTGCTTTCCCCCTCACCTGGCTTCACCTAACACCCCTAGCTTGTACTCCTTCCCTTCCCTCAACCATCTTCCCCTTTCCTTTTCAGTCCTAATGTATGGTCTCGGCCTGAAACTTTGGCCGTTTATTCGTCTTCAGATGTTTCTTGACCTGCTGAGTTCCTCCAGCATTTTGTGTTTGTTGCCCTTCAAATACTTATTTATGTTTCTTTCTGAAATACTGCCTGTACTGAGTATTTCCAGAATTTTCTGATCTTTGTTCATTTCCAGTATGAAGCTGCACTTATTGTATATTCCTTTATCAGCATAGACACTCCCCTCCTGTAACTGCCTAACCTCTTACAAATTTGGCAACGCCTGTGATACATCTATTATTTGTTTGAAAGGACAGGCGAGATAAGACTATACAACAAGTGCCAGATAGTGACATGTGTAGGGGCACATTTAATAACCAGAGTTGTATGTAATATATTTGTACAAAAAGCTGTATTACTGTAGCCAACTCTGCCCCATTTTATCTCACATAATGGACCAAATTGACAGTTTCTGCTTTGAAGTAGTCTTTCTAGGGGATGCTTGTCTGGCTAATTTCAGGTTTGAAAAGATGTCGGCGCTGTACAAGGAGGGGACAAAAGGAGAACATTATTCTTCATCGGAGCAAGAGATTTTACTGCTCAACAGCACAATTGTGATGACAGTCTAGAACCTCACTTGTGTCAAGGGTGTCTTTCACCTTTAATAAGGAGATTAGATAACTTTTACAGATGACATGCAATTATATAGCATCTTTTGGTATGATTCAGACATCGTCAGTCAAAAATTGACATCAAGCCACATGAGGTGTTACGACGGGTGCAAAGAACTACAAAGAGCACTGGCACAAGAAAGATCAGGGGGCCCCAGCATCCAGGCCATGCTCTGTTCTCACCGTTACCATCGGGAAAGGGGTACAAGAGCTTTAGGTCCCACACCACCAGGTTTAGGAACAGCCATTACCCTTCAACCATCAGGCAGCATGGGTAACTTCACTCACAACAACTCTGAACTGATTCCACAACCTATGAACTCTCTTACAAGGACTTTACCACTTATGTTCTCAATATTATTTCTTTACTTATTATTATTATTATTACTTTTGTATTTGCATTTTGTCTTCTTTTGCACATTGGTTGCTTGTCAGTCTTTGTGTGTAGTTTTTCGTTGATTCTATTGTTTTTGCCTGCAGAAACCATGAATCTCGGGGCAGTATTTGATGACATATACATACTTTGATAATAAATTTACTTTGAACTTGGTCAAAGAGCTAGGTAGGTGTTAGGAACATGTTAAAACTGAGAGAAGAAGGGAAGTTTAAGAAGAGAAGTCCAGAGTTTTAAGTGGGAATAATGAAACCCATCAGTACTAATGATAAAAATGGTTGCAGGGGGGAATGAAGCAATGGAAAGGAGGGGAGGAGAAGATGGCGATGCGATGCAATGCACGGCCGCTCCGAAATGATATCGTATTTGTAAGTAGGTACCGTGCACAATCCTGATTTGATGGAGACAGACGTGAGAAGCACGGAGGAACATCTGGTGAAACTTTTGAAATGGCTGCTTCGCTGCTGCTGCTACTGTGCGATCGAGAATCTCTGGAGTGGAAGGCCCCAAATCCTCGGCTTTGCCTATTGCCTGTTGCCGGGACCGGGGTCGAAGCGCTCGGCAGAGGGTGCTCAGTGCTCGGTGTTGGAGGGCTGGTTGGAGGCTTGAAGTTTTCGGACGGACTCAAGTCAAGAGTCAGCTGTGGTCGGGTGCTTCCAGGGTGCTGCATCGGCAAGCTTGCAGCGCTGGCAGCTCGTGGCAGGGAGAGTTTTTCTTCCTTCTACCGTCTGCGTGAGATGATGGGACTTTCAAGGGACTTTGAGACTTTTTTTTACCGTGCCCATGGTCTTTTTTTTTATCAAATTACGGTATTGCTTTGCACTGTTGTAACTATATGTTATAATTATGTGGTTTTTGTCAGTTTTTCAGTCTTGGTTTGTCTTGTGTTTCTGTGATATCATCCTGGAGGAACATTGTATCATTTCTTAATGCATGCATTACTAAATGACAATAAAAGAGGACTGTGTGTCCTCATAATCTAATGTGGAAGGATTTAAAAACAAGGATGAGGACTTTTGAGTGGACCAGGAGTCACTAACCTAAGTCTTATTTTTTTGCTTTACAGTTGACCATGAGCTCCACCGCCTCTACTCTCCGAATAGCAACTTTCTGCAGGAACTCCCAGAATTTCCTGATAAAATCTGGTCTACAGTATTTCAGTTCAGCTTCACGGAGCTTGACACCAGAAGGGAACGTGCCCGGCAGTAAATCCCTCAAACAGGAGAAACTAGACGGGAAAGGTCCAACAAAATCATTGCCAGAATGCGCCGATGTGGTGGTGATGGGTGGTGGCAGCGTGGGCTGTCAAACGCTGTACCATTTGACAAAAATGGGGATGACCAACGTGGTCCTGCTGGAGCGCGACCAGCTGACGGCTGGCACTACTTGGCACACAGCTGGTAAGGATGAGGGTTGGCTTAGGGTGGGCAAGGGTGAGGTCAGAGTGCCAGAGACTACATTTGCAAATACAAAGTGAATAGAGTGAAAGCCAAATGCTGCTCAGTTGGGGTGAGAAGGAAACTGTGGAGGAATTTGACACTCTCAGAGAATCATAGTGAGTGCAGTGGATAGAAGGGAATAGGTGGATGTTGTATACCTGGATGTCCAAAGGGAGTTTGATAAGGTGCCACATGAAAGACTTAACCATATGATAAGTTTGCGTGGAGTTGGAGGTAATGTATTAGCATGGCTAATACATTATTGGTTAACTGATAGATGGCAGAGAGTTGTGATAAATGGGTATTTTTCTGTTGGTATCAGTGGTGAGGGCAGACGCTAATGCTGGACTGGCAGCCCTTCATGATTTACATTAACGAGTTGGAAGAGTAGACTGTGTGCCATTTTTGCTGATGGCACTAAATTGCATGGAAAGGCAAATTGTGAAAAAGATGTGGAGAGTCTGAAGAGAGATGTAGATAGGTTAAGTGGGTAGCAGTGGTCGGGCAGATGGAATACGTTGGTAGATGCAAGGTCCTCCACTTTGAAAGGAAAATAGAAGATCAGATTATTATTTCCATGGTGAAAAATTGCAGTAGGCTGCTGTGCAGAGGGAATTGCGAGTGCTTGTGCATGAATCACAAAAGGTCAATTTGCAGGTCCAACAAATTATTAAGAAGGCAAATGGCCTTCATTGCTAGAGGGATTAAATTTAAGAGCAGGAGATTATGCTGTACAGGTACAGATGAGACCACACCTGAGTACTGCATGCAGTTCTGATCTTCATCCTTGAGGAAAGGTATACTGGCTTTGGAGACTGTACAAAGGAAGTTTACCAGGTTGATTTTGGAGAGGAGGGTGGTAGCCTATGAGGAGAGATAGAGTGCGTGGGACTATAGTCACTGGAATTTAGAAGAATAAGAGGGGATCTTATATAAAAATATAAAGTGATAAAAGGGATAGATAAGATAGAGGTGGAAAATTGTTTCCACTGATAAGTGAGACCAGAACCAGGGGTCATGGCTTCAAGATTCGAGACGAGAGATCACCGACAGAAGACCGAGGTGAGAGGTATCTGCTTTTCCCAGGAAGTAGTAAATCTGTGGAATATTCTGCCCAGTGAAGCAGTAGAGGCTACCTCATTAAATATATTTAAGACGCACTTAGATAGAGTTTTGCATTGCAGGGGAATTAAGGGTTATGGGGAAAGGACAGGTAAGTGGAGCTGGGTCCCATGCCAGATAAACCATGATCTTATTGAATGGTAGAGCAGGTTTGATGCACCAGATTTCCTACTCTTGCTCTCATTTGTTATGTTGTAATGTTAAGTTGTGCCCAGGCAAAGGCAACACAGACATTTTCCTTGGGTGAGATTGGGCCATTCAGCCCCTTAAGCCTGTTCTATCATTTAATCAGATCTATGCTGATCTGTGTTTTCTTTCCCTACTTTATTGCCCTCCGCAAACATCCCTCATTCTTACTTTATTCACATTTATGACTCAACGCTTCAAAAAATTTAATTGTGTGTGGGTGAGGGGAGAAGAATAGGAGAGTTCTGTGTTTTTGTTAACTCTCCTGGTGATAAACTCTTCTGGTTCTAAAATCCAGCTTGTCTTATTGACTTTGCAACATTCCATGAGAGGAAATCAATTTATTTGGTCGTCTTAAACAGTTAGTAGAGTCGCTGACTCATGCTTCCAGCAATAGCTTACTCAGCAAGGCAGAGTGGCACAGCAGTCAGTGCTGATGTCTTACAGCTCCAGTGATCCACATTCAACTGTGACTTCAGGGGCTGTCTGTGTGGAGTTTGCATGTTCTCCTTGTGATCACGTGGGTTTCCTCCCAATACTCTGGTTTCCTCCACATCCTGATGTTATGTGGGATGGTAGGTGATTTGGCCCCTGGTGTTAAGGAGAACCTAGGGCAGATGTGGGGTCGGAGGTGGGGTGGTGGGGGGGGGGTGGTTCATGATGACGGGAACACAGGGAGAATAATAAACATTCTGCAGAGGCTGCACATCCAGAGTAACACGCACAAAAGCTGGAGGCCGTCAGCAGGTCAGGCAGCATCTTTAGAGAAGAATAAACAGGTGATGTTTTCAGCCTAGACCCTTTATTGGGGCACTTAATGAAAGGCCTCGGCCTGAAAGGATTGTTTATTCCTCTCTGTAGACGCTGCCTGTCCTGCTGAGTTCCTCTAGCCTTTCTGGTGAGGGCTATGAGTGTGGTAGTTGATGGGCTGAAGGACCTGTCTCAATGACCTTAATGAACCATAGAATGTACGTTATATTCAAAAGGAATACAAGCCCATGTAGCCTGCTCTAATAACGTTTGATTTCCTGATATCATTGCCATGAGTCCATTTTGTCAATGCTTCCATTTCAGCGCCAGTGTACTTATGGGTGCTGTGGTCCCCAGGGCTGTGACTTTCCTCATTCCAGTCCCCTTCCCCTTCCACAGGACTGTTGTGGCAGTTGCGACCCAGTGACATTGAGGTTGAGCTCCTGAAACACACGCGACAGGTTGTGAGTAAAGATTTGGAGCAGGAGACCGGGTTACACTCGGGTTGGATTGAGAACGGTGGCCTCTTCATAGCCTCCAACAAGCAGCGTCTGGATGAGTACAAGCGCCTAATGTCGGTAAGATTCATGGCAGCATGCAGACTTCGAAAAGCACCAGAACGCACTTCATGTGAGATGAGTCGATATTTAAATCGATGGGCATGTCAGGGTTCGGTCTCCCTCTGGTTCAGTTGGGTATGTTTTGACTGACCGCAAGCTGGAGTTAAGTGGCTGTCATTAACTGAATGGTCTTCTCTGTTTCCAACATCTGCTGTGCCTTCTCTTGGTTGCTGTTTGCTGCCTTTAGCTCCTTCAATGCCGGATCTGAATTTCTCCCCCAAATCCAAATTCCATTCCGTTTCCTCCTCTGGAAATGTGTAGTCTTGTTCCAATCTTAGTTCATGAAAACAGAATCAAATTACAAACGTTTGTAATTCAGGATCTTAATTATAGCTGTATTCTCCTTTGTTCGTAGCCTAGCACTCTCTGTGATTATCCCTTTAAATACACGAGCTTCTTCACTCTAAGGGCCGTGAGAGTGTGGAACGAGCTGCCACCACACAAGGTGCACATGAGCTTGATTTCAAAGTCTGAACAGGTACATGGATGGTAGGGGTATGGAGGCCTATTGTTCCTGTGCAGGCAGTGTAACACCTTGGTTCACGTTTTTACTGTTATGCTGCAGGTATTTCATTCAGCAGTTCTGTGAGAGCAGCCTGTTTGGGTTACTGTTGAAGATAAGGGATGATGAGGAATGTGTGTCATCCAATTAGGATGGTGGAACTGGGGAGGGGAGAGGTTTTTGGTGAGGGACACTAAGTTGGTTTGGGGCTTTTGTTTGGTGGGAGATGAAGAAAGAATATGTTGGAGAGAATTCAACCCAGTGCGGGACCGTGATTCGATGGAGCCAGGTGCGGAGATCGATTGAGGATCGGTGAATATTGGTGAAGGGTTGAGCTCCAATTTGTGCACATTTGACTGTTTAATTAAAATGGGCCCTTTTCATTTTCTTTACCAACCCTTTAGTTCAGATTCATAAGTATTATTCTTTAATCGTATGCAGTGTGCTGTCTGTATTTCATGACACTAATTGGTAACGGTAGCAGATTACACAGCGTCCACACAAACCGGCGTTTGGGGTGTGAGAGCCGTCTCAATCTCACAGGTTTGGTGGGACCGGAGTGTGTCTTCCCCAGACTTACTCAGCCAAGCAAACCAGGGGGGTTTCAGCAATTTAAATGGTTTGGCATGGACTAGATGGGCTGAAGGGCCTGTTTCTGTGCTGTACTTTTCTATGACTCTATTGCTATGACTAGTTTGGATTGCCTTCATGACATCTACTGGTATTTGGACATGTTCCCCATTTGCTCACATCTCTCTGCCTCATTACCATCCTTTGTATATTCCTCGATTTACGTGAGGCTCTTTGCTTCTCCCCTCACTGGGTCTCCCTCTTACTCACATTTGAAAGTTTTCACTGCTCAAACATTAACCTGTCGCTCATGCTCCCGGCCAGTTCTTTTCAGTTTGAGGCTGATTATCTTAATTGGCAGAACCTTCTCTTTCACCCTCAGCTTAGATATGTTAAGCAAGTGAGTCCATTATGTGTTCTCGGGATAAGGGCGTAACTAGAAAGGTTGGCGTTTAGTACCATTCCCTAACGTCTTTTGTGAAGCAACTTCAGCTTTAGTGATTATCATGGTTGTGGTGAAAGTGCTTCTGCAGGCTCTTGGGTTATATTCTTAAGAAAGCCCTTTACTCCGACTGGGGCATAGGCCACCGACAGCAGATTGCCAGAGTCCTTTGTCCTGGGGCCTGTCTTTCAAGTCGTCCCCAGGTGTAGCCCATCTTCATCCTCCCTCTCCCAGGGATGAGGTCTTTGGAACTTCTGTAGGCGTTTCTGTAGCACCTAATTTTTACAGGATGGGTTGTTAGCCCCAAGCCCAACGCTTTTCCTTTTGCTACTGGGCTTGGGGCCGTGCGTGGCAGAGTTTCTTGGGTTGTATACAGTACTCCATGAATATGACTTGATAACAACGAGGGAAGCTGGGATAGTGTGGTTAGGATGAGAACTCAGAGATAATTCTGATCACACAGAACACACTGTCCTTACCCTTCAGGTGTCAACTTCAGCCCAGCATGTTGCATTCTCAAATCCAGGACAGTTTTTGAAGGATCAAACCCTGTTTCAGAAAGTGGAGCCCATAACACACATTTAGACACAGAAAAAGGTCACTTCATCATTTGCGTCATAAAACTCAGAACAGGAGCAGGACTTTCATCCCATGATGTCATTGCTGAAATCAAAGCTGAGTTGAACTAAACATCTCCTGCCTGCACATGATCCATATCCTTCCATTCCCTTGTGCCAATCTAACAGCCTCTAATACTCTGCCTCTGGCAGCACATTCCATGCACCTTCCATTCTCTGTGTAAATAAAAATCTTGTCCGGCATATCTCCTTTAAACTCCACACCACCTTAAATACATGTCCTTTGGTAGTTGACATTTCCATCCTGGGGAAAAAGAGTCTTACTATCTGCCTCATATTTTTATAAACTTCTGTCAGGTGTCCTCTCAGCCTTTTGATGCTCCAGAGAAAATTGTCCAATCTCTCCTTGTAGCTCATATGCTTTAATCCAGACAGCATGCTGGTGAACCTTTTCTGCATGCTTTCCAAAGTCCTACACCCTTCCCGTAATGGGGCCACCAGAACTGCACAGGATACTCCAGTGTGGCCTAAGCAATATAGATACAACATGAGTTTCTTACAAATGTGCTCAGTGCCCCAACCAGTGAATATGAGCATGACAAACACCTTCTTCACAACCCTATCTACTCTCGGTAAGCTATGTACTTGGAACCCAAGATCCCTCTGTACATCAATGTTTTTAAGAGTCCTGCTATTAACTGAGTACATCCCCTTTACAAAATGCAAACAAGACCTCCTAAAGAGCAACACATCACGCTTGATTAAGCTCCATCTGCTGTTTCTCTGGTGAAACCTGCACCCTGATCCATTTTCTCTCATGTCTTTTGACAGCACTCCACACAGTTTGCAGAGGACACCAATTTTTGTGTCCTCTGCAAACTTACTAGCCCGCTCATCTACATTCTCATCCGTGTAATCTATATATATCACAAACAATGTGATGTGTCTCTGCTGGATAAGAGCAAACCATACCTTTCAGGCCCACTTCCTCTCTTTATATCCTGAAAACCAAACATCTTTTCTCTCACTTGGCCTTCTTGATTCTTTTGACACTGGCCTTCTGGAAGGGGGACTTACTTAGCCAATGAACTTGCTGGCGCTCCTTGATGTTGGAAGAAACTAGGCACCCAGCAAGGAGTTGCAAACTCCATGTAGGCAGCACCCATTGTCAGGATTGTACCCATGTCCCTTGGGCTGTGAGACGGGAGCCCTAAATTCAATTCCGCCAGTCTTTCCTCCTTCTCTGCAGATTGTGACCCCTCACTGCAGTACTGAGCAAAGTGCTGTCTATCAAATGAAGCTTCCAACCAAGTGTTCCCAACCTGGGCTCCACAGACCCCCCCACCCCCTCCAGTTAACAGTAGGGATCCATGGCATATATTGACTGTTCTGTTGTATATCTTACTGTACATACCAGTTATTACAAATTACTATAATCTGCACGTTGCACATTCAGACAGAGATGTAACGTGAAGATTTTTACTCCTTATGCATGTGAAGATGTAAGAAATAAAGTCAATTCAATTCATAAAAGAGGTTGGGAACCCTTGCCTTAAGCTAGTACCTCTGTTTCCCTGAGTTGAACATAAAAGGTCCCAGAATGCTGTTCTAAGCTGAACAGGAATGTTCTCCCTAGTTTCTGCCATTCAGAGTGGAGTGAATTATTGGATCACAAATTATTATGATTATGAGGACACACAGTCCCCTTTTATTGTCATTTAGTAATGCATGCATTAAGAAATGATAAAATGTTTTTCCAGAATATCATGAAAAACACATGACAAACCGACTTAAAAACTAACAAAAGCCACATAATTATAACATATAGTTACAACAGTGCAAAGCAATCCCGTAATTTGATAAGAACAGACCATGGCACAGTAAAATTTCATCCCTGTTTCTGGGATCTTGCAGTGGACAAATTGGCAGCTGCATTCCCTATGTTACAATGGTGACAAAATCCACTGAGGCCACCATCAGCCCTCAAGAAATGCTCTGTGGTTTAGTTGACATCATATGCTGTCGCTTGCTTAAAAACCCCAGCAACAGTATAGATGGTTTGAGAACTTGAATTGTTTTTGCTTAGAAATTTGGAAGTACAATTGGGATAGATAAAAGTGGCCTTGAAGGCATCTGATTCAGAATCAGAATCAGGTTTAATATCTCTGGCATGTGTTATAAAATTTGTTAATTTAGCGCCTCAGTACAATGCAATACATGATAATGTAGAGAAACAAGTAAATAAATCACAGTAAGTATATATGTATATTAAATAGTTAAATTAAAAATAGAGCAAAAAAAAGAAATAAGAAGTAAAAAAACAAAAAAAAAAGTGAGGTAGTGTTCACGGGTTCAATGTCCATCTAGGAATCAGATGGCAGAGGGGAAGAAGCTGTTTCTAAATTGCTGAATGTGTGCCTTCAGGCTTCTGTACCTCCTTCCTGATGGTAACAATGAGATGGTAACCATGCCCTGGGTGATGAGGGTCCTTAATATTGGACGCTGTCTTTCTGAGGCTCCTCTCCTTAAAGGTGTCTTGGATACTATGGAGGCTGGTACCCAAGATGGAACTGACTAATTTTACAACTTTCTGTAGTTTATTTCAATCCTGTGAAGTAGCCCCTCAATATCAGACAGTGATGCAGCTGTCAGAATGCTCTCCTCAGTACATCTGTAGAAGTTTTTAAGTGTTTTAGGTGACAAACTAAATCTCCTCAAACTCCTAATGAAGTATAGCCACTGCCTTGCCTTCTTTACAGCTGCATCGTTATGTTAAGACCAGGCTAGATCCTCGGAGAGCTTGACACCAGGAAATTGCTCACTCTCTCCACTTCTGATCCCTCTATGAGGATTGGTTTGTGTTCCCTCGTCTTACCCTTCCTGAAGTCCACAATCATCTCTTTGGTCTTACTGACATTGAGTGCAAGGTTGTTGCCGCGGCATTGGTATTGTCATTAACTGGTTCAGAATGTTCTTCAGAGAAGAAAATTGGCCTCATTTGATCTGGGCCTGTTTGCAACTCCAGTCAAGCACACACAGAGGCATAGTCTGACACACAGATAGATAGACAGACAGACAGACAACACAGACAGAGGCATAGACTGACACACAGACAGACAGACACAGACACACACACAGACACACACACAGACACACACACACACACACACACACACACAGCTTGGGCTTACGGATGGATGACACAGCACAGAACAAAGCATTCTTTGGAACAACTATTCAATCAGTCCCACCTTCCTACTTGTCCACAAGCCAACAGTCTTCCCCTTGTTCTATTTTACACACATCTCAATTTGACCCTGTCTGCAATGAGTGTATAATGTCTCACTTAGTGAGACACATTTTGTTTTCACAAAATTCATTTTAAAGGTTTGAGTTAATGAGCACAGCAAAAACATGCAAAGTTAAATACAGCCACACTCTGCAATCAGAGGCTGAAAGTAATAATTAATCATTTTTCATATTTGCAGGAGTGTTTAAATCAATCACTAAGTAAACTCTTACACAATCAACAAGGTCAGTGCACCTAAACGAGCAAAAACAACGTCGCCTAATCCCGGGTTTGATGTCACTCGCAGTGAGGATCTGTGAGTGTGAGTGAGCAGTGCCTGGGGCAGGGCTTCCAAGTGCTGAATGTGAGGAATTATCAAAGTTTAAGGAATATAAATCCGTTTATATTGCTTTGTTTCTTGTGAAGGGGGAGAAAGCAGGAATTGAATATTTTATTTGTTAAATCCTTCCCTTTGCTCTCTTTGTTTTGCAATAAGTTTTGAAGAAGTGGAGTGGAGTCGCAGAAAGGCAATGCCCAAACAATGAGTGAGGTGTTCATTGGAAGTGATTCTCAGAAAAGGGTTTGAACTATGTTTATGGTTTGAAGCATATGGTGCTTGCCGCATTTGAAACTGCCGAATGTGTCCCTGTGTTCCTGACAGTAATTGATCACAAATTAGATCAAGCATACAACAAAGACGGCGGTCAATTATCTGCATGAAGCTATGCCTACTCTTTGCTCTATGTCCCTTTGTGTTTCACTGATCACAATACCCTCCTATACCTTTCCTTTCTTGTGTTTTATTTCTTTTAACAAAACTACAAAAGTTTATTCACACGAAATACACAAAATACAAATGTCAAGTATTTACAAGATAGTGCACAAATTTAAATGATTATTACCACCTATAATGAGTCAGTTCCCCGGTGGGGGGGGAGGCACCATTCCCAGAAATCCCCCAGTGTACCCATTGTGACTGCATGCTCCCTCTCCAAGTACACAGGGGCATGAATGTATCCCCTGGAAGAGGGACGGCCCTCGAGTGCCTGCTGCCTGGACCCGCGAATGGCCATCTTGGCCAGGCCTGGAGCAAGCCCACGTGTAGATCCTCTGAGCGATCCGCTCCCTCCCCACCCCCCACCCCCCGTACTGGGTGCCTATAAATCAGGAGCCTGGGACTGGAATGCAACTAACATCAGAGGACCCCTCAGATATTTGAATAGAGGCTGCAGTCTCTCACACTCCATATAAATGTGATACAGTGACTCCTCCCAGCCTCAGAATGGACAAGTATCTGGTGTGTCAGTGACCTAACTTAAAAACCCACTGTGTTTTCTTTCTTAAGTACAACTGATGTTCACCCAACCTCCCCCCATGGCCACGAGTTGTGTATTCTCATCACCGTCCCTACAAAAGCATTTCTGGATTCCCTGTTTGATGCAGTACTGACAGTAAAATTAATGGTGCCTTGTTCAGGATGCAGTCACAAGCAGAAGCCCAGCTGCTTATTCTGCACCCTGTCCACACACAAAAGGCCCATTTCCAGCTATGTGATTGTTAACCCATTTTCTAGGGGGTTATAATCTGTGTTGCCCACTCCCAGCACCAAACTGGAAAATTATAGCTCTCTCCACAAGACTCGTCATGTTCCTGTCAAGTTTCTTGATATCCCTAAAGTATCTCCAGTGAGGTCAGTATGTGTGGGACCCGTTCCCCAGGGAGGGTCAGTGTGTGTGGGACCCATTCCCCAGTGAGGGTCAGTGTGTGTGGGACCCGTCCCCAGTGAGCGTCAGTGTGTGTGGGACCCATCCCCAGTGAGGGTCAGTGTGTGTGGGACCCGACCCCAGTGAGGGTCAGTGTGTGTGGGACCCATCCCCAGTGAGGGTCAGTGTGAGTGGATCCCGTCTCCCAGTGAGGGTCAGTGTGTGTGTGGGACCATCCCAAAGTGAGGGTCAGTGTGTGTGTGGGATCCATCCCCCAGTGAGGGTCAGTGTGTGTGGGACCCGTCTCCCAGTGAGGGTCAGTGTGTGCATGGGACCCCTCCCCCAGTGAGGGTCAGTGTGTGGGACCCATCCTCCAGTGAGGGTCTGTGTGTGGGACCCGTCTCCCAGTGAGGGTCAGTGTGTGTGGGACCCGTCCCCCGGTGAGGGTCAGTGTGTGTGGGACCCATCCCCCAGTGAGGGTCAGTGTGTGTGGGTCCCGTCTCCCAGTGAGGGTCAGTGTGTGTGTGGGACCATCCCAGAGTGAATGTCAGTGTGTGTGTGGGACCCGTCCCCCAGTGAGGGTCTGTGTGTGGGACCCATCTCCCAGTGAGGGTCAGTGTGTGTGGGTCCCGTCTCCCAGTGAGGGTCTGTGTGTGGGACCCGTCTCCCAGTGAGGGTCAGTGTGTGTGTGGGACCCGTCTCCCAGTGAGGGTCAGTGTGTGGGACTCATCTCCCAGTGAGGGTCAGTGTGTGTGTGGGACCCGTCCCCCAGTGATGATCCGTATGTGTCCGCTCTGGTAAAGATAAGTGCTTGTGAACCAGTACCTAATGAAATATCAGTCCTGGAGAATCCACATCCCACCATATGCAGCAGGTTAAATTATTCTTTTAGCTAATATTGTTTTTGTTTTCTCCCAATTATAGCTGGGGAAAGTCTATGGGATCGAGTCACATGTGCTGTCACCTTCCGAGACAAAAGCCCTTTACCCGCTGATGAACGTGAGTGACCTGTACGGCACTCTGTATGTTCCCACTGACGGCACCATGGACCCCGCTGGAACCTGCAGCACCTTGGCACGGGCTGCAACCGCTCGCGGGGCAATGGTAGGTTACTGGTTCCTTCCTGTACAGCCTTGGATTCACCTTTCCCCAGTTGCTTGTGTATGTGTACTTGGATGTGTGCCCTTGTTATCGGGCAGCACAACCATCAGGCTCCATGACTGGTCGTGCTGAGGAAGTTTCTGACTTTTGTTTACTGGATCTGATAGCCACCTCCCTTTTTCACCATTCCCCATTCCCCTCTCTCGTCTTATCTCCTTACCTGCCCATCACTCTCCTCTGGTGCTCCTCTCCCTTTCCTTTCTTCTATGGCCTTCTGACCTCCCCTATCAGATTCTCTCTTCTCCAGTCCTTATTTCTTTCCCCATCTACTTCCCAGCTCTTTACTTCACCCCGTTCCCCTCTCCTGGTTTCACCTATCACCTGCTAACTTGTACTTCTTCCTCCCCTCCCCCCACCTTCCCACTCTGACTTCTTGCCGTTTTTCTCCACTCCTGATGAAGGCCTGAAGCATCGACCGTTTACTCTTTTCCACAGATGCTGCCCGACCTGCTGAGTTCCCCCAGCATTCTGTGTGTGTGCTGCTCTGGATTCCCAGCAACTGCAGATTTTCTCTTGTTCCTGATTCCTCTCTCTGGTTAGTTATGGCAACTCTTGCCCCCACTTTCGCCAACCTGCAATTACAATGAGCCCGTGGCACCTACACTCTGATATAATTTCTGGCTTAACTGGCTGACGTATCCATCGAAATGAAGAGAGATGGGGCTGCACAAGAAC
This sequence comes from Mobula hypostoma, assembly GCF_963921235.1. NCBI lineage: Eukaryota > Metazoa > Chordata > Chondrichthyes > Myliobatiformes > Myliobatidae > Mobula > Mobula hypostoma. Next base: position 28,983,826 of record NC_086117.1, read on the forward strand.
AGCTGCACCTTCAGTTCTGAGCCGTGTGAACAAGGGTTGATTGAACTAATTCAGAGTAAATCACCTTCCCATCTGCTCCCATCTATCCCCGGTCCCATATCGACTGAAGTTCATTTTCCATGTTCTTTTAGTGCTGTTTGTAAGGAAGTTGCCTGAAATCACTTGAACACAATCAGCAGCAGTTAACCTCATGAATGGTGCTTATAAGCAGGTAAACAGCAGCTTTGCCTGCTGCAGCTCTTGAAATCTCAATAGTTCCTGTCATCACAATCAACATGCATTTATGTAGTCCCTGTAATGTGGGTGGAATTCCCGGGGTAATGCGCCAGAGCGTAAGGACTCGGAGCCAGAGCAGGAATGAGCTTCTGCCTCAATGCACCATCTTTGAAGGCACTCACTGAGTTGTCTCTTCAAGCAGCTTGTTAAAGTTATTCGGGCATTTAGTCGACAAGGAAGCGTGGCAGCTTGTGTGGAAAGTTGGTTAATTGGTGGGGAGCGAGTGTTTCTTGGGCAGCAGAAGGGGCTGAAGCTGAGCCTGTCTTTTCCCATTCGCACTTGCGGAGGTTTGAGGAACTGGAAAGTGGACAAGGTTAGTTCGGGTCTAACTGAGGTCTTTAACAGGACGGTGGGATTGAACATAGTCACTGGGGAATTCAAGATTCAAAATTCAAGTTTATTTATCATGTGAACATCGAAATGTACAGTGAAATGCGTTGTTTGTGTCAACAACCAATGCACACAAGGGTGTGCGGGGGCAGCCCACAAGTGTTGTCACACATTACGGTGCCTATGTAACATGCCCACAAGGCTTGGCAGAACAACACAGAACACAACAAGTGACGAAACAACAACAGCCAGACAGGCCTCATTTCTCCCTCCCACATCCATGCACAGTGCTCTGATCCCGGGACAGGCTGTCTTCTTCAGCCACTGGCTTCCAGCGGATTCGGACTAAGGCTTGCAGGCATTTGGCTTTGACCTCCACCACGGACTCGCAGAGTTTCCCTGATGGAGCTCTGGCCAACAACCCTTGATTGCCGCATTTCTGACTTGACTCTCGGGCCTCGATCTTTGGCATCAATCCCAAAGAGCCGCTGATCAGTGACCACTTGGCCTTGAACTCCAGACCCACCGACGATGGGATTATGAACACTAGACTTCGAACTCTGGTCCCACCGAGTTGCGAACCTGGGCGGGGTGGGGGGGGGGCTCATCGGACCTCATTTCTCCTGCCCGCACGTAACTCCTACTCCAGAACCCACTGGCAACCCACTGAGCCTGAGGGAGCCACCAGCCTCGCCTGGTAAATGAGGACAAGGAGACTGAGGGACAGGTTTTGTTGAATAAGATTGAGGAATATCAGAGGGTGATTGAGGATCGTTAAAGCTGATACAATATGGATTCTTAAAAGACTCTTAGATAGGCACATGGAGGTAAGAAAAATGGAGGGTTGTTGGCTGTATTAAAGGGAAGGGGGAGATTGAGCGTAGAGTAGTTATATAGGTTGGTATAATGTTGTGGGCCAGAAGTTGATGTTCTGTCAGACAAAACCCAGTATATGGAAATGAATGGTTCTCTCTTTGTTCCATGAGAAAGAGAAAGAGAAATTGCCTTTAAACTCATGAGAGAGCATAGGCCATCAACTTTTGCTGTTGATGTTTCCGTAGCAGGCAATTTTATTTTTATGATGCCAAGTTGCTAGCTCGATGCTGAACCCAGCATGGATGGAAAGTGTGCACGGGAGCTGGCTGGATTCGAACTCGGGAACCTTCGCTCTGAAGTCTGGCGCTGTTGCCACTACGCCACCAGCCGGCACCTCTTTTTTCCATAATGTTCCATAATTATCATAAAGTTACACAATGGAGTGAGGTCCTTCAGCCCAGCTTGGAGCTAACCATCCAATACACATTTTTATACTAATTCTACTCGAGCCCATTTTAATTCTCTCCACATCCCATCAATGCCCCCAGATTGAACCACTCATCAACGTACTGGGGGTAGTTTACAAATTAACCTGCCAATCAGTGTGTCTTTGGGACGTGGGAGGAAACCAGAGCCCCCCCCCCAACCCACCCAGAGGCCATGGACCTGTTCACAGAGGGGATAGTGCAAACTCCACACAGCCAGCACTGGTGATCAGGGGCCACTGGAGCCATGAGGCTGTGAGAGCTGTCCCATGCGCACTGCCCTGATTCTGGTCTCCTGTTTCTTCCCCCAAATACCCTTGCGAATCAGAATCAGGTTTAATACCACTGGCATACGTCGTGTTATTTGTTGTTACACTTCCAAGGCTATGAGCTGCATGCAGGGAGATGCTTTAGAAGAGACAGGTACTTGATGGGAAGTACTGATGTGATGGACCAAAGAGCAAGTTTCCTTTCTACTTGACACTGTCACCCCTCTTCTTGCTGAATCAAAGATTTCCATTCAATTGCCCAGTTGCATAAATGATCTGTAGTCAAGAGCTCCAATATTGTAGGTCCCTGTGCTGAATGTTTAAAGTTCAAATAGATTTATTATCAAAGTATACATGGTTCAAATCATTCCATTTATTATCAGACAATGTATACCTGAAATACTAGTCTTCGCAGATGTCTGCGAGAAACAGAACCGCAAAAGAATGAACAGAAAAACATCAGAACCCAGAGCCCCCCTCCCCGCTCCCCTCATGTAAGCAGCAGCAAGCTTCAACCTCCCCCCACACCTGTTTCAGCTAAAAGCGTCAGCGCCCGCCACTCGCCAAGCAGCAGCAAAGCACTGGCAGAGAGACCATGATCTGCAGCCAACAAAATCTAGTGTTGACCCGACAGTTCGACATTCTCTCCCTCTCTCTCTCTCCCCCTCCCTCCCTCTCTCTCTCTCTCTAACAAGGGATAGAGAGACATCACCTATTTTCACGCTAAAAGGGGAGACTAACAGTTGCTGTTACACTGTTGCAATCTGCTGCATCGCTGTTTATTCTGAGAGAGAGAGACTGAGGGAGAGAGGAAGGGGGGAGATAGGGAGGGAGAGAGGAAGGGAGGGAGGGGAGAGGGCGAAAGAGGAGGGAGGGAGAGATGGGGAGAGGGAGAAAGAGATAGAGAGAGAAATAGAGAGAGGGGAGAGAGACTGAGGGAGAGAGGAAGGGGGGAGATAGGGAGGGAGAGAGGAAGGGAGGGAGGGGAGAGGGCGAAGGAGGAGGGAGGGAGAGATGGGGAGAGGGAGAAAGAGATAGAGAAAGAGAGAGAGGGGAGAGAGACTGAGGGAGAGAGGAAGGGAGGGGGAGATAGGGAGGGAGGGAGAGAGGAAGGGAGGGAGAGAGAGAGACTGAGGGAGAGAGGAAGGGAGGGGGGAGATAGGGAGGGAGGGAGAGAGAGAGAGAAAGACTGAGGGAGAGAGGAAGGGAGGGGGAGATAGGGAGGGAGAGAGAGACTGAGGGAGAGAGGAAGGGAGGGGGAGATAGGGAGGGAGGGAGAGAGAGACTGAGGGAGAGAGGAAGGGAGGGAGAGAGAGAGACTGAGGGAGAGAGGAAGGGAGGGGGAGATAGGGAGGGAGGGAGAGAGAGACTGAGGGAGAGAGGAAGGGAGGGGGAGATAGGGAGGGAGGGAGAGAGAGACTGAGGGAGAGAGGAAGGGAGGGAGGGGGAGATAGAGAAGGAGGAGGGAGGGAGAGATGGGGAGAGGGAGAAAGAGAGAGGGGGAGAGAGTCTGAGGGAGAGAGGAAGGGAGGGAGGGGGAGAGGGAGAGAGGGAGGAGGGAGGAAGAGTGAGAGACAGGGGGGTGGGGAGAGAAAGAGAGAGATATCTCCATCCATCATACCGGGCATACTCAGCAAATCTATAGAGTTGTAACTATAACAGGATTAATGAAAGATCATCCAGAGTGCAGAAGACAACAAACTGCACAAGTATAAATAAATAGCAATGAACAATGAGAACATGAGATAGTGAGTCCTTAAAGTGAGATCATATGTTGCAGGAACATTTCAATGATGGGACAAGAGAGTGTCGTTATCCCCTTTTATTTACGAGCCTGATGGTTGATGGTAGTTCTTGAATTATACCAAGAATTGGGGGCTTTATATTAGCATTTTGTTTGTGTTAGGGGTCTTGTCTTCCAAGATTGTGGTCTTGCATCGTTTTAGTGGTGTCAAAACTCGTGTCCTGTTTCTGGGTTTGAGGGGTGGTGGGTGTTCCTGAGTTTCGTCTCAGTTTGGAAGCAGTTGTTGTGTTGTGCTGCTGGGGTATTGAATTGTGTTGTAGGGGATTTGAGGTGTGGAGTTGCACGTCGGGGCCCTTGGTTCAGGGATAAGGTCTGTACACTGTGACAACTTTATGGTTGCTTTATCTCTCTCGAGGTGATCGAGAACTGTCCAGTGACGGGGATCCAAGTGAAAGTGGACGATTTTGGAATTCGGCGGGTCAGCGGTGTGGACACGGACTATGGAACAATCCAAACGACATGTGTGATTAACTGTGCAGGTGAGACACAGTGAGAGAGTGAGGGAAAGGCTGGTTTCGCTAACCTGGAAAACAGTTTCTAGCCATTGATGCACAATGGATTCACGTGGAAAAAAATAGTCCAGTATCTCCCATTATTTTTATTTAGCAATACAGTACGGAGTAGGCCCTTCTGTCCCTTCAAAACACACCGTCCCAAAAAAACCCCGACAAACCTGATTAACCTTAACCTAATTACAATGACCAGTTAAACTACTCGGTGCATCTTTGTACTGTGGGAGGAAAGTGGAGCACCCGGGGAAAACACACACATTCCACGGGGAGGCCATACAGACTCCTTACAGAACGGTGCCGGAATTGAACTCCAAACTCTGGATTGCCCCGAGCTGTAATAGTGTCACTAACCACCACGCGCTGTGGTGCCCTTCAGGGTGCTCCCAAAGAGTTTCATAGACAAAAAAGTCCTTCTGAATTCTGGTTAACATAGTAAAGTGGGGAATTTCTGCTCAACAAGATCCCCTGCCACTGAGATAAAGAGCGATCCCTTTGTCCCTTTGAAAGTAGAAATCTCTCAGTGGACCAGGCTGGTGGACATTGAGAGCCTGGAATTAAGGAGACCTTCTCAGTGCAAGACTCTATGAAAAGAAATTTAATCCTGGAGAATGCGAATATTAGGACGTTTTCATCCAACAGACTTTTTGATGCTGAGTATATTTGAGACTGGGGTTAATGCTGTAGGTTTTAAGTCACAAAGGGAATTTGGGATAAAGTGAGCAAGTGCACGTGATGTTAAAGTTCATTGCTGCCTCCAGGACCCCCAAATATTGGGACTGCCCCAAGGCAAGTCCCTCTCCCAGATGCCAACAGGCAAGTGCATTATAGGTGAATCGGGGTTGGAAAGTGCCTTGCATTTTTACATCGGTGTCACTTGCGGGTCTTCGGTCGTATCAGGGGTCAGACAGAATTTTCGCTTGTGATGGGGGATGGTGCCGAGGTCAGAGGGCACTGGATCCTGAGACTTGCGTCAGAACTCGAAGGGGTACCAGGTATTGTGGCAGGGATCGGGCATCTTGCGTCACAATTGTTGCCAGGGGGTGTGGTTAGTATCTGATCTAGTATTCTCCCTCTCCCTCCATCAACACAGGTGAGTTGCACACTTCCTCAGTGCCACCCCTTGTGGCTTGAAGCTCTTGCTTAGTACTGTCCCGTCCAATGGTGTATTCCAGCCTACGCAAGGATGTTCCGATCAGTAGGGGAGTCTAGATCCGAGGTCACAGCCTGCGTATGAAGGGGTGGCCCTTTAGAACTGAGATAAGGAGGAATGCCTTCAGCCTGAAGGTGGTGAACCTGTGAAATTCTTTACCACGGAGGGCCAAGTCACCAGGTGTATTACGGGGTTTTGGGAAGAAGGTAGGGGAAGTGAAAAAACAGCCACTATTGAATGGCAGGGCAGATGTGATGGGCTGAAAGGCTTTAATTCTGCTCCTATATTGACTCCTTCAACCTGATGGCCTGAACATTGACTTCTCTAACTTCCGCTAATGCCCCACCTCCCCCTCATACCCCATCCGTTATTTATTTTTATACACGCATTCTTTCTCTCTCTCTCCTTTTTCTCCCTCTGTCCCTCTGACTATACCCCTTGCCCATCCTCTGGGTTCCCCCCCCACCTTGTCTTTCTCCCCGGGCCTCCTGTCCCATGATCCTCTCATATCCCCTTTGCCAATCACCTGTTCAGCTCTTGGCTCCATCCCTCCCCCTCCTGTCTTCTCCTATCATTTTGGATCTCCCCCTCCCCCTCCCACTTTCAAATCTCTTACTAACTCTTCCTTCAGTTAGTCCTGACGGAGGGTCTCGGCCCGAAGTGTCGACTGTACCTCTTCCTAGAGATGCTGCCTGGCCTGCTGCGTTCACCAGCAACTTTGATGTGTGTTGCCTGTATTTTATGGTCTTTTTGCTCCAGGCCATTCCCCTGATTTTGTTTAGAGTGAGGGCTCCATTTTGACGTGCCAGATTCCAGAGAGTCCCCGGCCATCATCAACAATGAGGTTAGCCATAGTGCTGGGATCACGGAAAAGGGGGTTGTCATGAGATGAGACAGCTGGGTAAATATGATATATAATCAAATGTGATAGCTTGTGTTGTGGATAAGTCTGAGATGTGATGGATAGCGCTTTAATATTTCAGAATGACTGTGTCATATTTCTCCCTCATGTCATATTTGTCCCTCAATCTCTCCTTGATGCTCCCCCCACCCCCAACTGCACCGAGCTTCCCTTGATTGCCCTCTCAGACCCGAGAGATTTGCTGGAGCAGCGCCACTGCGGTCCGACCAGCAGAGGGCAGGCTTTGCTAGGATGGCTGTGAGCTGGGCAAAGCTAACTTGCTCTGTTTGGTAACAGGTGTATGGGCTCGGAAGCTGGGGGCAATGGCTGGGGTTAACGTTCCACTTATCGCCATGCGCCATGCATATGTGGTCACAGAGCGGATCGAAGGAATCCAGGTACTTGCTGGAGTCCAGGGGCTCTGCTCCCTTGGTTCCATATTGACACTAATGTGATTGTGACAAGACAGTCTGAGTACGTTTAGGTGCCACACAGTCTGACTAATTCCTTTAAACAGGGAGTTAGTTTTAGCTTGCTTCCCAGGGTTTAGGGCTGTGCTGGTATCAGATCATTCATTGCTGGGGCAATCTAAAAGCATCAATGGGCTCTTTACTACTGTTAGATCCTAGCTTCGCCGAACTTCCAGTGACTCTGGATAAGAGTGAGGGTGTTGTGGTTATCCGCAGCTGCTCTCCCGCTGACTGGTTACCCGTTCCCTTAGTGGGCAGTGGAGTTACTGATTACTGCACCTCACTGAGACTCAATACAGTGTCGCATGTCCCACTGAAATCTGGTGGGATTGGTTTCTGCTGGAGAGGAAGGCTAGGAGATTTACCTGACCCTGCTCTAGACTATGGAAGGAACATTAGTCTGTGTGTGGGTAACCTGTATCCCAAGCCAACTTTTGGTGTGTATTCTTTCTGCTCCCAGAACATGCCGAATGTTCGGGATCACGATGCCTCAGTGTATCTCCGTCTCCAAGGCGATGCCCTGTCTGTCGGTGGATATGAACCAAATCCAAACTTCTGGGAAGAGGTAAGAATTCTCTTTCTGAATTTTAACCAGAAAAACTGTGAGATGGGGTGCTTTGGAAGAAAGACTAACAGGCATCAAACTCCTCTTTATCTGGTCTGGAAGTTATTTGATTGATAATGGGATAATCACCTTTCTCCTGGTACAGTAATGGGAGAAGAGGCAGGGAGATCACTAAAAACAGGAGGAGAATAGATTTGAGACTGAATTTACAGCAACTGGTAATTGATATTGGCTTATTGTTGTCACAAGTACAGTGAGATATCCTGCAAAGGTTTGTTCGCAGTCCATCGAGACTGATCATTCCATACATAACTGGATTGAGTTAGTATGTAAGGAAAACAAAACTGAATGCTGAAAATGGTGTTACAGTTACAGGGAAAGTGCTCTCTAGGTAGACAAAGTGCAAGAGTCACGGTGAAGGCATTGAAAGCTCAAGAGATTGATTTTGTCGTACAAGAGGTCCGTTTAGGAGTCTAATTGCAGCAGGATTGATGCTGTCCCTGAGCCTGCTGATACATGTTCCCATGCTAAATGTGGCAACATGAGATAAATAAGGCTGCAAAAAAGCAAAAGAATGCTGAGGTAACACACACAAAAATGCTGGAGGAACTCAGCAGGTCAGGCAGCATCTACGGAAAGGAATAAAGAGTTAATGTCTCTTCAGGACAGTGTCTCCTCCAGCATTTTGTGCATGTAACTCTGAATTTCCAGCATTGCAGAATCTCTTGTGCTTAGACTACTGAGATGCTTTCCCAGGGATAGGGCGGTTATGTTAGACCTTTACTTCTTCCTTCTCAGTCCCCTGGGAACAAAGGTGACTTGATTCTATTCCCATTCCGTGAATTCCTGAAGTGCTTGTTGGGGTGCATGTGGGATCTGCAGACCTTTCACAAGCCGGACAGGAGGTGGCTGACAGGACAGAGGGGTAACTAATTGGGAAAGTGATGCCCTCCTGCCATCATTTACACTGGGTTTTTTTGTGTCCTTGGCATGTGGACCCGAGGTCTTCAGTATCATCCTGAATAACCCTCTGCTTTGAGTGATCATGATCCAGAGAGTCTTGAATCTTTTCCTCTGTTCACAATGTCTCCTCTTCCCATGACAGAGATCAAACATGACTGTCTGTTTTGGGGTCAGAAGTCAGTGACCTGAATAGGAGCTCAGTACAGTGCATTGCGAGCGCTGTGCAGGACTCTTGTTATCTGCTGCTTAAAGAGGCTTAAAGGATTTGTGGGAATTATATCAGAATGGGGAGAGTATTCCATGAGGAAATGAGTAGATGTGAACCTCTTCCCTATGGAAAAAAAACTCCAAATGACTGGCTAGTGGTCTTTAAGATAATTAAAGAGTTAAATGCAGTAAATGTAGTGAAGGTATTTTCCTTCACTGATGAAATGGGAGTTTGGGACCATAACATAGCTATTGATAAGTCAAGAGTTAAAGGAAAAATAATTTATGTCCAGATAATGTGGCGTATGTGAAACTTAATACTCAAAGGAGTATTTGGCCAAGATGTTCTGAAGGATGAGTTGGATGTTTTCGTGGGAGAAAGGAATGAAAAACTCCTGGAATATTGAAGTTGTCAAATGAAGGGGGCCAGGAGGAGGGGCAAACAGAGAAGAAACACCCGAAAGGATGAGTTTATATCAAATGTCCTCTTTTTAAGCTTTAACTACCCTGTAACATGGAGACTGGGCTAACAGTGGAAGTACACATGAGGTGTGGGAGGTGAATAAATGAGTGAGATAGTTTAACTGCAGGAGGAGCAGGTACACGATCTGTCAAAAGGTGAAATGAACTGAATGGCTTTGTTGCTGTGGACCCATTGAGTATCATAGTTTCTCAATACAGGTCGTGGATAAATTTGCCTTCAGCCTGTTTGACCTGGATTGGGAAGTCTTTACTCAGTTGATAGAGGGAGCAATCAATCGCATCCCTGTACTGGAAACGACCGGGGTGAAATCAACTGTGTGTGGCCCAGGTATGAAGCTGATCTTCAGTAGCCAGACTGACGACTTGGCAGAGTGAGAGTCATGATCTTATGCTTCCTTATCCCTCAAGTGTTGAATCGTCAACAGTAACGCTTGCTGATCTCAGTTTCCTTTCTTCCATGGGCCGATTAAGGCCCAGTAAGACTTTGGCCAACAGTAGATAACATGGGGCATGTGTCTTATTTACATGTTTTCCACTTGGTTGACACAATCCTGAGGGAGTGCCACACTATGAGAGGGGCAGTACTGAGGGAGTGTCACATTGTCAGAGGGACAGTGCTGAGGGAGTGTCACATTGTCAGAAGGACAGTACCGAGGGAGTGTCGCACTGTCAGAAGGACAGTACCGAGGGAGTGTCACACTGTCGGAGGGACAGTACTGAGGGAGTGTCACACTGTCAGAGGGACAGTACCGAGGGAGTGTCGCTCTGTCAGAGGGACAGTACTGAGGGAGTGTCACATTGTCAGAAGGACGGTACTGAGGGAGTGTCACACTGTCAGAGGGACAATACTGAGGGAGTGTCACATTGTCAGAAGGACGGTACAGAGGGAGTGGCACACTGTCGGAGGGACAGTACTGAGGGAGTGCCGCACTGTCGGAGGGACAGTACCGAGGGAGTGTCACACTGTCGGAGGGACAGTACTGAGGGAGTGTCGCTCCGTCAGAAGGACAGTACCAAGGGAGTGTCACACTGTCAAAGGGACAGTACCGAGGGAGTGTCGCTCTGTCAGAGGGACAGTACTGAGGGAGTGTCACATTGTCAGAAGGACGGTACGGAGGGAGTGTCACACTGTCAGAAGGACAGTACCAAGGGAGTGTCACACTGTCGGAGGGACAGTACTGAGGGAGTGTCGCTCCGTCAGAAGGACAGTACCAAGGGAGTGTCACACTGTCAGAGGGACAGTACTGAGGGAGTGCCGCACTGTCGGAGGGACAGTACTGAGGGAGTGTCACACTGTCAGAAGGACGGTACGGAGGGAGTGTCACACTGTCAGAGGGACAGTACTGAGGGAGTGTCGCACTGTCAGAGGGACGGTACGGAGGGAGTGTCACATTGTCAGAAGGACAGTACTGAGGGAGTGTCGCACTGTCAGAGGGACGGTACGGAGAGAGTGTCACATTGTCAGAAGGACAGTACCGATGGAGAGTCGCACTGTCGGAGGGACAGTACTGAGGGATTCTGAGGGAGTGTCGCACTGTCGGAGGGACAGTGCTGAGGGATTGTCGCACTGTCAGAGGGACAGTACTGAGGGAGTGTCGCACTGTCAGAAGGACGGTACTGAGGGAGTGTCACACTGTCGGAGGGACAGTACTGAGGGAGTGTCACACTGTCGGAGGGACAGTACTGAGGGAGTGTCACATTGTCAGAAGGACGGTACGGAGGGAGTGTCACACTGTCAGAGGGACAGTACCGATGGAGAGTCACACTGTCAGAGAGACAGTACTGAGGGAGTGTCGCACTGTCAGAGGGACGGTACCGAGGGAGTGTCACATTGTCAGAAGGACAGTACTGAGGGAGTGTCGCACTGTCAGAAGGACAGTACCGAGGGAGTGTCGCACTGTCGGAGGGACAGTACTGAGGGATTGTCACACTGTCAGAGGGACGGTACTGAGGGAGTGTCAGACTGTCAGAGGGACAGTACTGAGGGAGTGTCACACTGTCAGAGGGACGGTACTGAGGGAGTGTCGCACTGTCGGAGGGACAGTACCGAGGGAATGTCACACTGTCAGAGGGACAGTACTGAGGGAGTGTCGCACTGTCAGAAGGACAGGCACATGTGTTTGTTAGTAATGAGATCCTGGCTGTCTGCTTATCCACCATCACGGGGTGTGTTGCTGTACTGTGGGATAACTGGACCTGTTTACGAGTATTCTTGCAGTTTATTCGGATTGTATGGTCAAAGCTGGATTTTGAAATTATTTTCTTTCTTTGCAATTACTGACCATTAGATGGAGCTATTGCATGCAGAGGAGATTGGGACCGTGGCTGTTTCGGAGGTTTCTGTCCCAGCCACGATTCTCAGTGCTGTCCAACTTTGAGGGAGGTGAATGCGGCAGTGAAGGGGCAGGGAGCTGGTGGTGGATTGGGGACCTGTGGGCACTGCTATATGTCGGAGGTACTTTGCATTTCTTGTGCAAACACACAGAATCTTTTGATATGCTGTCTTGTCTGTGCAGAATCCTTCACCGCCGACCACAAGCCACTGATGGGTGAGGTTCCGGAACTCAGGGGCTTCTTCCTGGGATGTGGATTCAATAGTGCCGGTGAGTGCGCTGGGTAGTGCAGCTTTTCTCCAGTTCCTTCCACTGCGGCATTGAGATTCCATCAAGCAGAACCTCTGCACACCCACTCTGAGTTGCTGCTATCCCTGTGTGGATGGGATCTGAGCCCCAGCTTAAACACCTATGTGCTGGCTTTCTGGCAAAGAGCTCCCATAACAGCAGATGTACCTTCCACAGTACAGCACTGTCCCACCATGTGCAGCAGTCTTGCCATAAGCACCGAGGCACTCTCTTAGCTCTTCTCTGAGAGCACAGTACTCTGCCAGTAGAGATCCTTCAACAGTGTGACACTCCCTCAGTACTGTCCCTCCGACAGTGTGACACTCCCTCAGTACTGTCCCTCCGACAGTGTGACACTCCCTCAGTGCTGTTCCTCGGGCAATGTGACACTCCCTCAGTACCGTCCCTCTGACAGTGCGACACTCCCTCAGTACTCTCACAGATGGTGGAAACAGTTGCTTTAGATTCAAAGTATCGGGCACCCTTTTGATCTGCTGCTACTCAAGTCCCACTTTAATACTCCCCGCATTCTCATCAGTTCCCTGCAGTTTCTACTTCTCTCCTACTCACTAAGGAAGCGCATAGGGGCCAATGAATCCCCAAACCCACATGTCTTTGGGATGTGGAAGGAAGGCGGGGGATTTGGTTGACTCCATCCAGGAAGAGGGAGAAGGTGAAAGCTGAGCAAGGCACAGCACCGAAGGTCAGGATTGAACTTCCATCACCCAAGCTGTGTGGCGGCAGCCCTACCGGCTGTCCACCTGACGCTCCCGCAGTGCAGCGCTGCGTCAGTACTATCGGTTCCTCGTCACTACCCTTTGTTGTAGGAGACCTTCAGGTACCGATGTCCCACAGGCGACGCTAGTTCAGCATGCTGCTTTGAGTGTGTTTATGGGCTAATGGGCTGAATCATGTGGGGTGGGACATATACCCAGCACCTTTTGACTCAGTCTGGTTTGCTGCCCCTTGAGTTAGAGCCTGTGCTTAAACTACCATCGCTTCCCTTTAACCCCAGCGATGTCTAGATGTCAGAATCCCAATCTGCTTTATTATCACTGACATATGTCGTGAAATTTTTCATCGTGCGGCAGCGGTGAAGTTCAGTACGTAAAAATGATCAAAAGCGATAACAAATATACCTAAGGACTAAATGGACAGTGCGAAAAGGAGAACAAAATTATGAGGTAGCGTTCGTGGGCCATTCAGAAATCTGATGCTGGAGGGAAAGAAGCTGTTCCAAAATCATTGAGTGCATGTCTTCAGGGTCCTGTACCTCCTCCATGATAGGAGTAATGTCCTGGGATGGTGAGGGTCTTTCGTGATGGATGCTGCCTGACTGAGGCTCCCTTTCTGGGGAGGCCAGTGCCCATGATAGAGCAGCTGTGCTTGCAAACCTCTGAAGCTTCTTCTGATCCCGTGCACTGGTGCAACCCCTGAGAATGCGCTCCGCGTCACCTCGGTAGGAATTGGCTGGGGTCAGTGGTGATATGCCGAATCTCCTCAAACGCCCAATGAAGTAGAGCTGCTGGCGTGCCTTCTTCGCCATTGCATCAAGGTGTTGGGCCCAGGAGAGATGGTCCGAGACGGACGCTGGCGCTCAGGAACGAGCAACTGCTCGCCTTCTCTGCTGCTCATGTCGAAGCAAACGCGCAGTGAGACTGGAAGGTTAAACTGTGCTGACCAGCCTTTTGTTCGTGAGATAAATGAAGCTGTTGGTTTCCCCTGCACAGGTATGATGTTAGGGGGCGGTTGTGGGAAGGAGCTCGCTAACTGGGTCATTCACGGTCATCCAGAGAAGGACATGTATGGTTATGACATCCGGTAAGTGGACAGTAAACAGACAGAATGCATTTTACCCAGTCTGTCTTCCTTACCCCTGTGATTTGCAGATAAAGTCCCTCAACTTCCATGCTGAACAGCGTTCAGAGAATTCGTCATCTCCATAATCACTCCCTTGTTGACTGTCCTGCTCTGTCCCACACACAGAGATCCATTCATCCACTTCCCCGCTCCGTGGTGCATCGAATTCCGGTTAAGGACCCTTCCGCCAGTCTGGATCAGTGTGTGTGGGACCATCCCCCAGTGAGGGTCAGTGTGTGTGGGACCCGTCTCCCAGTGAGGGTCAGTGTGTGTGGGGCCCGTCCCCCAGTGAGGGTCAGTGTGTGTGGGTCCCATCCCGCAGTGAGGGTCAGTGTGTGTGGGACCCCTCCCCCAGTGAGGGTCAGTGTGTGTGGGTCCCATCCCCCAGTGAGGGTCAGAGTGTGTGTGACCCATCCCCCCAGTGAGGGTCAGTGTGTGTGGGTCCCATCCCCCAGTGAGGGTCAGAGTGTGTGTGACCCGTCCCCCCAGTGACGGTCAGTGTGTGTGGGTCCCATCCCCAGTGAGGATCAGTGTGTGTGTGGGACCCGTCCCCCAGTGAGGGTCAGAGTGTGTGGGACCCGTCCCCAGTGAGGGTCAGTGTGTGTGGGACCCGTCCCCAGTGAGGGTCAGTGTGTGTGGGACATTTTCATGTTCTAATTCAATCTGACCAAAGTCCTCATATCTGTGTAAACCCCTGCAATCTGCAGGAATTAAGGCCCGAGGTTTATGTGCGTTTATGTGCAATGTTGTCACCTGGGCTCCAGTGGTGTGCAGTGATCATCTGTTGAATAACAGGGCTTAGACTGGGAAATGGTGATGTGTTTACGCTTCTTTGCTGGCACAGCCGTTTCCATCACTCAATGACCAATGACAATCGTTGGATCCGTGAGCGAAGCCATGAATCCTACGCTAAGAATTACGCTGTGGTTTTCCCCCACGATGAACCTCTCGCTGGGAGGAACATGAGGCTCGATCCACTGCATCAGGTCAGTTTCAACCATCCTTGGAGGGACAAATGTGTGGAGGAGTGGGGTGGCAAGGGTATATGTCTCAGACAGCACAAACTGGGGCGCCATAATCCAATTATTTTGTCTACTTCATTATCAGGAAACACCGCTTAAGTGTGTGATGATCTTCTAGATTATACAATAGCGGAGTTATGGTTCGGGGGTAGTGTTGACTAGGAGAAAGTTGAAGAAAGACTCCAAGAATTAGAGGCAGATTAAATGAATGGCTAAGGGCATGGCAGATGGAATATGATCTTGGAAGCTTTAGAGAAGGTGCAGGTTGCTGCCTGGATTGGAGAAAATGTCTTGAAAGGAACGTTTGAGCAAGCTAAGTCTTATCCCTTTGGAGCTAAAGATGATGAGAGGCAACTTGATGGAGGTGTATAAGATGATAGGCAATAGAGATAGAGTGAACACACAGTGCCTTCTTTCCAGGGCAGTAATGACTAATATAAGAGGACATATTTTTAAGGTGATTTAGAGGAAAGTATAGGGGTGATGTCAGAAGTAGGTTTTGTAGATTAAGTGTAGGTACCTGGAATGCATTAGGGTAGAGGCTGGTACATTAGGGACATTTAAGAGACTGTTTAAAAGGCACATGGAGGAACGAAAAATGGAGGGCAGTGTGGGAGGGAAGGGTTAGATTGATCATGGAGTAGGTTAAGAGGTTGGCATAACTTTGTGGGCTGAAGGGCCTGTACCGTTCTATGTTCTGTGTTCTAATGTGGAAAGATCTGAGATCATCTACTAATAGTAGAAAAAATAGAAAGGTGTGTTACATACCCTGTAACGGGTTAAAGAACCAGCAGAAATGGAACATATCTGGAGTCTGTTTTTGCAGTTTATTAACACTATTTTTATTAGTAACTACACAATACAGTAATATAATACTAGATAAATCAAACAGGTTAGCAGAGTTTATGCATATATGGGTGTGTAAATATAAAACCCAAACTTCTTCAAACTTAGGTGGTAATTGATATGGTCTTACGATGGTATGTAAGGAAAGTTAAGTTCAGATGCACAGGTTAATTAATGCGAGATGTTTATAATCCAAAGGCGAATGTTGTGAGAAGGCAATTACGTCGATATTCCAGATTCCACGACAGCAATACAAAATAACAATAGTAATAGGTTTTATCTCCGAAGTTGTTCCACTCCACACACAAAATAACACCAACAGTGATCTTTAACGAATATCCTTTCAACACAAGTGGTACCACACACAAATTCAGCTACGGGTCATCTCAAAGTGATGGCCACAGGATACTCCAACAGAATCCACGTATGGATTATCACCAACAGTAGCTGATCACAATGGGGACCCTCTTCAAGGGAACCACCACCCAGGCAAGGGTCAACATACCGGTAGATTCCACAAGGTTACCCCAAACACACAACGTGATAGCCACTTACCCAGTTCGTCGACATACAAAATAACTTCAACAGTGATTTGCCACAGGGGTGCCTTTCTTCAGTGAACTACCACACCCAGTCGAAGGGTAAATACACACGTGGTATTCACAAAGGTTTTCTCCTCACCAGAGAACCCACTCCTGTGGATTAACTAAGTGACAATCACACTTCCGTAGTCGAATAGAAACAAACTCACCCTCAAGGGCTACTTAGAGAGAGAGCCCAAACAGTGATCTCTTTGTCACTAGGTTTCTTCTGTTTCAAACCTATCTCTCCTCTCTTGTCTTCCTGCAAACTTGTTCTAGTTGCAGAAAACTTGTGAGGGTCATTTATCAATATTCAGGATCGATCTAAACTCACCCCATTTGGGCTACTGAAAGTTTAAACCAGCGACCGACTCACTGGTGTCTTCCATTGACCGAATCCATCTTGACTCCAACTGTGTGTGTCTGTGTGTCCTTGTATATTCAAAACAAGCTGCAGAGAAACCATAACATCGATTGTCCATCAAATAACTCCACCACTCTCTCTGGAGCAGCTCAAACAGTGTCTCATTCTCCCGACGTTTTAAAGTGACAGTCCACAGAAATTATGAACCATAAGGGTACATAATAGGTGGAATTTTGTTTTTAAGTGGTGATACATTGAAAGACATTGGCTTTCAGAGGAACTTGGGTGTTCTTCTTCATGGTTCATCAAAAGTTAACAGGAAGGTATTTCCAGTGATTAAGAGCACGTTCTTTGCGAGCAGGTTCGGGTACAAGAATAAAGATGTCTGCCTCCTATTGAGGCCTGAGGAGATGGCATCCAGAATATTGTGTATGGGACAGGTCTAGTCTTTCTAACCTAGTCAAGGTTCACCAGATTGATCTTCAGAGCAATGGGTTTGATGTATGACAGAGGGTAAGCAGACTGTCCCTCCACTATCCAGAGTTTGGAAGAATAAGTGGTAACTTCATTAAGACAAATGAGGCTCTTGCAAAGCTTGAATGGAAGGGTGATGTTTCCCTCAGGTGGGTTGTCCAGATCCGGGAGATATTGTCTTAAACATTAGTGATTGTCCATGTAGGACAGAGATGTGAAAGAAGATCTTCACCAGAGGACAATGAATCTTTGGGATTCTCTGACCATGAGGGAAGGCACAGAGCTTTAGATATTGAGGAATATGGGGTTAGTGATGGGAGTGGTACTGAGGTAGACAATCCGTCATGATATCACTGAGGAATAGATCAAACATGAAGGGCTGAATGACCAATTTCTGCATCTGTTTCTTAATCCACCAGTATGGATAGGCTAAGCGCAAGGCCCACAATCCCCTTCTATGGACTGCTGTCTCATTCTAGGTACGAAGTGAGTTGTGTTAGACACCAAAACGGCCCCTTGATCCCCAGCACATATTGAAATACAGGCTTTCCCCCTATCCCTGTACTGCATTGTGTAGGATGTTTAATGAATGGAGTAAAACTTGTTATACTGTTGATAGTAAATAAAAACACGGAAAAGCTTCTTAGATATCACAACAGCAACAACTTCCATCTTGTGATGTGAGGTTTAGTGGTCAGTTTCTGGTGTTAGTGTGATGGATTTGTGGGGTTTTAACTGCAGGCTGTGTCTATAAGGAGAAATATAGAAACATTCTAAGTAGTTTTCTTACACCTCAAACCTTACTCCATCCCAGCCATGTCCCAAACACATTTTTTCCTGCTTCTACCCCCCACCCCCACATATCCTCTCCCAAGTTTGACTTGTTTTAGACCCACCTACTCCTCTGATGTTACTTTCACTGAAATAATTCCGCATTTCCATAAACTGTTGATTTACATCAGTTGAGATATTTAGCAGTTCACTCTTCCAGTTTAAAGTCGTGCTGATGATGCTCAGCGACTACTTATCGGCGGCAAAATACAAAACAACTAAAACTACTGAACACCTTATTAATAACACTTTATTAGTAACCGTCACTGCTAGTAATGGAGAGGTGTGCAGAGGTGAGGCTAGGCTGGAGGAGGCGGAGGTGGGAGCGAGGGAAGTCCTGTCTGATCGATTTAAGAGCTGAGCCGAATTGGAAAGACCGGGTATGGCAGGATCCAGGCCTCAGAGCTGTCCGAAAGGGAGGAACGACCTGATGTTTGGACCATTTAAGTGCCAGAGGCTTAAAAGGTCAAGGTGTTGAGACTGGAGGCAAGGGATGGGCCAGTTCTGCCTGGTGCTCTGCAACGTTTACTTGGCTCTGTGCTGAAATGATGCTGTGCCCTGCTCTGGCTGCCGTGATGCTTGGCCTTGCATCTGTGGTCCCACATCGTTTACTCAGCTCTATGATGAACTGATGCTGTGGCCTGCTCCGCTTGCAGAGATGACTGGTTTCGTGTCTTCCAAATACCTTCTGTTTTGAATGCTATTTGCTTACATTTTATTTTCTTTCTGCACATTTGGTGTTTGACGGTCTTTTTTAATGGTTCTTTTGGGGTTTCTTTGTCTTGTGTTTGCTCGTAAGGAGACGAATCTCAAAATTGTATACTGTATGCATACTTTCAGAATAAATGTACTTAGAACTTCTGAACTTTGTTGAGGTAAAATTCCCTTCAAAACCCATTCAAGATTCAAAGTAAATTTATTATCAAAGTACAGGTGTCACCATATTCATTTTCTTGAGGACGTACTCAATAAATCCTTAATAGAATAACAACCATAATAGGATCAATGAAAGACCGCACCAGCTTGGGCATTCAACCAGTGTGCTAAGGTCAACAAACTGTGCAAATACAATGAGGAAGGAATAATAACAATGAATAAATAAGCAACAATTATTGAGAACGTGAGATGAAGAGTCCTTGAAAGTGAGTTCCTAGGTTGTGGGGACACCTCAGTGATGGGGTGAGTGAAGTTGAGTGACGTTATCCCCTTTGGTTCAAGACCCTGACGGTTGAGGGATAGGAACTGTTTCTGAACCTGGTGGTGTGAGTTTTGAGGCTCCTGTACCACTTTCCTGATGTCAACAGCAAGAAGAGAGCTTGTCCTGGGTGGTGGGGGTTCCTGATGATGGATGCTGCCTTCCTGTGACAATGCTTCATATAGAAGTGCTTTATCATGACTCACTCAGTTTGTAAAGAAAAAACACCTTGGCTCCTTTTTTTTCCCTGCAAGCTACTACTTCATTTCAGACTTCTCTCCCTTCTCCCAAGTACTTCAACATATCATAGATTTGGAATTTTATGCCCTCTTTCCTGGATTTCTATTAAAAAAATCTTCTGATCAGGTATTAGGTGAGAATGAATGGAGTGAGTAAAAATTGGTCTGCTGGAGGATCTCTGCAGGCCAGGTAGCATCCACAGAGGGAAATGGACAGTCATCGCCTTCATCTGTACTGAAAGAGTAGAGGGGAGATAGCCAGCATAAAGAGGTGAGGGTGAGAGCTGTTTCGTGATAGGTGGATCCATTTGAGGAGGAGTAGATCGGTAGCTGGAGTCAAGGTGGTAGAGCGGAGGTAGTGACAGAGGCTGGGTGGTGATCAGTGGAGGCAAGAGAGGTCTGCAGCTTATAGAAGAACTAAGCAACGAGAAGTGGAACCAAATGAGGGAGGTATAGTGGGCAGATGGGAACAGTGGGGAGAGGGGACCCAGTGGGAAGAGTGTGTGGATGATGGGCAGGTGGAGTGGGTGGGAGATGGAAAAGAAACTGGGAGATAGGGAGGCTGTGGGGAGATTGGATTGGAAAGAACTGTGCATGAGAGGGTTGAAGTCAATTGGAAGGAGAGAGAATGGAATAGAGTATGAATAGAGTTGTTCATAGATGTTGAATTTTGATACCAAACACCTATCTGCCCTCATTATCAAACGCCACCCGAGCTCCCTCCTCCAAGGATGAGAGGGTGAGAAATTGGAGCATTTGGAGGAAACCCATGTGGTCACAGGGAGAAAGTGCGAACTCCACACATGTAGTACCAAAGCTCAGTATGAACCTGTGTGTGGCAGCAACACCAACTCTATGCCATTGTAGCACTCACGTTCTAGGTGCCAGTCGTAGGATCGTAAGACTTAGGAGCAAAATTAGGCCAGTCAGCTCATCGTCTGCTCCATTATTTGATCATGGCTAATTTATTTTCCATCTCAATGCCATTCCCTTGCCTTCCCCTATAGCCTTTGATGTCCTTAGGAATCAATCTCTGCTTTAAATATACAAACGGTACCAATGACTTGGCCTCCACAACCATTTGTGGCAATGAATTCCAGAGATTCACACTCTCTGGCTAAAGGAATGCCTCCTTAATATTGTTGTAAAGGGACATTCTTCTGTTTGAGGCTGTGCACTCTGGTCCTGAGCTCCTCCCACTATTAGAAACATTCTTTGCAAATCCATTCTATCCAGGTCTTTCAGTACTGTTATTCAGCAGGTTTCAATGAGATGCCCATACATTCTTCTGAACTGCAGTGAGAACATGCCTAGAAACATCAAACTTCCTTCATACATTAACCCTTTGATTTCTGGGATCATTCTTGTAATCTTCCTCTGGACCTTCTCCGATGCTAACACATTCTTTCTTAGGTACGTTCATTCACCTACCCTGTCTATAATCTCTGCATCCACCTCACAAATCAAGGCGTGGTGCGTTGAAGTAGCATTATGAGATGTGGACCTGCAGTACAGAGTTGCTGCAGTTTTGGTAAATTCCAGGTTAATTTCCAAACCTGATAGATATTTTCCAGAGTGTAATTCCACAGAAGCTTCCAGTGAGATTCCTTTAACCAATGGTTTCCAGTTACACTGGTGTTCACCATTCCTGTGTTGGTAGGAGCTCCTTCAGCAGGGGTGCGTATTCCAGGAGCGACATGGATGGGAGAGACCAGGGTGGTTCACTCCCACGGGTCCTGCTCCGGTGAGTAGCTCCATTGGCAATTTCTAAAGACAAACAATCTGGACTAGATAGGGAACAAAGAGCAGATCTGGGAAACAAAAGTTTATTATTTTGGGGAAGTATGAATTGGTTTGAAAGGACTTTGGGCAGAATGACATTAAAATTTCAAACTTCAGGGAATTTTTTATCTGACAGAGAGATTCCCCACAGAAATGTTTAATGAGCTTGGGTGAGAAGGTTGCATTGGAAAGATTGGAAAAGAGATTGGGGCTGGAAGAATTGGGTGAGGGGGCTGAGTTTGGAGTGAGTGGGTGAGAGGCTTGGTTGGAGAGATTGGGTAGGGAGATTAGGATGGGAGGGTTTGGGTAAGAGAGATGAGGTTGGAGGGATTGGGTGAGTCGGTCGTGGTTGGAGGCATGGGATGAGGAGGTCGGGGTTGGAGGATTTGGGTAAGGGGATTGGAGGGATTGGGTGAGGGGGTTGGAGGGATTGGGTGAGGGATCAGGGTTGGAGGGATTGGGTGAGGGATAGGGGTTGGAAGGATTGGATGAGATGTTTGAGGATGGAGGGATTGAGTGTGGAGAATGAGATTGGGAGCATTGGTTGAAGGGATTAGGGTTGGAAGGATTGGGTGATGGGGTTGAGTTTGTAGGGATTGGGCGAGAGGTTTGGTTGGAGGGGTTGGGTTAGGGTTGGAGGGATTGGGTGAGGGGATCGGGGTTGGAGGGATTGGGTGAGGGGTTGGGGTTAGAGAGATGAGGTTGGAGGGGTTAGGTGAGGGGGAGGAGGTTGAAAGGATTGGGTGAGGGGATTGGGGTTGGAGGGATTGGGTGAGGGGTTGGGGTTGGAGGGATTGGGTGAGGGGTTGGGGTTGGAGGGATTGGGTGAGGGGGAGAGATGAGGTTGGAGGGATTAGGTGAGGGGGAGGAGGTTGAAAGGATTGGGTGAGGGGATCGGGGTTGGAGGGATTGGGTGAGGGGTTGGGGTTAGAGGGATTGGGCGAGAGGTTTGGTTGGAGGGGTTGGGTAAGAGAGACGAGGTTGGAGGGATTGGGTGAGGGGGTCAAGGTTGGAGGGATCGGGTGAGGGGAGGAGGTTGAAAGGATTGGGTGAGGGGATTGGAGTTTGAGGGGTTGGGGTTGGGATTGGATGAGGAGTTGGGGTTGGAGGGATTGAGTGGGGGTTGGGGTTGGAGAGATTGGGTAAGGGTGTTGGGAGGATTGGGTGAGATGGTCGTGGTTGGATTAGGTGAGAGGGTCAGAGTTGGAGGGATAGGTTGAGGGAGTCAATGTTAGAGAGAGTGGGTGAGGGTTCAGAGTTGGACAGATTGGGTGAGGGGTTGGGTTGGGAGGGATTGGGTGAGAGTGTAGGATCCGTTGAACTGTGGTCAGCCAGTTTGGTGGTCAAGCAACGTGGTGGGATGGAGGCAACTGGCAGGATCATGTGATGTGGAAGGGGGCAGAGTCAAGATCAATAGCAAGATTGACTCGATGAATCCAATGGGTCAGGAGGTTTGAAAGATCCAGTGGGATAATGTGGAAGGTGGGGTTGCAGGTTGCTGTGAACGGGATAAATTGGAATCAGCATGAATATATTTACTGTCACTGACTTATATAATGTGAAATTTGTCATTTTGCAGCAGGAGTACAGTGCAAAGATATAAAGTTATTATAAGTTACAAAAATAATTAAGTAGTGTGGAAGAAAAAGATATCAAGATTATTTACCTTTCTGTCCCCCTAGGTTCTGGATTATGATTATTATGGATTTTATGACAACAAGCGTCATGAGGGTTATAGGTACAACCAGCTGCTGTGGGGAGATTACACCTTTGATTTTCCCTCGCACCACGATCAGGTAGGAATCTGTTCCCTCTTCACTGCCACCCACTTCCAGAGAACTTTGCTATTTTTAAAGCAGCAGAAATGTGTCTCCACAGTAACCAATGAAATAAACAGGGACTGCAGAGCCCAGAATAAATCAGATGTGCCTGTGGAGTAACTGTCACTTAATAATTTTGTATTTGTGAGAGGAGAGGGTCCATGTACATGCAGGTGTGTGTGTGTGGGGGGGGGGTGTATGTGAACACAACAGAGATTGAGGAATGCAACACTGATGCCAAGGGCATAAAACAAGTCCCCTTTGCTGTAACTTCCCATCCACAGGGCCCTCTCATCATCCTTTGAGGATTTCCCATGTGGCAGGTGGCATACTTGTGACGTTTGATTGCCCTTTAACCAACACAGAAGGCACGGTTATGTTCCCAAAATGGCAAAAATTCCCCATCCCACCCAGGGTCCAAATGCACCCTCTCGAACATTGTTGGGTTTACGGAACCCAGGCTGAAACAGTGAGCATGAGGAGGGGTCTCAACATTGCCCCCGGGCCGTGGTGCATCAGGGGACCGGCTGATACTATTGCGTATTGTTGCAGATTAAGTTGGAATGTATGACCTGCCGGAATGCAGTCGCAGTTTTTGACATGTCGTATTTTGGCAAATTTTACCTGGTGGGTCCAGATGCTAAAAAGGCAGCGGATTGGCTGTTCACGGCTGATGTCAGCTCATCCATAGGTAATAATGGCTGTGATTTCTTTACATGCTGTTTCATCATGCACCCTCTCCTTTATGTTATATACTCATTGCCTCTCTGCCACAATCTGTATCCCTCCCTCTCAGTTACTCCCATTGTTCCCATCCTCCCTTTCCCCATCACTGTCGTTCCTGATGCCCACATTCCCTCTGCTATTTGTCGCTACCCCTTTCTTTATGTCCTTCTCAGTTGCCTCTGTTGGTGTGTTCCAGCTGCTAGCTTCATTTACCTCGCTCTCAAAGTAACATGGTTGGGCTATTTCCCACCATCAGTGAAAGACTCCCAACTGTAACTCTCAGTTTATTTGTCCAGTGTATCATTCTCCCTTTTACCCAGCCTCCCGGTTATGGACCTATCCTGAGCTCCAGTTACAATGTTTCCTTCAGTATGACCACCGGCCTTTTGTCCCAGAGTTGGCGTGGTGTACAGGTATCTGTTATCTGTGACTGTTGGTGTACTTTCAGGTAAAACAGTCTACACCTGTATGCTGAACAGTCGAGGTGGGACAGAGAGTGACCTGACAGTTAGTCGCATTGAGTCCTCTCCACAAGGATCTTCACTCACTCCTACCTTTGAAGGTAATTACTGAATCCCAACAAATGAGCCAGAATGTAGTGAGATAGGGCCAGTGTACACTTTTGAATGGTGTCCATTATCAATATGCTGGAAATATGGCAGGCCTGCAGCACACGAACAGGTTGATGTCTGTGCTGAATGCACTGCCAATTTATACTAAATCTCTTCTGCCTACACATAATCCATATCCACCCATTCTCTGTATGCTCATGTACCTCCTAAATGCCACAAAGCTGAGTTTGTTTTTAACAAGCTCCAGCAAATGATGCATTGCTGATTGCCAAGTGATCTGTTTTTGTAAAAGTTAAACATTTCTGAGGACTCCTGGATGTGTTCCCATGTCCCACTTCAACATAGTGCCATGGAGCATCGAGCTTGAGGTCCATTCTTGAGAGAGCAGAAGGGATTTCAGGCTAAATATTTAATTCAATATTATGACCTCCAACAATTCAACATTTGATTGTTAGCTTTCATTCTGGTGTATCTCGAGTGGGATTTGAACTTGGTAACTTGTGCCTCTGGTGTAAGTTTGTACCTGTTCAGAGCTAGTATTTGCTCATAGCTGTAACTTCATTCAGTGTTGGTAAGGGCAAAACTCCATTTGCGGGCTCTGCGGTTGTCTGAGAGTGTTGTCGGCCTCCTACTGCTGTGTTGGGAAAAATGGGAATGTACTGAAAGGAGGAGAGATCTCAGATGATTTCCCTACACACTTTTCCAACAAAGCTTCCTAGGGAAAATGCAGCATTGATAGTCAGAGAAAATCTCCACCTGCCTAACACACATGGATAGTACTGGTTATGTGCAGAGTAGATGTTCATCCACCAAACCTTTCTGGGGCAGGGATAGTTGGTGTTGGATACAGAGGGAAGATTCCTTGTAGTAATTATTACCCAGCAAGCTGATAAAGGATTCTGCTCACAGTCGCGGTCTGTGGACTGATCATTAATATTGAGACAGTGACTACAGGTCAGACAATTGTATATGAACAAAATGTTTTCTTTACTTGGGGCTTTCGGGTGATCAACAGAATTAAATTTTCTTTCACCATGAATAGTCTGTTTCTGTAGCAGTAACTCAATTGAAGAGCTCCAGCCTTGAGGGCTGTGCCTTTCCTCATGCTTCTTGTGAGATTTTATCTTTTTAAAGAGCCACTAGCAAGAATAATTCAATTGCAGTGACATTGGAGCTGAAGTGTGTTTGATCAGCATGGTGCTGTAATTAGGTTAGAACCAGGTCTGGCTTCAGGCCCTGTTTCAGCATGAGTATTGCTCACCTCCTGCTGTCTGCTCGGGCTGGATACTTGGTGGCTGGGCATCTGACCAGTGCTGTGCTCCCATGCAGGTGATGGGTACTACCTGGCTGTTGGAGGTGGAGTGGCACAGCACAATTATTCCCACATCATCACCATGCTTCAGGATCAGAGGCTGAACTGCCAGTTGCTCGACTGCTCGGAGGAGCTGGGGATGATCAGTGTGCAGGGACCCCTGAGGTGAGGAGATCAGCCGCAGCTGTCTCATTGGGGGGAAGGTGGTGCGGAGCAGAGGGACACAGGGTGCTGCCCCGGGCAGAGGAGAGGAAATGGCAGAGTTGAACGCATAGAAAAAGTATGAGTGAGGTTGAGAGGGTGAGTAGAGGAAGGAGACTGTGGGAGTCGCAAAGGCTTGGTGGCTTGTCTTGAGCTAGTTGGACTTGTAAGAGAGGAGTGGGTAGGTCTGAAAGAGTATTAGGAGGGCCCAGGTGGAGGGAAATATAGTACGAAGGACTGGCATCTGGGGTTGTTGGCTGGTGATGTTGGGGAAGTGAAGGACTGGGTGGGAGCTTCCGGGAACCAAACAGAGTGATGAAGCGAGGGTTGGTGGCAGAACTGGAGGGGGGGCTGAAGCTGTGTTGAGAGGGCTCAGGCAGAGGCCAGAAAGGGCAAAGTATTGTGCTGAGGGTGTTTGGAATTCCAGGTCTGGGGCAGTGTGGGGGGGGGGGTAGATGTGATGGGGGAGCTGGGGCAGGAGTTGTGAGATGGTCTCACTGGATTTCAGGTCACGCTGTGACCTTCTCTCTGTTGCTCTACAGTCGCACGGTGCTGCAGGAAGTTCTCGACGTGGACCTCAGTAATGAGGCCTTTCCCTTCTCCACACACCAGGTGGTGAAGGCCGCTGGGCATTTGGTAAGTCACTCCTTTGCTACCGGGGGCTACAGCAAAACTCTGATAATCCGTTGTCAACTTGGAAATTCCATGGTTCAGCATCTGGCCCACCTGGTGATGTGCATAATTCTCACTTGCTGGAGCCCCAGTTCCAAGTTCCACTTTAATGTTGTTGGCACACTGAGAGTGGAGGGTTCTGTAAAGTTACGGCAGTATGCCTGGACTTTATGCAGTACAGCAAAGAGAAAAATTCATATTCCTGATAGAAACAAACTGAACACTGGACACACTTTGGTCCTTGATACCCAGACGACAAGTGACTGAAAGTTGCATTGTGAAATTTCCCATTACTCTGGTTCAATCTGAATTCTTACCTCCACTCCACTGTTGATGAGTTGAAGTATTTTATCCCTTACACCTTTTCTTTCCTGGAGCATTACTGGGACAACTTCTATATCAGAAGTTTCATCCCACGGCAGCTTGTGAAGAACTGGGACTGTTCTCACTTATGAATAATTTTGGTGGAATTCATAGGGAGAAAACAGTTCACTGTGCCAAGAGAATCAGTTCCCAAGGGTACAGTTTTGTAATTGGCTACAAGTTCTAATCAGTAGAATCAGATTTGATCATCTCTTTCAGGAAGGACTTGGATAAAAACTTGAAGTACTTGCAAGAGCAAGGAGAATAGAGAAAATTGGATACCTCTTACAAAGGTCTGGCACAGGCATGATGGCCCAAATTGCCACGAAGACCTATAATTACATAAACTTCCAGATGCTGCTGACAAGAGCCTGCTGAGAATTCCTAATAATCCAACGTTCTTTTTCGGAAGGTGCGGGCTATGAGGCTGTCGTTCGTGGGTGAGATGGGCTGGGAACTCCACGTGCCAAGGGAGTCCTGTGTGCCCGTTCACCGTGCTGTGATGCAGGCTGGTGCCAAGTTTGGAATCATGAACGCTGGTTACAGGGCCATTGATTCACTCAGCATTGAGAAAGGTAAAAGCACTGCAGCACATTACAATGCCAGTAACCACCGATGGGTTCAGTTCCTACTGCTGTCTGAAATGAGTATGTTCCCCCCATGACTGCATGGGTTTCCTCCCACATTGCAAAGACATATAGTTAGACACTCGCGTGCTGTCTCCAGCACAATCCTCAGACTGTGTTGGTCATTGACGCAAGATGACGCATCTCACTGTATGTTTTGATGTACATGTGACAAATAAAGCTAATCTCTTTATTTCTGATAATTAATTAGTTACTGTAAATACCCCTAATGGCAGGGAAAACAGATATACACATGAGAGAGAAAAGGTTACAGGGGAATAAGTGGAGCAATGGGACTGATGGGAATAGTCTAAGAACCAGCATTATCTTGATGGGCCAAATGGCCCATGTTATAAGAGAATATGTGATTGTGAGAGTAGCAGCTGCTTTTGATTTATCAGTCACCAATTTCATGTTCCAACAACCTTCTATCAAATGATAAAAGTACGTTCACTCCAGCCATTTCCTGTGTTAATTCCCTTCCAAGAAGTAGGTCAAGGAGCATTCATACTGAGGAAGATTGTTTCCATTGCCTGGCTAAAACCTGAGGATATCATTCAACACTAACCCACCCTAAAAGAGTGTGGCACCAAGGAAGGAATGGTACCGAGAAAATGTGGCGGTGCTAGAGGAGCTTGAATATTGAAGTCTGGCCTGATCTTGCCTTCTGATTGGATTTAAGTGGCACATATTCTGGGCTCAGTCAGTTACTCTGATAGATCCTGTGTGTGCATTGCCTATCTGTCCAAGCTTTGTGGGACTGTGAGATGCAGATAACTCAGGCTGTCACCATGCTCCTGTTGCAGGATACAGACACTGGCACGCTGACCTACGATCCGATGACACTCCTCTTGAAGCTGGGCTCGCTTTCACTTGCAAACTGAAGTCAAAGATTCCATTTCTTGGCCGAGAGGTGCTGGAGCTACAAAAGACTCAGGGGCTGTTTAAGCGCCTGGCGTGTTTCACCATCGAAGAGTGAGTTTCTGACCTAGTTCTCGCTCACACTTGCTTAATGTTGAACCAATTTCCATTGTCAGTGCTTCAGTGTATAGGAAAGCATTCTTTCAAGAATCTCTGAAAGGCATCTAAGCCAATTTAAATGCTGCATAACTATTCCTAAGCTCTACTGAAGGGAGTGGATCAGTGGACAAGAAATACTCAGAAAGCAGAGTATTTCATAACTTGACTAGTTTAGAATGAGAAATTTGAGTGAAGTGTGGTTAACAGAAGTCATATAGATTCCTGATGGGTATGTTTTCTGGGACTATGGTGTGGGAATGCTTGACAGAAAACCTCTCTCTCTTCTGCTTTGTGAACATTTTACTACCACAGAGGAAGATGATTTATCTCAGCTGTCCTGTGTTGGGTCCTTAAAGGAACTGTTTGATTAGTTCTATTAGACTTTATGAATAGTCCTGGGAAATTTAAGTTTATAAGTATTTATCCAATTCTCTTTGCCCTTTTTATATTTCCTCCTCTTGGACCTCTTTCTTCTAGCCTATCTCTCCTGTCCAAGACACCCAGTGCAAGATGTGCCCAAAGTCTGAGGGAATACCTGGCTGCCTCCGCCTGTTTGGGTTTGGTCCTAGCCCCTGATCTCCTCCAATAATCAATGCTACTCAAATCCCAGACCTCCTGTAATCACTTCTCCTGATTACATTGAGTTTCAGTCCTTGGCTTCTGCTTTGCATTTGTCTCCCACTTCTTCAGGTTGGGCCTGGAAACACGTCATGCTTTAATGCCTATTGTGACTATTGCAGACCAGATTTCCATTCTTGACCAGGTGATGTTTCCTGTACGTTTATGGATGTAAAGCTCAGAATGTGTTTTTCCTCATGCAGTCTCTCTCTGTTGCTGATATAACAGGTGATTGTTATCCTGCAGGAAGGTTCCCATTTTTGGCCTGGAAGCTATCTGGAGGAACGGGAAGGTGGTCGGACTTATCCGGAGGGCAGATTTTGCTTTTGCGCTCAATAAGTCAATAGCTTATGGTTACATGAGGGATCCTGAGGGGTGTGCGGTGAGTAGAAGTCAGATTATCGCCTAGGTGTACTTAGTGGGACTGGCTTCTTCCTCTTTCCTTTCCAATACTAATGAAGGGTCTTGGCCCAAAACATCAACTGTTTTCCTCCATAGATGCTGCCCGATCTACTGAGCTCCTCCAGCATTTTGTGTGTTGCTATGGTGTGGGAGAGTCTGACAGAACACCTCTTTGCTATACTTTGTGCTCATTCTGACTGCTATAGAAGGAGATGATCTGTCTCATCTGCCATGCTGAATCCCTGAAAGAGCTGTTTAATTAGTTCCACTAGGCTTTTCGAAAAGCCCTGGAAATATTATGTTTATGAGAATTTATCCAATTCTCTTTGCCATTCCTTTTAATTTCTCCCTCTTGGACCCCTCTCTCGTTTTTTTTTGCACTCTGCCTCCTTTTGCTTCAACAATTGATGACCATTATTGCTGAGTAGATCTATTATTAAGACTCACACCATTGTTCTCTGTGCCACCTACAAGCTCCATCCCAATGAACTGCTTCCCTCCACCCAACCATGTGCAGCCTTGTGCCACATTTGGAATTGAGATGAGTTTTTGATTGCTCCATCATCCAGATCAATTATCTTCAATTAACCTTGCTTTACTTTAACTGCTGTTGAAACTTTATTACCTCTCTGCTCAACTATTCACGGCAAACCTCTCACCTCTCATTCTCCATAAACTTTGGGTCATCCATAATTCTTCAGGGCATCTTGACTAAGACTGTATGAAGTTCCATTGCCTAAGGCACACTGTCCAGCATCAGCTCCTGATCAAGAAACACCCCAAAATTAAAAAGTGTGCATCAGTTTTCTTATTTAGGACCCGGCAAGTTGCAATCTCTGCAATTTCCTTCTGGTCTCCTGCAAACTCCATGCTCCTCTAGTTTTGCCCTCTTGCATTATTCAATTACTTTTGCCCTCGCTTTCAGATGTCAAAATGATTGAATACACATTTCCAGGTTTTTTGGCATGATGCATATGTTTCCTTAGTCTTTGTGTCTCTCTCCAGGTGACAACGGACTTTATGAAGCATGGTGAGTACTCGCTGGAGAGGATGGGTGTCTCTTACCCAGCCAAGGTCCACCTCAAATCACCTTTCGACCCAAGCAACAAACGAGTAAAGGGGATTTATTAGCGAAGAGCCAGCGCCAGAAGTTGCCGTTACCTGTGGATTTGGCAGCGAGAAAAACGCAAGCACAAATTTGCTGCAATTGTCATCAAGTTTCAGCTGAGGGACATTCTACAGAGCAGTGGAATATCTAATTTATCTGCTCTGGAGTTTTGTAGTGTTTTTGAAACTTTACTAAGTCAAGAGCAATTTTAAAGTCTTTATAATTATTGACAATCAAGATTTTGCTAATTGATCCTCACATGAATACTGAAAATATGTTAGCTGAAGCTGAGACCCAAGGATGTGGTGGGGGTGGGGGGGATACAGTGAGTGAATTGGGAGAGGTACAACACAGACCCTCCTCCTGTCGATTGGGAATCCCATAAAATGTCAGGAGCTGTGTGTTGCAGGTGTCTATAGGCCCTGCAGTGGCTTTTACACCCTTTTCAGAAATCTATTATCAGCTTCCACCACCTTCTGGAAGCTTGATAAATGTCCAAAAGCTTCTAAGTGTTGCTATCAAATCTGCTTCCATCAGCATGTTCCAGGCTTGTTATTTTTATTTTCAAGGCAAGTTTTTTTTTAAACACAGGTGCCTGGAACATGCTGCCGGGGGAGGTGGTAGAAACAGCTATGATTTTAATGATTAAGAGGCATTCAGACAGATAGTTAAACAGGCAGGGAATGGAGGGATATGCGCTTGTACCTTGCCAGGCAGATGGGATCATGATTGGAATTAATATGCTGGGTCAAAGGGTCTGTTCGTGTTCATTGTCCAGTAAATGTTAAATCAATCTCTCAGTGAATAGGAGGATTCTGTTCTACCCTTGATCCAGTTCCATAACATCTGTGGCAACAGAGCCCACATTCTGAATCCTGCCTGTTCTGTTCACTGGTTCAGTAAAAGTCCACTGTTCTGTGACGAAACTGATCTAAGTCCTGCTTGAATTAATTGCTGGTTTGTACGGAGTGATAAATAATGGGTGGATAATCTCTGTGCTTTTTCACAACCAATAATAAACAAATTGCAATTGTGGGCTGGATTACAGGTACGGTATCACATTCATGTGCCACCTTATTTGCAGAACAGCGGTTCAGTGATGACACTCTTCCTTGCCCATCCCTTGCAACAGAAACGTCAGCCCCAGCCTCGGTTATCCACTGGCCTAATGAACAGAAGTTCGGGGATTGAGCCCCAGTCCACTGACTTTTACCCATAGTCCAGCCTGACACTTGCATTATTGTACTGAGGGAGTGTCACACTGTCAGAGGGGCAGAACTGAGGGAGAGTCACACTGTCAGAGGGGCAGTACTGAGGGAGTGTCACACTGTCAGAGGGACAGTACTGAGGGAGAGTCACACTGTCAGAGGGGCAGTACTGAGGGAGAGTCACACTGTCGGAGGGACAGTACTGAGGGAGAGTCACACCGTCAGAGGGGCAGTACTGAGGGAGTGTCACACTGTCAGAGGGACAGTACTGAGGGAGAGTCACACTGTCAGAGGGACAGTACTGAGGGAGAGTCACACTGTCAGAGGGACAGTACTGAGGGATTGTCACACTGTCAGAGGGGCAGTACTGAGGAAGTGTCGCACTGTCAGAGGGACGGTATTGAGGGAGTGTCACACTGTCAGAGGGACAGTACTGAGGGAGTGTCACACTGTCAGAGGGACAGTACTGAGGGAGTGTCGCACTGTCAGAGGGACAGTACCGAAGGAATGTCACACTGTCAGAGGGACAGTACGGAAGGAATGTCGCACTGTCGGAGGGACAGTACCGAGGGAGTGTCACAAAGTCAGAGGGACAGTACTGAGGGAGCGACACACTGTCAGAGGGACAGTACTGAGGCAATGTCACACTGTCAGAGGGGCAGTACTGAGGGAGAGTCACACTGTCAAAGGGACAGTACTGAAGGAGTGTCACACTGTCAGAGGGGCAGTACTGAGGGAATGTCACACTGTCAGAGGGGCAGTACTGAGATAGTGTCACACTGTCAGAGGGACAGTGCTGAGGGAGAGTTACACTGTCGGAGGGACGGTACTGAGGGAGTGTCGCACTGTCAGAGTGACGGTACTGAGGGAGTGTCACACTGTCAGAGGGACAGAAGCTGAGGGAGTGTCACACTGTCAGAGGGACAGAAGCTGAGGGAGTGTCGCACTGTCAGAGGGGCAGTACTGAGGGAGAGTCACACTGTCGAAAGGACAGTGCTGAGGAAGTGTCACACTGTCAGAGGGGCAGTACTGAGGTAATGTCACACTGTCAGAGGGGCAGTACTGAGATAGTGTCACACTGTCAGAGGGACAGTGCTGAGGGAGAGTTACACTGTCGGAGGGACGGTACTGAGGGAGTGTCGCACTGTCAGAGTGACGGTACTGAGGGAGTGTCACACTGTCAGAGGGACAGAAGCTGAGGGAGTGTCGCACTGTCAGAGGGGCAGTACTGAGGGAGTGTCACACTGTCAGAGGGGCAGTACTGAGGGAATGTCACACTGTCAGAGGGACAGTACTGAGGGAGTGTCACACTGTCAGATGGACAGTACTGAGGGAGAGTCACACTGTCAGAGGGGCAGTACTGAGGGAGTGTCACACTGTCAGAGGGACAGTACTGAGGGAGAGTCACACTGTCAGGGGGGCAGTGCTGAGGGAGTGTCGCACTGTCAGAGCGGCAGTTCTGAGGGAGTGCCACACTGTCAGAGGGACAGTTCTGAGGGTGTGTCACACTGTCAGAGGGACGGTACTGAGGGAATGTGACACTGTCAGAGGGACGGTACTGAGGGAGTGCAACTGTCGGAGGGACAGTACTGAGGGAGTGTCACACTCTCAGAGGGACAGTGCTGAGGGAGTGTCACACTCTCAGAGGGACAGTACTGAGGGAGAGTCACACTGTCAGAGGGACGGTACCGAGGGAGTGTCTCACTGTCAGAGGGACAAAACTGAGGGAGTGTCACACTGTCAGAGGGAAAGTACCGAGAGAGTGTCACACTCTCAGAGGGACAGTACTGAGAGGGAGTCACAGTGTCAGGTTAGAGAACTTATGCAGTGTTGTACTGTCAGGTTAGAGTACTGAGGGAGTGTCACACTGTCAGAGGGACAGTACTGAGGGAGTGTCACACTGTCAGAGAGGCAGTACTGAGGGAGAGTCACACTGTCAGAGGGACAGTGCTGAGGAAGTGTCACTCTGTCAGAGGGGCAGTGCTGAGGGAGTGTCACACTGTCGGAGGGACAGTACTGAGGGAGTGTCACACTGTCAGGGGCAGTACTGAGGGAGTGTCACACTGTCAGAGGGACAGTACTGAGGGAGAGTCACACTGTCAGGGGGGCAGTGCTGAGGGAGTGTCGCACTGTCAGAGCGGCAGTTCTGAGGGAGTGCCACACTGTCAGAGGGACAGTTCTGAGGGTGTGTCACACTGTCAGAGGGACAGTGCTGAGGGAGTGTCACACTGTCAGAGGGACGGTACTGAGGGAATGTGACACTGTCAGAGGGACAGTACTGAGGGAGTGTCACACTGTCGGAGGGACAGTACTGAGGGAGTGTCACACTGTCAGAGGGACAGTACTGAGGGAGTGTCACACTGTTGGAGGGACAGTGCTGAGGGAGTGTCACACTGTCGGAGGGACAGTACTGAGGGAGTGTCACACTGTCAGAGGGACAGTCCTGAGGAAGTGTCACACTGTCGGAGGGACAGTGCTGAGGGAGTGTCACACTGTCGGAGGGACAGTACTGAGGGAGTGTCACACTGTCGGAGGGACAGTACTGAGGGAGTGTCACACTGTCAGAGGGACAGTACTGAGGGAGAGTCACACTGTCAGAGGGACAGTACTGAGGGAGTGTCGCACTGTCGGAGGGACAGTACTGAGGGAGTGTCACACTGTCGGAGGGACAGTACTGAGGGAGTGTCACACTGTCAGAGGGACAGTACTGAGGGAGTGTCGCACTGTCAGAGGGACGGTACTGAGGGAGTGTCACACTGTCAGAGGGACAGTGCTGAGGGAATGTCACACTGTCAGAGGGACAGTCCTGAGGGTGTGTCACACTGTCAGAGAGGCAGTACTGAGGGAGAGTCACACTGTCAGAGAGGCAGTACTGAGGGAGTGTCACACTGTCAGAGGGACAGTACTGATGGAGTGTCACACTGTCAGAGGGGCAGTACTGAGGGAGTGTCACACTGTCAGAGGGACAGTACTGAGGGAGTGTCACACTGTCAGAGGGACAGTACTGAGGGAGTGTCACACTGTCAGAGGGGCAGTACTGAGGGAGAGTCACACTGTCAGAGGGACGGTACTGAGGGAGTGTCACACTGTCCGAGGGACAGTACTGAGGGAGTGTCACACTGTCCGAGGGACAGTACTGAGGGAGTGTCACACTGTCAGAGGGACAGTACTGAGGGACTGCCATACTGAGGGAACTGGCGGGAGTTGGAGACGAAGATCTCTGTCCGGTTGGGGCACTGGTTGGATCTTCTTCTGCGATCTGGTACCGGGAGAGGGCTTTAGTGATCAATCAGCTTGTCACCTCCATGGTGTCATACTGGCTGGCTGCATGGATCCCACCCACGGCGATCGTGTTCAGTACTCAGAAGAAGTACCCACCGCGGATCCCAGCGGACTGCATCTGACGGATCTACCCCGCTTCTATCGGGAACTGTGGAGGGTATGGTGTCGGGCAGGGTGCTCTGCCCTGATCCTAGTACAGTGGGTGTCGGAAGGGCACGGGGTAATGGAGGGGTTCCGGCTGTGGACTTCTGGGGAAATAGAAACCATTGGATTCCTGCAGCAGCCCGGAGGCCTCCGACCGCGGGGGTAGGCTGGTCCTCAGTGTGTGTGTGCACGCCGCTGGCGGCTCTCTGCCTCAGGACCCCGCAGAGAAAGCTGTACTGCGACCAGCCTCCGAGGTGGCAATTCTCTGCCGAGGACGATGCCTGCAGGAGGGCACGCGGATCCCAGCGACGGCTTCTATCGGCAACTGTGGAGGGTATGGGGTCGGGCAGGATGCTCTGTCCTGATCCTAGTACGGTGGGTGTCGAAAGGGCGCAGGGTAATGGAGGGGTTCCGGCTGTACCGCCACCCGTCGCGCGCGTCCTGAGACCAGGCCTCGGGAGACCTCGCGGGAGAGGGTCCCGCACACCGTGAGCCGCCTCACGGGGTTCTCACCGTGCCGTTCCGCGACGCTCCAAGGCGCTTTTTGTACGGGTTGCGCCTGCACGCCTTCCACTTTCATAGAACATAGAAACATAGAAAATAGGTGCAGGAGTAGGCCATTCGGCCCTTCGGGCCTGCACCGCCATTTATTATGATCATGGCTGATCATCCAACTCAGAACCCCGCCCCAGCCTTCCCTCCATACCCCCTGACCCCCGTAGCCACAAGGGCCATATCTTACTCGCTCTTAAATATAGCCAATGAACTGGCCTCAACTGTTTCCTGTGGCAGAGAATTCTATAGATTCACCACTCTCTGTGTGAAGTAGTTTTTCCTAATCTCGGTCCTAAAAGGCTTCCCCTTTATCCTCAAACTGTGATCCCTCGTTCTGGACTTCCCCAACATCGGGAACAATCTTCCTGCATCCAGCCTGTCCAATCCCTTTAGGATTTTATACGTTTCAATCAGATCCCCCCTCAATCTTCTAAATTTCAACGAGTACAAGCCCAGTTCATCCAGTCTTTCATCATATGAAAGTCCTGCCATCCCAGGAATCAATCTGGTGAACCTTCTTTGTACTCCCTCTATGGCAAGGATGTCTTTCCTCAGATTAGGGGACCAAAACTGCACACAATACTCCAGGTGTGGTCTCACCAAGGCCTTGTACAACTGCAGTAGTACCTCCCTGCTCCTGTACTCAAATCCTCTCACTATAAATGCCAGCATACCATTTGCCTTTTTCACCACCTGCTGTACCTGAATGCCCACTTTCAATGACTGGTGTATAATGACACCCAGGTCTCATTGCACCTCCCCTTTTCCTAATCGGCCACCATTCAGATAATAATCTGTTTTCCTATTTTTGCCACCAAAGTGGATAACTTCACATTTATCCACATTAAATTGCATCTGCCATGAATTTGCCCACTCACCCAACCTATCCAAGTCACCCTGCATCCTCTTAGCATCCTCCTCACATCCTCCTCACAGCTAACACTGCCGCCCAGCTTCGTGTCATCCGCAAACTTGGAGATGCTGCATTTAATTCTCTCATCCAAGTCATTAATATATATTGTATACACCTGGGGTCCCAGCACTGAGCCTTGTGGTACCCCACTAGTCACTGCCTGCCATTCTGAAAAGGTCCCGTTTATTCCCACTCTTTGCTTCCTGTCTGCTAACCAATTCTCTATCCACATCAATACCTTACCCCCAATACCGTGTGCTTTAAGTTTGCACACTAATCTCCTGTGTGGGACCTTGTCAAAAGCCTTTTTAAATCCAAATATACCACATCCACTGGTTCTCCCCTATCCACTCTACCAGTTACATCCTCAAAAAAATCTATGAGATTCGTCAGACATAGAATAGTACAGCACAGTACAGGCCCTTCGGCCCACATTGTTGTGCCGACCCTCAAACTCTGCCTCGCATATCACCCCCCACCTTAAATTTCTCCATATACCTGTCTAGTAGGCTCTTAAATTTCACTAGTGTATCTTCCTCCACTACTGACTAAGGCAGTGTATTCCACGCACCAAACAGTCTCATAGAGTAAAAAACCTTCCTCTAATATCCCCCTTGAACTTCCCACCCCTTACCTTAAAGCCATGTCTTCTTGTACTGAGCAGTGGTGCCCTGGGGAGAGGCGTTGGCTATCCACTCTATCTATTCCTCTTGATATCTTGTACACCTTTGTTATGTCTCCTCTCATCCTCGTTCTCTCCAAAGAGTAAAGCTCTGGCTCCCTTAATCTCTGATCATAATGCATACTCTCTAAACCAGGCAGCATCCTGGTAAATCTCCTCTGTACCCTTTCCAATGCTTCCACATCCTTCCTATAGTGAGGCGACCAGAACTGGACACAGTACTCCAAGTGTGGCCTAACCAGAGTTTGTAGAGCTGCATCAT
Source organism: Mobula hypostoma (assembly GCF_963921235.1). Taxonomy (NCBI): domain Eukaryota; kingdom Metazoa; phylum Chordata; class Chondrichthyes; order Myliobatiformes; family Myliobatidae; genus Mobula; species Mobula hypostoma. Next base: position 29,021,358 of record NC_086117.1, read on the forward strand.
TACTTCGCGACTGTTAAACTCTATCCCTCGATTTATGAAAGCTAACACCCCATAAGCTTTCTTAAATACCCTATCCACCTGTGAGGCAACTTTCAGGGATCTGTGGACATGTGTCCCCAGATCCCTCTGCTCTTCCACACTACCAAGTATCCTGCCATTTACTTTGTACTCTGTCCTTCTAAAGTGTGCCATCTCACACTTCTCCGGATTGAACTCCATCTGCCACTCCTCAGCCCACTTCTGCATCCTATCAATGTCTCTCTGCAATCTTCGACAATCCTGTACACTATCTACAACACCACCAACCTTTGTGTCATCTGCAAACTTGTCAACCCACCCTTCTACCCCCACATCCAGGTCGTTAATAAAAATCACGAAAACCTAAGTCCCAGAACTTGCCTTCATCTGCTGACCGGACTCGCTTTAGTGGTCCGTGTTGCCATCTGGCAGCGGAGGAGGTCCCCTGTGGAAGACCCTTTACACAGGGGTGCTTCCCCTGTACATTGGGGACCTGGGGTGGAAGGGGTTGCGTCGGGCAGTCTCGTACAACAGGTTCACCGACACCCCATCCAGCTGTTCATTCCATGGGCGGGAGGAGTTGGTATACCACACCTACACCGAATGCTAGAGGTTGCAGCCGCTCTGAGTTCCCCAGAGAGCTGCTGCTACAGTTCTGGCTGCACTTTAGTCCTGCGCTCCCTACCTACGGGCACCCAGTTTGGAAGGGGCTGGATGAGAGGAGGATCTCCTGGTGGGCCTGGCCAAGATGGCCATCCACTGGTCTAGGTGGAGGGTGCTGCCTGGGCCGACTGTCTGTCCCTTTTCAGAGGATACGTCAGTGCCTGGCTGTCCTTGAAGAGGGAACATGCGGTTGCAGTGGGCACACAGAGAGATTTCGTGAGCGTGGTCCCCCCGTAATATAGACTTTTACAGATGGTAGTAATTGTATAGTAATTTGAGTATGGCTACTGTCTTTTAAAAATAGATTGTCTTGTGTCTGTGTGTTGTAAATAAACTTTTATAGTTTTGAAAAGTGAAAAAGGACAATACTGAGGGACTGCCACACATCCCTGCAGACCCATTGGGAAAGGAAAGTGAACCAATACTCTCCCATGTCTTTATGTTTAGCACTGAGCTTCTAGTTACACCCTGCCAGCTTCAGTAAACCCTGAAGTCCCATGATTAGAATACTGGTGCCAGTTTCACCATGGCAAAAGCTTCCCAGAAGGGCATCACAGAGGACCTAAGTAAGAGTCATCTACTCATGTCCCATCATTCCATTTGATCATGGCTGATCTACCATAGGCTTCTGTGCCAGTGTCCCACAGCTTCAAGCCCTTGATCTTTCAAAAGATGATGGTCTGCACCCGAAAGGCTGACAGATAATGGAGCAAATGTTTGGAGTTATTTTCAAAATTCACTAAGTTCCAGCAGAAGTACAAATGATTCCTTGTTCAAGAAAGACAAAGAGTGTTGTTCCCTCGGCGTTGGTCCGGTGACAGTGCGGCACTCCCTCGGCGTTGGTCCGGTGATGGTGCGGCACTCCCTCGGCGTTGGTCCGGTGACGGTGCTGCACTCCCTCGGCGCCGGTCCGGTGACGGTGCGGCACTCCCTCGGTGTTGGTCCAGTGACAGTGCTGCACTCCCTCGGCATTGGTCCAGTGACAGTGCTGCACTCCCTCGGTGTTGGTCCGGTGACAGTGCGGCACTCCCTCGGTGTTGGTCCGGTGACAGTGCGGCACTCCCTCGGCATTGGTCCAGTGACGGTGCGGCACTCCCTCGGCGTTGGTCCGGTGACAGTGCGGCACTCCCTCGGCATTGGTCCAGTGACGGTGCGGCACTCCCTCGGCGTTGGTCCGGTGACAACGCGGCACTCCCTCAGCGTTGGTCCGGTGACAACACGGCACTCCCTCAGCGTTGGTCCGGTGACAATGCTGCACTCCCTCGGCGCCGGTCCGGTGACAATGCTGCACTCCCTCGGCGCCGGTCCGGTGACAACGCGGCACTCCCTCGGCGTTGGTCCGGTGACAGTGCTGCACTCCCTCGGCGTTGGTCCAGTGACAGTGCTGCACTCCCTCAGCGTTGGTCCAGTGACAACGCGGCACTCCCTCGGTGTTGGTCCAGTGACAACGCGGCACTCCCTCAGTGTTGGTCCGGTGACAATGCGGCACTCCCTCGGTGTTGGTCCGGTGACAGTGCTGCACTCGCTCAGCGTTGGTCCGGTGACAGTGCGGCACTCCCTCGGCGTTGGTCCGGTGACAGTGCTGCACTCCCTCGGCGTTGGTCCGGTGACAGTGCTGCACTCCCTCGGCGTTGGTCCGGTGACAGTGCAGCACTCCCTCGGCGCCGGTCCGGTGACAGTGCGGCACTTGCTTGGCACTGATCCAATGATGGTGCTGCACTCCCTCGGCGTTGGTCCGGTGACAACGCGGCACTCCCTCGGTGTTGGTCCGGTGACAACGTGGCACTCCCTCGGCGTTGGTCCGGTGACAATGCGGCACTCCCTCGGCGTTGGTCCGGTGACAACGCGGCACTCCCTCGGTGTTGGTCCGGTGACAGTGCGGCACTCCCTCGGCGTTGGTCCAGTGACAGTGCGGCACTCCCTCTGCGTTGGTCCGGTGACAACGCGGCACTCCCTCGGTGTTGGTCCGGTGACAGTGCTGCACTCGCTCAGCGTTGGTCCGGTGACAGTGAGGCACTCCCTCAGCGTTGGTCCAGTGACAGTGCGGCACTCCCTCGGCGTTGGTCCGGTGACAGTGCGGCACTCCCTCGGCGTTGGTCCGGTGACGGTGCTGCACTCCCTCGGCACTGGTCCAGTGACAGTATTAAACCCCTCGGCACTGGTCCAGTGACAGTGCTGCACTCCCTCGGCACTGGTCCAGTGACAGTATTAAACCCCTCGGCACTGGTCCAGTGACAGTGCTGCACTCCCTCAGCACTGATCCAGTGACAGTATTAAACCCCTCGGCAATGGTCCGGTGACAATATTGCACTCCCTCAGAAAAGGAACTTTTTATTTCTTCACCACCTCGTAATTGGGCACACCTCTTATCCCAGTAATTAACCTATCGCTGCCTCCAATACTGGTATATCCTTTCTTAAATAAGGAAACCAAATCTGTGCACAATACTGCAAGCACGGTCTCACAAACATCTTGTACAATTGTAAAAATAGTGCTCTATCTCTAAACCATAACTCTCTTACAACAAAGACTAGCATGTCATTTGCCTTTTTAAACACCTGACGCAACTACCTACAAACCTTTTGTGATTCTTTTAAAAGAATATCTAAATCCCTCTGTGCTTCACTCATCTGGGTTGTTTCTCCATTAAGGTAATAGTCTGCCTGTACATTCCTTGTCTGGAGTGCATTACCTCATGCTTTCCCACATGAAGCTCCATTTGCCAAGTTTTCGCCCACTTGCTCATTCTATCTTTATTTTGTTGCAGACTCTAAATATCTGCCTATCTATTTTCACGTCAATAGCAAAGTTAGATATATAATATCCTATCCCTCTCTTCAGGGCTTTAATGATGAACTTCACTAGTTGCATTCTTTCAGCATGATAAAGGCCAGTTTATTCCTACCACAGTATTTATCTTCTCTTTGATAACTTGCCTTCAATCCATGCTAACAAATGTCCAGTAATACCACAAACCCTTATTTTGTGCAAACAGGAGAAAGTTTGCAGATGCTGGAAATTTAAAGCAATGCAGTCAAAATGCCAGAGGACTCAGCAGGCCAAGCAGCATCTGTGGAAATGAATAAAAACCAACGTTTCAGGCCAAGACACTTCTTCAGGGACTGAGAGGGATCGGGTGAGATGCCCAAATTAAAGGGTGGTGTGAGGGGAAAGAGGCTAGCTGGAAGGTGATAGGTGAAGCCAGGCGGGTGGGAAAGGTCAAGGGCTGGGAAAGAAAGAATGTGATGGGGGAGGAGAGTTGACCATAGGAGAAAAAGAAGGAGGAGGGGACCCAGGGGGATGTAATAGGCAGGTGAGAAGTAGTAAAAGATTGGGGGGGGGGCTAGAATCTTGTTCACCAGGAGAAATCGATATTCATGCCATCAGGTTGGAGAGAATATAAGGTAACACTCACAACACGCTGGAGGAACTCAGCAGGTCGGGCAGCATCCGTGGAAAAGATCGGTCGAGGTTTCGGGCCGGAACCCTTCGTTAGGACTGTAGAGGGAAGGGGCAGAGGCCCTATAAAGAAGGTGGGGGGAGGGTGGGAAGGAGAAGGCTGGTAGGTTCCAGGTGAAAAACCAGTAAGGGGAAAGATAAAGGGGTGGCAGGGAGGAGATGGGCAGGAAAGGTGAAGAAAGAATAGGGGAAAACACAATGGGTAGTAGAAGGAGGCGGAACCATGAGGGAGGTGATAGGCAGCTGGGGGAGGGGGCTGAGTGACATAGGGATAGGGGAAGGGAGGGGGAGGGAATTACCGGAAGTTGGAGAATTCTGTGTTCATACCAAGTGTCTGGAGACTACCTAGACGGTATATGTGGTGTTGCTCCTCCAACCTGAGTTTAGTCTCATCATGGCAGTAGAGGAGGCCATGTATGGACATATCTGAATGGGAGTGGGAAGCAGAGTCGAAGTGGGTGGCTACTGGGAGATCCTGTCTGTTTTGGCGGACGGAGCGGAGGTGCTCGACGAAGCGGTCCCACAATCTGCGTCGGGGATCACCGATGTAGAGGAGGCCGCACCTCCACTCTGTCCGCCAAAACAGACAGGATCTCCCAGTAGCCACCCACTTCAACTCTGCTTCCCACTCCCATTCAGATATGTCCATACATGGCCTCCTCTCCTGCCATGATGAGACTAAACTCAGGCTGGAGGAGCAACACCTCGTATACCGTCTAGGTAGTCTCCAGCCCCTTGGTATGAACATAGAATTCTCCAACTTCCGGTAATTCCTTCCCCCTCCCTTCCCCTATCCCTATGTCACTCTGCCCCCTCCTCCAGCTGCCTATCACCTCCCTCATGGTTCCGCCTCCTTCTACTACCCATTGTGTTTTCCCCTATTCTTCCTTCACCTTTCCTGCCTATCACCTCCCTGCCTCCCTTCCCCCACCCCTTTATCTTTCCCCTTACTGCTTTTTCACCTGGAACCTACTAGCCTTCTCCTTCCCACCCTCCCCTCACCTTCTTTATAGGGCCTCTGCCCCTTCCCCCTACAGTCCTGATGAAGGGTTCCAGCCCGAAACGTCGACTGATCTTTCCCACGGATGCTGCCCGACCTGCTGAGTTCCTCCAGCGTGTTGTGAGTGTTGCTTTGACCCCAGAATCTGCAGATTATTTTGTGTTTAGGGAATATAAAGTGTTGCTCCCCCATTCTGAGGGTGACCTTATCTTGGCACAAGAGGAGACCATGGATTAACATGTCAGAACAGGAGTGTTTTATGTGGCACCTTGTCAAATGCCTCTGGAAATCCAAATGCATCACATCAACAGATTCAACTCTTATCAACTCTGCTTGTTACACCCACAGAGAATTACAGCAAATTTGTCAGACGTGATTTGTCTTTCGTAATGCATGTTGATTTGGTTTGATTACATTAAGCTTCTCTAAATGACTAGTAATTTCTTCCTTAATTATAGACCTCCCTATCCTACTAACAACAGATGTGAACCTAACATGCCTATTGTTACCTGCTTAGTCCTTCTTGAACAAAACAATCACGTTTGTGTTTATTTAGTCTGCTGGTACTCTTCTAGAAGCAAGAATTAAGATAAAAATCTTCAATGTCTCCATTATTTCTGCAACCTCTCTTTAAAACCGTTATGTGTTTCTTGGCTGCTTTTACTCCCATTAGTTTTTCCAGTATCTTGTCTCTCATGATGGGAGTTGTTACAAATTTTTCTATGGTGTTAGAAACTAGATCATATCTGATGTCTTTGGGATATTTACAGTATCCTTCACTGTGAAGACTAATGAAAAGTGTTGGCTTAATTTATCTGCAATAGCCTTGCTTATATTATTAATTCCCCACTCTCATCCCCTGAGTATTCCACTCTCATCTTTGCCACTCTGTAACTTTCTATATCGAAGCTTTTGCTGTCTTTTTTAAAATTATTATTATTATTCTTCATTTGGAGGCTAGAGTCTTCGAGAATATATTCAGGTCTCTTTGGAAGAATATAACACCCTTATTGGCTCACATGAATGCCTGGCTTGCGAGTAAACATAATGGAGGGGGATTATTCTGGATGGCAATGAGAGCCTCAGAGCTATGCAGAAGCCCGGTGTAAACATTGGAAGTAGTGACCACCTCCCACATTATGGATGTTTAGATGCTGTGTGAAACTTTTGGGCAACTGTGGATAGGGGTGTTGGACTTCAGCGCAGCTATTGTGCCTTTCTGTGCATAATTCACAGAGGATCTGAATCTTCATCACACATAAAATCTCACAGATGCTGATTGAAAACAGTTTGCAGTTTAATTGGAAGAGATATATAATCTGGTTCATTCAACAGGCAGCGTACAGAGGCCACAGGTTACAGACACAAACAAGCCCCTTGCAGCTGAGACATTAGAGAGGAATTATCTGTTTTGTGTGGCTGTTAGGAATACCTTTCACCTAATTTTGCTCCCGATCAATCGCTGATGCGAACTACCAATGAACGGCTGAGCCTCACGTCACTGTCCTGGTTTCCCGGAGCTGAAATCAACGACGGTGGGTTCTCCTGGCTCCAAGAGGCTCATCCTCTGACAGTGATCTGGAGTTTCTGGCAGCACCTTGGTAACTTCTGGGAGAGGTTGCTTTTCCCAGTCACCCTGAGGTTAGAAGATGTTTCAGTGAAACACACACAAAATGCTGGAGGAACTCGGCAGGCCAGGTAATGCTTCAGTGAAGAGGTTTTGCTCAAAATGCCCCAACCCCCATGTGCTGGTTCATATCCCTGCTACAGACTATCTTAGATTGTAACTATAGTTGCTTGTCCATAGTCTCAAGGTTAAGCTATCCACCTGCATTGTGGAAATAACTGCCAGAAAGACTGCAGTGTTCAGGTTGGTGACTCACCTCTGCTTTCTCAAAGACTGGCACCAATAGGCAACTTTAACATTGTCAGAAACATGCATTAATGAGTACAAGCACTTTAAAAGTCTGCGGAGTTTACCAGTACCCAGGGATTGTAGCACAACACTGTTACTGGAAGCAAGGTCTTGCATTCACTTGGAGTGTACTCTGTCAATTAGAACACAGTCTCCGTACTCACCGGGAAACGCACAGCAGAAGACTTGTTGCAATGCATAGAGATGGGAGCAGAATCATACAAGGCCCTCAGTACTTGGCGACTGAAAGGGCTCCAGGTCACAGCGTTGAACTGCTGTGTTACAGGTACTTGGGGGCAGGTACAGATCCCGTCATCTTCTATCCTGTAATGACAGCAAAGTATTATAAATGACTGCACACCCTTCTCATCCTTTCCCCCTCAGAGCATTTTGCACCCTTCCCTAATACCAAAACTGTTGGGAGTGCATGGGGGTTGGCTTCCACCAAGTTGGTGGTGTAGCAGTTAGTGCATCACTTTACAGCATCAGCCTGCCGCTGTATGTAAGGAGTTTGTATGTTCTCCCCGTGACCATGTGGGCCTCTTCTGAGTGCACCAGCTTCCTCCCACATTCTAAAGCTGTATGGCTAGGGGTCAGAGATAGCACGTTGTGGGCATGCTATGTTGGTGCTGGAAGTGTGGTGACATTTGTGGTCTTCCTGGCGTAATCCTCACTGATTTGATTTCAGGCAAAAGACACATTTCACTGTATGGATGTACGTGTGACATGTGACAATTAAAGACAACATGTTTTTATGAGAGAAATTGGAAGTTGGAGTGAAGCAAGTCGTGGGGAATCAATAATTGTAGCACACCAGTGCCTGTTTGTGACAGTCTCCAACAGAGAGAAGCTGACCAGCGTCCAACATTTAGTGCATTGCCGTCACTCAGTTCCCCATTAGCAATGCTAACGGTCAGACCAGAAGTCGATCAGAACCAGCCACATAAATACTCTGCTTACAAGAACACGTTCCTTAAGGCTGTTATATCCAGGGGTGGTAATGGGGATTAGCTGCTGCTACCTATTAAATTCTCCTAATGGCATGTGTCTCAAATAACATCTGACAAACAAGTCCAGCTCCTGGCCTTCACATGTGGCTTACCTACTAAGCCTGGTGGAATCATTTCTACTGACAGGAGAAGGGGCAAAGGTGGGTTACTGGCATCTTAAAACCAGTGGCTTTGGGCAGATGGGGCTCGTCAGCCATGTTGGCATTTCACCTAGGAAAAGGAGATCTTGTTTCTATACCCACTTGTGGGGAAGGTTTGGGAGTAAACCTAGAGGAAAAATCTGGAGCTGGAGTCCCTAAGGCAGTCCTACATTGAATTCAACACTGAATGGCAACTCCTGTGACACTGCTGGCACCGAAATGTATTAGTCTTCGCCATTCCTTTGGATTTGTCTACTGTGTAGACAGGGGGAGCCTGCTGCATGGGCCTGTTCTCCAAATCACACTGCCCTAGCTTGCTTACTGGCTTGTGTATTGACTTGGACTGCTAGGACACAATATCCATGGTCAATCCCAAACAACAGAGGGCTTCAGAAGAACCGGCAATCTAGCAGCGGTCCCCAACCACTGGGCCACGGACCAGTACTGGGCCGCAAAGCATGTGCTACCAGGCCGTGAGGAAACGATACGAGTCGGCTGCACCTTTCCCCGTTCCCTGTCACGCACTGTTGAACTTGAACATAGGGTTGCCTATGGTGGGACATCCAGTATATTGGGCTAAATTGGTTTGTCCCGTATTTCCCCTGCTAAGGTAGAGCGTTCCTATGAAACCTTTCGTGCTGAAATGGCGTGAAGTGAAGAAACAATTACCATTAATTAAAAATTTTTGTATTCCCAGACCCAAAAGATAACCTAACAAATCATATCAAATAACACATAAAACCAAAAATAAATAACACTAACATATAGTAAAAGCAGGAATGATATGATAAATACACAGCCTATATAAAGTAGAAATAATATATGTACAGTATAGTTGGGAAGATGAAGGCAAAACCAATTTGTCGGGAAAAAAATCAGCACGTACACGCATGCGCACACAGGTGCCCGCACATGGCTTCATGGTCATGGTAGTCTTTTTGGGGTAAAGTGTCCCAGGATTTGACTGGTACTTTCGTCCCTTATTTGGGAGTGAGAAAGTTGGCAACCCTAACTGTAAAAGACATGTTGACACGAGGAAATCTGCAGATGCTGGAAATTCAAGCAACACACATCAAAGTTGCTGGTGAATGCAGCAGGCCAGGCAGCATCTCTAGGAAGAGGTACAGTTGATGTTTCAGGCCGAGACCCTTCGTCAGGACTAACTGAAAGAAGAGCTAGTAAGAGATTTGAAAGTGGGAAGGGGAGGAGGAGATCCGAAATGATAGGAGAAGACAGGAGGGGGAGGGATGGAGCCAAGAGCTGGACAGGTGATTGGCAAAAGGGATATGAGAGGATTATGGGACAGGAGGCCTAGGGAGAAAGAAAAGGGGGAGGGGGGAAAACCCAGAGGATGGGCAAGGGGTATAGTGAGAGGGACAGAGGGAGAAAAAGGAGAGAGAGAAAAGACATGTTGAGGTGAGTTTAACCCTATTTGAACACCCCACCTCCGGTTGGCCAGTCCGCAAGAATATTGTCAATATTGAACTGGTCCGTGGTGCAAAAAAGATTTGGGTCCCCTGATCTACAGTATGTTGAGTGTCTCATTTCCTAATTCCTCAGGCATCCATGCCTGGACAGTTAGCGCCTGATTTCCCTTCCTTACTTCTGAGTCATACAGTAAAGAAACAGGCCCTACAGGCTCTTCAGGCCACCATATTTATGCTGACCATCAAGTACTCATGTATACTAGAGCAGCACACTCACAAGTGCTAGAAGAACTCACCAAGTCAGGCAGCATCTATGGAGGAGAATAAGCAGTTGATGTTTTGGGTCAAGATACTTCATCAAGACTGGGAAGGAAGGGGGCAGAAGCCACAAAAAGAGGAAGGAGTACAAGCTGGCAGTTGATAGGCAAGACCAGGTCAGGAGGAAGGTGGAGTGTGGGGGAGGTGGGATGTGGGAGGGAATTGATGGAAGAAGTAAAGGAATGGAGATGAAGAAATCTAACAGGAGAGGACAGTGGACCATGGACCATGGAGGTAAGGAAAGAAGGAGAACAGAGAGAGGTAATAGGCAGGTGAAAGGTGGGGAATGGAAAAAAGGAGGAAGGGAAGAGAAATTATCAGAAGTTGGGGAAAGCAACATTCATGCCACCAGGTCGGATTCTATCTGGATGGAATATGAGATGTTGCTCCTCCAACCTGAGTTTAACCTCATCGTGGTAGCAGAGGAGGCTATAGATAGACATGTCAAAATAGGAATGGGAAGTTGAATTGGGTGACCACCAGGAGATCCTGCCTTTTGAGGAGGTCAGAGCAAATATGCTCAGTGTGGTTTCTCAATCTGTTTTGGGTCTCACCTAGGTAGAGGAGGGAGCAGCAGATACAGTACTCTGGCAGCTGAAGTATCACCTCACCTGGAATGATTGTTTGGGCCCCTGAATTGTCCTAAGGGAAAGTGCATAGGGGTGACTGCAGCACTTATCCTACTTGTAGAGCTAAATGCCAGGAGAGAGTTCAGTGGGGAAGGACCACTGGTTTTCAGTGTGGAAACCAGTCACCGTGGAAAGCAGGGGGTAGGGGTGGGCGCAGGTGTGTGATGGAGGGAAAGCTGTGATTAGTGGTAGCATCCTGTTGGAGATGGTGGAACTTTGGAGAATGATGTGCTGGATACACTTGTGGGGTGGTAGGTAAGGACAAGGGGAACCATATCCCTATTAGGACAGTGGGAGGGATGGGAAGACAGCAGATATGTAGGAAATGGAGGAGATGCAGGTGAGGGCAGTATCAATGCCTATATAGTCTAATCCTATTCACTAGCACTTGGTCCACGGCCTTCTATGCTTTGGTAATGCAAGTGTTTGTCCAGATGCTTCCAAAATGTGAGAGTCTCTCTCCACCACTCACTCAGGCAATCACTGTTGGGTGGAAAAATTCTTCCTCAGATTTATTTTGAAATCTTTCTCATCACCTTCTGACTATGGCCTCTTGTTAAACAGCCATGAGGTAAAGTTTCTTACAATTTGTATAATTCTATTAGGTTACCCCTTTTCAGCTCCTTCTCCTTCATGGAATACAAACCCAGCCACTCCTGTCTCCGTACAACCAAAATCTTCCAATCCAGGCAATAGCTGCTGAATCCTTCCTGTACCCTCTCCATTACAGACAATGCCATGTCCAGAACTGTGCACAATATTCTACCTACTGTATGTCCTAACCTATGCTTTTCAAAGTTGTACCATTTTTTAATAATCTCTTTCACATTCAACAAAGTACTTAAGACCCAGCCTTCTGATCAAGTATAGATGACCTTTTGTAGCATATTCTTCTTGGTTGGGTATCACTTCTGGTCTGGTTCTGATCCTGGTTATGTGTCTTGAAGATTTGCTTAAATAACTGTGGATTACCATTACCTGTTGATGAAGTTGAAATACTTCTGCAGGTAACTCAGGTCCACAGCACTCTTACACAGCTCCAGTTGTGTCTGGGGGTAATAGTGCACGTAGTTCACACACATTTCTTCGTTGATTCCAAATCCTCCCTGTACACACAGAATCCGATAACGATCACATTGGAGAATGTCAGAATTCCAACTCACTGCACAATCAATTCTCCATTCTCTGACCTCTCCACCTGTTTCCCCTCTAACAGGATCCAGCATGCTGCCTTATTGTCCCGTGCATGCTACACAGACCTGAAAATCTTGGGATCCTCATGGACTCTGACTTCCTATCATACATCGAAATTCTGGATCAGGGTTTACTCAGAAGTGAGAGATATTCTATCCAAGTGATTTTTACCCCACCTCACTCTTCAGAGCAACCAAGAAGACTGGCAGGTCCAGAGGCAGAGATCCTTCTCCTAGTCCGTAACTCAGTCACTGTTTTGGAGGGGTGGGGTGGGTTGTCAGTAGTCTTGGGTTTACATTGCTCTCTTGATACCCACAACATCAGCCTCTTGGCCTATAGAAAATAAGCAGAAAAAGTGGGGAATCGGTGCCTAGTTGGGGCATGCTATGAAGAAGACTTGCTACGTGGGATGCAGTGATAGAGTCAGAGGACTGATTGTACTCAAACATATATTGTTTGGTAAAACTGAGTGTGGGAAGGAGATTGCTGGCAACATGGACCAAATAGATGTAAACTAGGACTGGCTGAGGAGTGGGATTGATCTGTGCCAGATATTTATTATGGAGTGATAAGAGTGAGAAAGGGAAATCAGACAGAGGAAGTCTAATATCCAAGGCAGATCAGAAACAGAACCTGGATCCGGAGGTGATAATGATGTACACATGTAATTTCCAAAGCGACCTTCAACATTGGTGTGTGAACGGATTGTTCTTGGAATTCATACGTAGCCTGGCTTCGTGGAATGGGGCACAGAAGGAGGTTATTCAACCTTTTGTGGCCACATGGTTTTTCTTAAAGCATTTTCTTTCCTCAGGTCTATAGTTTCTCTTTATTTATACTGTCAAAACCAATGATATTTTGAACGAATTAAATCTCCAACATTCCCTGCTGTTCTTACATAACTGCACTCCCTTGATTGAGTTAGTCATTTCTGTACTGTTTTTTTACTGCACTGAGAGGAGGGGCAATTCAGTAAAAGCAACCAGCTCATGTTGTGGGATTCAAATACCTACCACGGTCACATGATTCCTGTCCTCCGTATTGTACGTGCAGGAAGTTATCAGAACATCCCCCTATTCAGAAAATCATATCAATGAGCCCATCTTGTAAACAAATGACAAAGTCAAAATAATTCTTCAAAGCATTAGATTATTGTTTGTTAAAAGTACCAAGAACGACTGGTGTTTGTGCAATCACTATGTTACTCTGCAGAGTACATGTTTGGAATTTGGTAAGCTGGTTTGTAAACCAAAGCTGATGCTTGCATAAAACACCACGTTAGCAGTTGGATAAAGTAAAGATCAGGCTTGTATTTTTGGAACACATTAGTTGCTGCAGTGTAATTAATCCACATGATGAATGGGATACTTACGGGTAACACTGTGACCTCTTTCTGCAACATACGAATTTCCTATAAAGACCAAAAAAAGCCACCTCAGTATTTATTCTTTTCTATGAGAAATATTGCATTAAAATCACAAAAATGAAGTGTTAAGAGGGGTGAGTACTTAAGGGTGACTCACTCAACCTACCATTTGTTGCTACAATTTACAGTGCCTGTCAAAATGGGTCTGAGTTTATTTAATTGTTTCATTTATACTGTAGTAAGCTGAGTCTTTCTCCAATTTCCATTGATGTAGATGTGTTTAAGCAAAGGCAGTGAATAACTGCGGGATAACCTTTCCTAAACATTGACCAGCTTGCAGGACATTTTCAGTATGGTCCTGTGCAAGAGATTATTGGCAAAAAAAAGTGCATATAATGTGAGGTAACCATTGGATGCAGGCTGGGAGGTAGAAGATGGAGATTTGGGATACAGGGAATATTCTTTGGTAGAAGTTAACATTTGATACTTTTCATGGATCTGTAAGGCAGCTATTCCCTACCTAGACAAAGGAATTAGTTGCTGTAAATCCAACAATTCTGTTAATACTCAGATTGGAGGCACAGTAAGCAGGCATTGTGGAATCAGCATATTGCAGAGGAACACTAACTTAAATTTGTCTCAGATTTTTTCTCACTCAGTTAACCTGTTAAAGTGGGGAACATCATCCACTTTGGACCCAAGAGGGATGGATCAAGATTAATGATAGAGTATGACAGGGTGTTCTTAAAGAAGGGCATGAATTGGTTAAGTAAGTTGATGGGGAGAATGGGAAAACCTATTTCAAATGGAGTGCAAGAGCAGGATAATTGGACATAACCTTAAAATTCAGAGGTAGAAGCAAGAGTGCTATCAGGAAACATTTCTTCACATGAATGTTAGAGGATATCAGGGAGTGCCTTTCCTAGTGATTGAATAGTTGGTTAATTGAAGCTTTCAAGACAGAGGCTGATATATATTTTCTTAGATAAGGCAGGTAAAAGTTACGGCACCAAGAAGTAAACGAATCAGAAACTGTTCATTTAAAGAGCATAATAGATTCAATGGGATGAATGGCCTCCAACTGGTTTTGTGTGTAGTTGGTAAATATATAAAGCACTTATGTGAGGTTATTAGTGAGAGTATGCTTGAACTTCACAAGGATCCATACCTGAAAGTGAGTGCTGTAATGTCCATCAGCATTCACAATGTCCACCTCAACCCCATCCTGGACGAGGACAGTTCTCACCTTTGTGCCAGTAAGGTGAGTGTGGAGTTGTGAGGCAAAGATCCGGATGCCAGACTTAGGCAGTGTCTAGGATCAGAAAAGCATTGAAATCAGTATTAATTTCTGATCTATATACAATATTCCAGCATCCTACCAATGTTTGACCACAATACCATGGATCCTTACCATACCGTACTTGACGTGCCATGCAATAGTGACATCATGCTGACCTACAATGGGGTGACATCAGGGACCAACCTCTGGGCTGTAAGAGAGTGCCCTGTATTGAAGAAGATGGTGACACCACACTGATTCCTGACTGACACTTCAACAATGGAAACTGCTCACTGATAAAGCAAGGGGAGGACAGATGTATCCTTGTTCCTAACTTCTTGCCCCACTGATCTTCACATCCATTTCTAGTCCTGGTCCTCTGGCTTAATGCTCCCGCTGCCCAGCACTCACCTGTCCTGACTCTGCCTCAGCCCAAGCTCATCTCTGTCCTTGTATCAAGCCAATTTTAGCAGTTCCCACCCCAATGCCCTTACCGCACCTCCAGCCCTGCTTCCCTGTCCTCATCTCTGGTCATTCCAAGGCCTTGTTGCTGTTTGACTGGCCCATTTAGCAATGAAGTTGCTCACATGTTCAGTACACTTTGCTGTACAATATCCACTGAGCACAAAGCTCGTCTCGCCTGGAGGGATTGCCATGATGGGTGTGTACACCAGACCCAGTTCCATGATTCCTGCATTGAACTTCCTCAAGGTGGGTGTATAGAACAGACGAATCCCAGACCGGTCCAATCGCCCTTTAGATGGGAAAAGTTTAAGTTAACAATGCTTTACAAATGGAAGATATCAGTTACATATTTTTGCTGACTAGGCTATACTAGGTAAATTTGGGCTTAAACCATAAAAAATAACGATTACCTTTATTTGTCACATGTACATTGAAACATACAGTGAAATGCATTGTATGCATCAAATAAAATTAGTGAGGATTGTGTAGAACAGTTCGCAAGTGTCACCACATTTCCGGCACCATCATAGCGTACTCACAACTCACCATCCCTACCTGCAGGTCTTTGGAATGTGGGAGGAAACCAGAGCTCCTGGAGGAAACCTATGTGGTCACTGGGAGAACATAACAAACTCCTTACAGAGAGTGGTAGGGATTCCAGATCGGTGATAGCTAGTGCTGTAAAATGATTGTGCTAACCGCCATGCTACTGTGTCGCCCATGCAGGCCAGATCAAACTTCAAACTTCGTATATTCTAACCCCAAATGAATCGTTAGTTCATAATTATCTCCATTAACATGGTGAATCCACTCAACTTTCAGAGGTTCTTAAAATATTATGACTTAAGTTAATGTTAATCAGTTTACCCTGCCGTAAATCACTTACTCCTGTAAGTGCAGATTCACAATTACACACAACACATATGCATATTATGTGAGCATTAGACATACACAATTACACACTCATATCTGTGATAACATTCATGCTCAGATTCACTAGTGTGAATTGTGAGGCAGAGAGTAGTGTTTTAACTCCAAACACACCAGAGAGTTTCAGAGGATTATGGTAATGCACTTCCAGTCGCAAATACTTTGAGGAGTTTTCTCCACCAATGAGAAGTCCAGCATCTTTTGGGTAATAGAATGCCTGCAATGACACAGAGACCTGGATTTTACAGCTTGGAAGATGACCTCTCGTCTAAAATTACAAAAAGGAAATTTAACAAACAGCTATTGCGCTGAGATCCTGAGCAACACATTTTAACACTTAAAAAAATTCTGCATAGGAGATTCAGAGAAGTACAGTAGGCATTCTTGGGGGGAATTCAGGCATACAAGATTTGAGGGGCGGTTTCCTTTCATAATGTGGTTTAGACTAGGGGCATATTCTCTGAATAAGGGGTTATAAGAAGATAGAAGGTAGACCAGGAGGAGGTAATTCAGCCCTTTGACCTAGCTCCATCATTCTACCTTAACACCATTTTTCTGCTCCATCCCATCTTTCTTGATTACTCCAGTAAACAGAATTCAAAGGGTCTCAGTTTTAAATGCAATCAATGGCTGAGCTTCCATAACCTTCTAATGATTCACTACCTACAGAATAAAGAGTAGTGTCCACATCTGAAGCTTAAATGGCCTATCTGTTACTATGTGACTGTGACTCCTATTTCTAATCTCAGCCACGGAAAACCTGTTCCCATATCTACTCTGGTGAGCTGCCTAATAATGGTTGGATGGTCATTTGGAATTATAACACGGGGAAACTTCTTTACCTACAGGGTTGTTAATCTTATAGGTGTATCTGAGGCCCTCACAACTATTTTTTTGAACATTAATACAATCGGGGTATGGGGAATGGATGAGATACAGAAAATCATGGCTGTATTGAATGTTGGCTCAAAGTCAGGGGGCCACCTTACTTCTATATTTGTTTTGTTCTTATGTAATGCAGATATAGATGCTTTAAATGGTGTGGGTATAGTAGGCTGAAACACTCCTGGACAGGACATACACACTTGGCGATTCAAACATTCTGTGCGACAGGTATGAGCAGAGAGTGTCAGTCATGTCAGCAGTAAGCTCCTCTGCAAATTAAACAGGCAAAAGCCTATTGCTGAAGATTTGCTTTCAAGTAAAATGGATGAAGAATTGATTACTTTGGAGCTGGAGTAGCTCAGTGTTAGGTATTAAAGCTTCAAGGGGCTCACACTCATCTCCCACCCGAGGGGATCTGCCAGCATCTCTCATGCTCCTCTGCTTGGATTTTGGGAGTACTAATAAAGCTAGGACATACACCATGAATGGTGAGGTCCTAAGGATCATTGTAGAACTGAGGGACCTTGGAGTGAAGTCCAGGGATGCTTGAAGATGACAGTACACATAGATATAGTGGTTAAAAGGGATTTGGGATAAGGGCTTTTATTACTAGTGACAATGAGTAGAAGAGCAGTGAGGTTATTCTCCAACTTAATAAAACATTGGTCAGGCCTCAGCTGGAGCATTGCATGCATCTTTGGTTATTATGCTAAAGCAGGGCATCCTACCTGGGGGTCCACAGACCCCATGCTTAATGGTATTGGTCCATGGCATAAAAAAGGTTGGGAACCCCTGCGCTAAAGGAAGGATGTGATAGAGTTTAAGAGGATGCAGAGGAGATTCATAGACATTGCCTGGGATGGAGCCTTCCAGTTCTGAGAAGAGACTGGAGAGATTCAGTCAGTAGCTGAGGAGGTTAAGAGAGGATGTGACTGAGGTATATAGAACTATGGTATAGATAGTGTTGACTGCAGCTAAGTTTTTGCCTTATAAGAGGTGGCTAAAACCAGCAGAAATAGACTTAGGGTATGGGGTAAGAAATTTAAAGGGGACCTGAGGGGGTTCTTTTTCACCCAGAGTGTGGGGAGTAGCTGGACAGTTCTGCCTGAGGGAGGAGTATAAGCGGTGTCTGTGACAGCATCTCGGATGTGTCTAGTAGAGCATTTGGATTGCCCCAGCACAGAGGTGATGGGCCAAGTACTGAGATATTTGATGGGTTCATACTCGTTGGCAAGGACATGCTTCCATGTTCTATGATTCTATAACTCTATTCTCCACACTATGTGAAACCCTTACTCGCTCCTCAATCCACCCCACAGCATCCTATACCCTCTTTCATGCACTCATCACCTAAACTGTGCAGGTTCTCTTGCTTAGTGCTCTCCAGGATTTTAACTCAAAACCTCACGAGGTCTTCATTTTGTCCACTTCCCGAACTACAACACGCTGACTCACGTGAACAGCTTTCAGCTACTTGGTACCGGAGACCTATTCCCCCACTCACCTGAGCGCCCATTGCCCACGCCGCCAGCACATGCCTGCAGTAATTCAGCTTTGCAGGTTTCATCTTGGAGTCGCATGGCCCATTATACGCAGGCATCTGGTCAAACTGCGGTGCGCACTGGAACACCTCCATATGATGTATAATTGCTTCATTTCCTTTTGAAATCACTGGCTCGTACTCATCAGGAAAGGAGATAAAAATTTGCGGTCAGATTGGAAATGTTTCCAAAATTACTTCAACTGCAGAGAGATATAAGCCACCCTGTGGATGGGTTGGAGCTGGGAGAATGGATTCACAACTCATTGGGTTTTGAGACCCTCATTAAAGTCCAAAATCTCTTCAACCATCTAAAAATCTTCAGAAACTGTATTGCCTTGGTGGGATCTGATATCAATCCATACTGCAGTTATATAAAACTTTGCTT
The DNA here is from genome assembly GCF_963921235.1 of Mobula hypostoma. NCBI lineage: Eukaryota > Metazoa > Chordata > Chondrichthyes > Myliobatiformes > Myliobatidae > Mobula > Mobula hypostoma. Next base: position 29,039,984 of record NC_086117.1, read on the forward strand.
CCGCTGTATTTGGAATACTGGGGTGCAATGCTGGTCAGAGGTTTTGGAGACAGTTCAGAAGAGATTTACTAGAATGCTGTCTAGATTAGAGGATATTAGCTATAAGGAGGGGTTGGACAGACTCGGTTGGAGAATTTTTGCATCCAATTTGTTGGTGGCCGAGGCAAGACCTGAAGGAAACTTCAGAAATTATGAGAGGTTATCGATAGGCCAGACGACCAAAATCTTTCTCCCAGAGTAGAAATATTGAACTCTAGAGGGAATAGCTTCAAAGTAAATGAGAAATTTAAAAAGGATGTGCAGGGAAACTTTTAAATTTAAAAACACAGAGAGTGATAGGTGCCCGGAATACATTGCCAGAAGTGGCAGTAAAAGCAGATATGATAGCAGCATTGAAGAAGCCTTTAGATAGGCATGCAAGTCTGCAGGGAATGGAGAGATATGGTTCAAGTACAGGCAGTAGGGATTAGTTTAACTTGGCACAGAGATTGTGGATCCAAGGGCCTATTCCTGTGCTGTACTGTTCTATGTTCTATGACCATATCACTGCCACGTTTAGGAATGTAGTAGAAACTCAGCACATTCCTGGGACCAAATAGAAAATAGCTCGAAAAAGATGCAAAGGTACTTGAAAGGAGGGAGAGAAAAAGAAACTCCTGGCCAGTTTGCCTAACATCTGTCATTGGGAAGATGCTAGAATCCATTATTCAGGATATAATAGTGGAACATTTAGAAAAATCATTAAGATTATCAATGTGGCTTAATGAGAGGGAAAATTTGTTACAATCCTTTGAAGTTGCAACAAACAGGATGGATTAAAAGGAACAAGAAGATGTAATGTATTTGGATTTCTGGAAGGTGATAAGTTTCTGAATAAAAGATTACTGCAGATGAATGTGCAGGCATAGGGAAAATATATAGACATGGGTAGGGGAATGGCCATCTAATAGAAAACAGAGTGAGGACAATTAGTTTTGGATTGGCAATCAGTAATCGCAGGGGTCATTGCTGGAGCCAGATATATGTATTTTTGATCTATATTAATGACTTGGATGAAGGGATTAAGTGCACTGATGGTACAAAGTGATTTAGCCAGTTAAAAGGAGGGCACAACCAATTTATATCTCCATGGAAATGTATATTTTAATTTATCTTCTTGTTCTCCCAAATTATTCATTAACCGCTGAATAGGTTTACCAACTCTCCACCACTAATCCTAACCATCTTCACCAGCCTACAGGTCAATAATCAATACCATGCTCCATGTACCAACCTTGTGGTCCTCTTGTCTTTCATACGATACCTACCATGACAATGTGATGTGCAGGAAAGTTGCTGGGCAGGTGACTGATGTGGCACCAGTAGGTTGTTTCCTGGTCAGGAATTGTTACGTTAGGGGCGAGGACTTCCAACACCTTAACATCTGAGGGCAGTGCAGGCGTATGGATGTCGGGTTTCAGGAGCTGCACCCTCTGTATGCCCCCGGCCACTGACCTCAGGTTTATGGTTTCCACGGACGCAACTGGCCGCTCAAGGAATCCATACAGGAGATGGACCGTGCCGCCCTTGAAGGAAGATAATTCATAGGACACAGTGACACAAACATTTAGAGTTAATCATTAACACAGAACATAGAATAGTACAGCACAGTACAGGCCCTTCAGCCCACAATGTTGTGCCGACCCTCAGACCCTGCCTCCCATATAACCCACCTTAAATTCCTCCATATACCTGTCTAGTAGTCTCTTAAACTTCACTAGTGTATCTGCCTCCACCACTGACTCAGGCAGTGCATCCCACATACCAACCACTCTCTGAGTAAAGAACCATCCTCTAATATTCCCCTTGAACTTCCCACCCCTTACCTTAAAGCCATGTCCTCTTGTATTGAGCAGTAGTGCCCTGGGGAGGAGGCACTGGCTATCCACTCTATCTATTCCTCTTATTATCTTGTACACCTGTATCATGTCTCCTCTTATCCTCCTTCTCTCCAAAGAGTAAAGCCCTACCTCCCTTAATCTCTGATCATAATGCATACTTTCTAAACCAGGCAGCATCCTGGTAAATCTCCTCTGTACCCTTTCCAATGCTTCCACATCCTTCGTATAGTGAGGCGACCAGAACTGGACACAGTACCCGAATTGTGGCCTAACCAGAGTTTTATAGAGCTGCATCATTACATCGCTACTCTTAAACTCTACCCCCGACTTATGAATGCTAACACCCCATAAGCTTTCTCAACTACCCTATCCACCTGTGAGGCAACTTTCAGGGATCTGTGGACATGTACCCCCAGAACCCTCTGCTCCTCCACACTACCAAGTATCCTGCCATTTACTTTGTACTCTGCCTTGGAGTTTGTCCTTCCAAAGTGTACCACCTCACACTTCTCCGGGTTGAACTCTATCTGCCACTTCTCAGCCCACTTCTGCATCCTATCAATGTCTCTCTGCAATCTTCGACAATCCTCTACACTATCTACAACACCACCAACCTTTGTGTCGTCTGCAAACTTGCCAACCCACCCTTCTACTCCCACATCCAGGTGGTTAATAAAAATCACGAAAAGTAGAGGTCCTGGAACAGATCCTTGTGGGACACCACTAGTCACAATCCTCCAATCTGAATGTACTCCCTCCACCATGACCCTCTGCCTTCGGCAGGCAAGCCAATTCTGAATCCACCTGGCCAAACTTCCCTGGATCCCATGCCTTCTGACTTTCTGAATAAGCCTACCGTGTGGAACCTTGTCAAATGCCTTACTAAAATCCATATAGATCACATCCACTACACTACCCTCATCTATATGCCTGGTCACCTCCTCTAAGAGCTCTATCAGGCTTGATAGACACGATCTGCCTTTCACAAAGCCATGCTGACTGTCCCTGATCAGACCTTGATTCTCTAAATGCCCAGAGATCCTATCTCTAAGAATCTTTTCCAACAGCTTTCCCACCACGTAAGGCTCACTGGTCTGTAATTTAATTACCCGGACTATCCCTACTACCATTTTTGAACAAGGGAACAACATTCGCCTCCCTCCAATCCTCCGGTACCATTCCCGTGGACAACGAGGACATAAAGATCCTAGCCAGAGGCTCAGCAATCTCTTCCCTCGCCTCGTGGAGCAGCCTGGGGAATATTCCGTCAGGCCCTGGGGACTTATCCGTCCTAATGTATTTTAACAACTCCAACACCTCCTCTCCCTTAATATCAACATGCTCCAGAACATCAACCTCACTCATATTGTCCTCACCATCATCAAGTTCCCTCTCATTGGTGAATACCGAAGAGAAGTATTCATTGAGGACCTCGCTCACTTCCACAGCCTCCAGGCACATCTTCCCACCTTTATCTCTAATTTGTCCTACCTTCACTCCTGTCATCCTTTTGTTCTTCACATAATTGAAGAATGCCTTGGGGTTTTCCTTTACCCTACTCACCAAGGCCTTCTTATGCCCCCTTCCTGCTCTTCTCAGCCCCTTCTTAAGCTCCTTTCTTGCTTCCCTATATTCCTCAATAGACCCATCTGATCCTTGCTTCCTAAACCTCATGTATGCTGCCTTCTTCCACCTGACTAGATTTTCCACCTCACTTGTCACCCATGGTTCCTTCACCCTACCATTCTTTATCTTCCTCACCGGGACAAATTTATCCCTAACATCCTGCAAGAGATCTCAACATCCACCACATGTCCATAGTACAATTCCCTGCAAAAACATCATCCCAATTCACACCTGCAAGTTCTAGCCTTATAGCCTCATAATTTGCCCTTCCCCAATTAAAAATTTTCCTGTCCTCTCTGATTCTATCCTTTTCCATGATAATGCTAAAGGCCAGGGAGCGGTGGTCACTGTCCCCCAGATGCTCACCCACTGAGAGATCTGTGATCTGACCTGGTTCATTACCTAGTACTAGATCTAGGATGGCATTCCCCCTAGTCGGCCTGTCCATATACCGTGACAGGAATCCATCCTGGACGCACTTAACAAACTCTGCCCCATCTAAACCCTTGGAACTAATCAGGTGCCAATCAATATTAGGGAAGTTAAAGTCACCCATGATAACAACCGTTATTTTTGCACCATTCCAAAATCTGCCTCCCAATCTGCTCCTCTGTATCTCTGCTGCTACCAGGGGGCCTATAGAATACCCCCAGTAGAGTAACTGCTTCCTTCCTGTTCCTGACTTCCACCCATACTGACTCAAAAGAGGATCCTGCTACATTACCCACCCTTTCTGTAGCTGTAATAGTATCCCTGACCAGTAATGCCACCCCTCCTCCCCTTCCCCCCCCATCCCTTTTAAAGCACTGAAATCCAGGAATATTGAGAATCCATTCCTGCCCTGGTGCCAGCCAAGTCTCTGTAATGGCCACTACATCATAATACCATGTATGTTTCCAAGCTCTCAGTTCACCACCTTTGTTCCTGATGCTTCTTGCATTGAGGTGCAGACACTTCAGTCCTTCTACCTTACTACCTTTACACCGTTTATTCTGCTCCTCTTTCCTCAAAGCCTCTCTGTATGTTAGATCTGGCTTTACTCCATGCACTTCTTTCACTGCTCTATCGCTCTGGGTCCCATCCCCTTTGCAAATTAGTTTAAACCCTCCCGAACCATGCTAGCAAACCTACCTGCAAGGATATTGCTCCCCCTCGAGTTCAGGTGCAACCCATCCAATCTGTACAGGCCCCACCTTCCCCAGAAGAGATCCCAATGGTCCAAAAATCTAAAATCCTGCTCCCTGCACCAACTCCTCAGCCATGCATTCAACTGCCATCTCCTCCAATTCTTACAATCACTGTCACGTAGCACTGGCAGCAATCCTGAAAACGCCACCCTTGAGGTCCTGTTTTTCAGCCTTCTGCCTAGTTCCCGAAACTCACACTTCAGGACCTCATCCCTCTTCCTGCCTATGTTGTTAGTGCCAACATGTATCATAACTTCTGGTTGCTTTCCCTCTCGTACCAGGATGTCGTGCACCCGGTCAGAGACATCCCGGACCCTGGCACCCGGGAGGCAACAAACCATGCGGGTGTCCTTCTCACGTCCACAAAATCTCCTGTCTGCTCCCCTGACTATAGAGTCTCCAATAACGACAGCTCTCCTCTTCTTCTATTTACTCAAAGAAAAAATAATCTTTGTGTATGAAATCAACCTGTTACTGAATATGACCATAACACACCAGTCCTCCAGGTTCAGGAGGTCAGCTGACGGCTAATAACTCTGACTGGTCGGAAAAAAAGCTACAGAAACAGCAATAAAGATGGGGGACCTTCATTTCTGCCCTAAGCACCAGCAACATAATGGGCAGTAGGTAAGAGTATGACATAAAATGAACTGAAAGTAGACTGGGCTACTTTTGAAGAGACTTTGACTTCAAAGGAGACTCTCCACAATATGCTCCATCCATATTCAAATTTATCCCTCAGCACTGGAGGGATAAACTTCTCCACATATCTGGTTAAAACAAAAGTCACTTTATCATTCAAAATATCATCCAGTGCTCAGCACTTTGACCCCACCAACCTCAATGATGTAGTCCCTTTTGTCGCAGGTGTTGAAGTTTCTCTTGAAGGTGAGGTAAAATCCTTGGTTAGACTGGTGAGCATCAATCAGCTGGTAATCCTGCTGCGTGTCCAAGTGAATCTGGGCCTGCTCATCAGTCCAGGCATCCTAGTGGCAGAGGACTACAACTGAGATCAAATAGGGACACTGCCACATTTCCCCACAGAAGTGGAGATCCCTGATTTTAATTCCCATTTATTTTAATATAATCTAGTTGTGATGAAATGTAGACCAATCTTTCTTTCTCTGAGAGGGGACTGCACACAGTTTATGCTATGGCATTAAGTGGCACATTATTAGAAGTAGAATTAATCCAAGCTGTTGTTCATGTGTGTGAGTGTGTGTAAATATGTTTACAATTTCAGAATCAGAGTTAAGTTTATTATCACTGACATATGTCGTGACATTTGTTGTTTTGTGGCAGCAGTACAGAGCAATCCATAAACCATACAATAGATTTCAAGAAGAAATGTACTGTTCCTGGGATCATTGTCCTTTCATAAACCTGATGGCAGAGGGAAAGAAGTTTACCTCAAACATTTTCTGGCTATTGCACTTCCTCTGTGATGGAGGTAATCAGAAAAGGGCAGTGGGGGCCTTAATGATGGATAACACCTTGTTCAAGCATAGTCTTTTGAAGTCGTCCTCGATAAAGGTGGCATCCATCATTAAGGACCCCCACCAGCCGGGACATGCCCTGTTCTCATTGCTACCATCAGAGAGGGGGTACTGGAGCCTGAAGGCACACACTCAACATTTACAAACTGCTTGTGTCAGTGGTATGTGAGGACAATGGTTGTGTTCACATGGCACACCTGCACACAATGCCTGCATGTTCAGGATGCATACGTGTGCATGTATTGTATCAGCCAAGTAGCACTATTGGTATATTTTGTACACTTCCTGAGTATCAGCATCTGTAATCAGATGCATTAAGTTAAACTATTAAATCACTGACCAGCGACTGCTGGTGTGAGCACAGAAATCAGCAGCTCTCTTGAATTTAACTGTCTTGCTTTAGTGTGCACTGGCTGCAAGTCAGTTTACCCCCGACTTACCCCAAAATAGGAGCTGCGGCCATCACTCCACAGGATGGCCAGGTCTGCATTCTCTATGCCTCCTCGGTCCGACATCCCAAACAGCATCCCAAACTTCAGCTCCCTGATCATAAGGCAGAAGTACACCGCTTCTTGGGAGTAGCTGATGTTCCAGGCCAGCTTCGCCAGTCCCTGAGGATCCAAGGGTACTCGATAGGGGAAGGGACTCTGCCTGGGCGCAATGGGGTTGAAAGACAGCACCAGTATTATCACGATGATCAGTAGTGTGGTCATGTAGATGGAGATGGTCTCCCGTAATCTCATGCTCCGCCAGCACTGACAGTCCCTCATGGCTGGACACCTCGAATGAAGCAGGATTCAGGGCAGCAGCCTGCTTTAAGGAGAATGGTCAGTGGATCAGGGTTCTAATTATATTATAGCACAGCCTCTGGGCAAACACATTTCAGCCTCACTTAATCCCATTATACAAGATCATCATCAGTAAAGTGAAGGAAACGAGCTGTCCTTTATTTATTTTAACTTTAATTTATTAGGTTATGAAGAACTAATGTCCATTCAATGCCCCACCTGTCATTTCCAGATTAATTTAAATGAAATTAGTCAATGACGTAATTCTTATCTCCCTCCGCATTCTTCCCGACCCAACCTGTTTTGTTCTCTACTTCCCTTATACTCCCTTCCACTCGTGGGCTCACTGTATGATTACGTGACTCAACCCATTGTCTGACACTGAGACTTGGTTCATTAGTCGAGCAGTACGGCTCTCCCATGGTCAAGTGGTGTAATTTAACTCGCTGGCAATAACACCGGTTCCACTGCAAGATAGGGGTCTTTGGTTAACGTAAGAAATAGGAGCAGGAGTCGGCCATTTGGCCCGTCGAGCCTGCTCCACCATTCAATAAGATCATGGCTGATCTGGCCATGGAATAACCTCCACCTACCTGTCCAAATATCCGACCTGCCTCTTGGCCTTTTTGCACTACCTTACTTTTCATTTTTCCATTTTCTATTTATGATTTATAATTTAAATTTTTAATATTTACTAATTTTTACTATTTTTAATATTTAATATTTGTTATCCAGGGAGTGGGAAGCGCAGAATCAAATATCGCTGTGATGATTGTTCGTTCTAGTACCAATTGTTTGGCGACAATAAAGTATAAAGTCCTTTCCCCATAACCCTTAATTCCCCTACTATGCAAAAATCTATCCAAACTTGTCTTATGTATATTTACTGAGGTAGCCTCCACTGCTTCATTGGATAGAGAATTAGTTTCTACCCTCGGGCTTTAACTCTTATCTCTCATAATATTGAGAGATACCCGTGTCTTACACACTCACAATGCTGGAGGTCAGGCAGCAGCTCTGGAAAGGAATAAAGAGTTGATGTTTTGGGCAAAGACCCTACATCAGGTCTTGGTTCACTGGCTGATAATGTAACTGGTCACATTGCTGGATAGTGAGATGTGGCTAATTGGCAGACTTTGAAGCCAGCCCCTTTGCCAGATAGTGGGCTTCAATTCAGTTTCAAACTGCTGCCATGCATGGTTATCGTGATGGGTCCCATTGCCAAATAGTCAGTATAATTTCATTGCCAGATTGTGAGATCCCACTCTTTGGCAAACGCAGAGCTAGTTCCAGTGAGAGAGCAGAGAGAAGTCTGAGTCTCTGAGCCATCAGATTGAGGCTTCTTAGTACTTCACAGACACCCACCTTATTCTCATCACCTAGCAACAGAAGCCCAATTCTCAATCAAACTGAATTATAGACAATCAAAGACATCAAAACGGCTGCAGTGGTGAGTCCAATGACAAATTGGCCAAAACATTATTTATATGTATTAATTAATGTATGTTTAACATCTAATACATGTTAAAATTGTAATATATATGAAAATAGCTATGCATTTTCTGTAATGTTTATGTTATCTTAATATTTAGCTTACACGTGTTTAATCTATATAGTGCCCACGGGTTTAGTGTATAAAATTCATAGGTATAATCTTTGCTCAACATGTAACATTTCTGTGTGTTCAATGTGTAATGTATACATTTTCCATGTGATGGTTGTGAGTTGTTAATGTATGATGTTTGTGTATAGTGTATATGTGTTTTATCTATACTGTTTGTATGTTCTTAATGCATAATATGAGTACCTGTAGTATATATGTTTAATGATTACATATATCCATTTTACTGTGTGGAATAGGCAGAAGAATGATCCAGCCTGCTGTAAACCAGTTAGTCAAGCCTTATGTGCACAAACTTTTAGAATCCATCTTTTGATTTACATTAATTGAAAGATTTAATCAAGGCTGAGAGCAAATTTATTAAAACTAGGCTACATTTGCCAAGTTTAATAGGGTTTATTGAAGATGTGACTTATTGTCAATAAAAAGACTGGAACGACTGGGACCTATTGAGACTTATTGCAAGTCGGGACAGAGTAGCGAATCCATTCCAGAATGGTAATGCCTGAAGGCACTCCCGGGACCAGGCCTGTACCAACTAGGTTCTAGGTTCACTGGGGTATTGAGGCCTCCGTTAAATCTTGTCAGTATTTTATTAAGAGGCACGCAGGATGATTGATCAAAGTGTGAACTACTGATATGAGAGCAAGAAATCTCATTGCCTTTGTGAACATACTAAGTTGAAAGGGAGGAAAGTACCTCTTCACCTATCCCTTCCACCTCACCTCCCACTATCCCCAGGAGTCTATTTATTACATGGGAGGGGCAAAGCCCTGTAAGGAAAAAAGACTTTGTAAACTCCACCTCTTTACCTCACTCCACATTCCTCCATTGGCTATGGAAACCAATTCACGTCATCATAAAGACTGAATCTTGTCTACAAGGCACTCCTTCTGTACAATATAATTTCTGTCTCAGCAGCTCTCTCGAACTCGAAGGTTCAGCTCATTTGCTTACACCATTACACCACTCCCAGGGAATCTAAAATCCAACCAATTTCCATGAACTCCTTCAACACACATCAAAAATGCAGCAGGCCAGGCAGCATCTCTAGGAAGAGGTACAGTCGACGTTTCAGGCCAAGACCCTTCGTCAGGACTAACTGAAGGAAGAGTTAGTAAGAGATTTGAAAGTGGGAGGGGGAGGGGGAGATCCAAAATGATAGGAGAAGACAGGAGGGGGAGGGATGGAGCCAAGAGCGGGACAGGTGATTGGCAAAAGGGATATGAGAGGATCATGGGACAGGAGGCCCGGGGAGAAAGACGGGGGGGGGAACCAGAGGGTGGGCAAGGGGTATAGTCAGAGGGACAGAGGGAGAAAAAGGAGAGTGAGAGAAAGAATGTGTGTATAAAAATAAATAACAGATGGGGTACGAGGGGGAGGTGGGGCATTAGCGGAAGTTAGAGAAGTCGATGTTCATGCCATCAGGTTGGAGGCTACCCAGACGGAATATAAGGTGTTGTTCCTCCAACCTGAGTGTGGCTTCATCTTTACAGTAGAGGAGGCCGTGGATAGACATGTCAGAATGGGAATGGGATATGGAATTAAAATGCGTGGCCACTGGGAGATCCTGCTTTCTCTGGCGGACAGAGCATAGGTGTTCAGTAAAGCGGTCTCCCAGTCTGCGTCGGGTCTCGCCAATATATAGAAGGCCACATCGGGAGCACCGGACGCAGTATATCACCCCAGCCGACTCACAGGTGAAGTGTCGCCTCACCTGGAAGGACTGTTTGGGGCCCTGAATGGTAGTAAGGGAGGAAGTGTATGGGCATGTGTAGCACTTGTTCCGCTTACAAGGATAAGTGCCAGGAGGGAAATCAGTGGGGAGGGATGAGGGGGATGAATGGACAAGGGAGTCGGGTAGGGAGAGATCCCTGCGGAAAGTGGGGGGGGGGAGGGAAAGATGTGCTTCGTGGTGGGATCCTGTTGGAGGTGGTGGAAGTTATGGAGAATAATATGTTGGACCCGGAGGCTGGTGGGGTGGTAGGTGAGGACCAGGGGAACCCTATTCCTAGTGGGGTGGCGGGAGGACGTCCCAGCCGACTCACAGGGGAAGTGTCGCCTCACCTGGAAGGACTGTTTGGGGCCTTGAATGGTCTCTGACCGCCAGAGAAAGCAGGATCTCCCAGTGGCCTCACATTTTAATTCCACATCCCATTCCCATTCTGACATGTCTATCCACGGCCTCCTCTACTGTAAAGATGAAGCCACACTCAGGTTGGAGGACCAACACCTTAAATTCTGTCTGGGTAGCCTCCAACCTGATGGAATGGACATCGACTTCTCTAACTTCCGCTAATGCCCCACCTCCCCCTCGTACCCCATCTGTTATTTATTTTTATACACACATTCTTTCTCTCACTCTCCTTTTTCTCCCTCCGTCCCTCTGACTATACCCCTTACCCATCCTCTGGTTCCCCCTACCCTTTGTCTTTCTCCCCGGACCTCCCGTCCCATGATCCTCTTGTATCCCTTCTGCCAATCACCTGCCCAGCTCTTGGCTCCATCCCTCCCCCTCCTGTCTTCTCCTATCATTTTGGATCTCCCCCCCCCCACTTTCAAATCTCTTACTAACTCTTCCTTCAGTTAGTCCTGACGAAGGGTCTTGGCCTGAAACATCGACTGTACCTCTTCCTAGAGATGCTGCCTGGCCTGCTACATTCACCAGCAACTTTGATGTGTGTTGTTTGAATTTCCAGCATCTGCAGAATTCCTGTTGTTTGCGTCCATAAACTCCTTCTCTTATGCAGTGTTAGGCTCCTCCCAACTGTTAAATTGAAACATTTCTCAAAGGCTATTGTCAGAATCCATTGGATAGAAAGCTATCTTGCCTGGAGCCTAACTTATATTTGACTCCAGTGTCTCAATCTGCCCTCATTTTGAGTCGTGGAAATTGCCCAGTACCCAATTACTGGCTTCATGAAGGCCTCTGTGTATCCCAAAGATCCTGAGGAAAGTGGCTGTGCCAGATTACCGGATTATCAGAGGAGGCATAGAAACTGGGAAACCAACTTCAACAATATTGTTAGCAAAGGAATATCACTTCCCTGGTGCAAAGATGAAAGGATTTATTTCTGGACTCAGAGATAAGTGATTTAGACAAAGCATGATGCACAATTTATATTTTTACATGATTTGACTGTAAAATAATAATGCAAATTTAATGATGAAGCAAAGTAAGTTTGGCTTGTGATCAAAGTCCCACTGTTAAACTGACTAATTGGTGTCACAGACAAGACCTGATTTTACCTTCTCTGTGCTGCAGAGCATGATTCAAGATCACATTTAAACTCTTAGCTTTATCCTTCATTTGAAGATCTATTGCCTGGTTTCACTAAACACTATCAGACAGACTTCCTTCAGACTCCCTGGTTCACTCAGCTCTCCCCATCCATCCCTCCAATTCCCCAGGCACTTTTCCCTGTGACTGAAGGAGATGCAACACCTGTCTCTATTCCTCCTCCCTACCATCCAGTGCCCTAAACCACGTGAGGCATACACTCACATATATTTCCTCTGTATTGCATCTAGTGTTCCCGATGTGGTCTTCTCTCTATTGGTAAGAATGGATGCAAACTGGGTGACTGCTTTGTTAAGCACCTGCGTCCATCCACTGTGGCCTCCTGGAGCTTCCAGCTGATGGCCATTTTAATTCCCCTCCCTATTCCCACACCAATCTGCTTGCCTCCATTACCTCTATAGCCAGGATGAGGCTAAACAAAACCAGATGAACAGCACCTCATGTTCTGCCTGAATAGTCTACAGTCGGACAGCACGAACATTTCTGGTAAACTACTCCCTCGCCATCCCGTTCCCTTCTCGTCCTGATCTACCACTTTATCCTACACTCACCCAGCACGCTATCACCCTGTTTCTTTCTTTGCCTGCACCCATTCCATGTCTATCACCCGCACACAGGCCCCCATCTGCCCACCACGTCCTTTAATAGATTCCATGCTCCATCTTCCTCTCCTGTCAGAGTCCATTACCTGCAGCCCTTTGTTGCCTCCACCAATCAGCTCCCAGCTTCTGTTGATATTACTGCTCTTCGCTCCTCCATCTGCCTATCACCCAATCTCACCTGGATCCACCTATCACTTGCCAGCTCTTGCTACTTGCTCTTTATACTGGCCGTCTCCCCTCTGTCCTTCAGTCCAGATGGAGGGTCCTGATCTGAGATGACAACTATCCATTTCCCTCCAAAGAACTCTTAACTTCCTCGACATTTTGCTTGTTGATCCATTAGCTCGATAAAGGTCCCACTGTATCTTCCCAGTTTATTCAATGTTCTACAAATCAATCATTAGATTTCCTTTGCTATCTCATTTATTCATTTTGATAATTTCATTTAACCTGATAAGACTAGGAATCAGAGGAAGTGCTTCAGATGTGGCTAATGAGCTCAGGAATGAGGGGATGCTACTTGGTTTTTATAAAAACAGGAAATAGAAACCAGGATTCAACAGAGAAAAAAGCTGCGAGAGAAGTTAAGGTGAAGGTCAGTACGATGACACAGCAGTTAGTGCTGCCACCTCACAGTTCCAAAGATCCAGGTTCAATCCTAGCGTATGGAGTTTACATGTTCTCCTTGTATCTACATGGATTTCTGATGGATGCTAAGGTTTCTTCCCAAATTACAAAAACTTGCTGGTTTGTAGATTAATTGATGACAGTAAATTATGCCTAGTCATAGAGATGAAAGAACACTACAGGCCTTTCAGTCCATCTAGTCTGTTCCAAACTATTAATTTGTAGAGTCCAATCAACCTGCACCTGGACCATAGCCCTCCATATCCTGCCCATCCACGTACATATCCAAATTTCTCTTAAATGTGCACCACGACAACACAGTGGTTAATGCGAAGCTATTGCAGCTCGGGGCATTCCAGAGTTCAGGGCTCAATTCTGGCTCCATCCTGTAAGGAGTCTCTCTCTATATCCTTCCCATGGAATGTGTGGGTTTCCCCAGGTGCTCTGGTTCTCCCCCCGCCCCACAGTCCAATGACGTGACAGGTAAGTTAATGGGTCATTGTAAATGGACCTGTGATAAAGTTAAGGTTAATTGGGGATGTGGAATTGCTGGGATAGCATGGCTCAGAGGGCCAGAAGGGCCTACTCCACGCTATCACTAGGTCAATAAATATAAAAAATGTTGATATTGAATCCACATTCACCTCTTCTGCTGGCAGCTCCTTCTGCACTGTTGCTACCCTCCAAGTGAAGAAATTCCCCCACATGCTCCCCTTAAACATTTCACCTTTCACTTCTTATTGTAGTCTCACCCAGCTTCAGTGGAAAATTCCTGCTTTCATTTACCCTATCTATACCCCTCATAATTTCTACGCCTTTATCAAATCTCCCCTCATTCTCCTACACTCTGGGGAATAAAATCCTAACCTACTCAGCCTTTCCCGATAACTCAGTTCCTCAAGTCCTGGCAACATCTGTGAAAATCTTCACTGTAGTCTTTCAGTTTTGATATCTTTCCTGCATGTAGGTGACCGGAACTGCATACAACACTCCAAACTAGGCCTCACTAACATCTAATACAACTTTAACATAACAACTCCTGGACTCAATATTCTGATTTATGAAGAAAGCTCTCTTTATAACCCTACCTACCTGTGATACCACCTTCAAGGAATAATGGATCTGAATTCCCATATCCCTCTGTTCTACCACACTCTTCAGTGCCCTACCATTCACTGTGCAAGTCCTACACTGGTTTGTCCTCTCAAAGTACAACACCTTACACTTGTCTGCATCAAATTCCATCTGTCAATTTTCAGCCCATTTTTCCAGCTGGTCCAGAACCCACTGCAAGCTTTGATTGTCTTCCTCACTGTCCACGACTCCCCCAACCTTGGTGTCATCTGCAAACTTGCTGATCCCGTTTATCACATTATTATCAAGGTAATTAATATACATGCCTTTCAAAATATTCACTCTCCTTGGAAGTTTTCATGTTTTATTGGTTTACAACATTGAATCACAGTGGACTTAATTTGGCTTTTTTGACACTGATCAACAAAAAAGTCTCTTTTGTGTCAAAGTGAAAACCAATTTCTACAAATCGGTTTAAATTATTAAACACAAAATGATTGATTGCATACTCACTCTCTTCAAGTCAGTATTTAGTAGATGCATCTTTGGCAGCAATTACAGCCTTGAGTCTGTGTGGACAGCTTTGCACATCTGGACACCGCAATTTTTCACCATTCTTCTTCATAAAACTACTCAAGCTCTGTCAGATTGCATGGGGATAGTGAGTGAACAATCCTTTTCAAGGCCAGCCACAAATTCTCAATTGGGTTGAAGTCTGAACTCTGACTTGGCTACTCCAGGACATTAACTTTATTATTTTTAAGCCATTCCTGTGTAGCTTTGGCTTTATGCTTGGGTTCATTGTCTTACTGGAAAACAATTCTTCCCCTAAGTCACAACTCTCTTGCAGACTGCATCAGGTTTTCCTCTAGGATTTCCCTGTATTTTGCTGTAGTCATTTTACCCTCCACCTTCACAAGCCTTCCAGGGCCTGCTGCAGTGAAGCATCCCCAGAGCATGATGCAGCCACCACCATGCTTCACAGTAGGGATGGTGTGCTTTTGGTGATGTGTGTCGTTTGGCCTATGCCAAGCATAACATTTAGCCTAATAGCCAAAAAGCTCAATTTTGGCTTAATCAACCCATAGAACCTTCTTCCAGCTGACTTCAAAGTCTCCCACATGCCTTCTAGCAAACTCTAGCTGAGATTTCATGTGAGTTATTTTTCCCAACAGTGGCTTTCTCTTTGCCACTCTCCCATAAGGCTGCAACTGGTGAAGCACCCAGGCAACAATTGTTGTATACACAGTCTCTTCCATCTCAGTTACTGAAGCTTGTAACTCCTCCAGAATTGTCATAGGTCTCTTGGTGGCCTCCCTCACTAGTCCCCTTCTTGCACAGTCACCCAGTTTTTGAGGACAGCCTGCTCTAGGCAGATTTACAGCTGTGCCATATTCTTGACTTAACTGTATTCCAAGGAATATTCAGTGACTTGGAAATTTTCCTGTAACCATTGCTTGACTTGTGCTTTTATAAAACCTTTTCACAGAGTTGCTTGGAATATTCTTTTGTCTTCATGGTGTAGTTTTTGCTAGGATACTGACTCACCAGCAGTCAGACCTTCCAGATACAGGTGTATTTTTACTACAGTCAATTGAAACACCTTGACTGCACACAGGTGATCTCCATTTAACTAATGATGTGACTTCTAAAACCAAATGGCTACACCAGTGATGATTTGGTGTTTCATATTAAAGGATTGAATATTTATGCAATCAATTATCTTGTGTTTTATATTTGTAATTAATTTATATCACTTTATAGAGACCTTTTTTCACTTTGACACAAGAGTCTTTTTCTGTTGATCAGTGTCAAAAAAGCCAAATTAAATCTATTGTGATTCAATGTTGCAAGACAATAAAACATGAAAACTTCCTGGGGGGGGGGGAGAATGAATACTTTTTATAGGCACTGCAGATGAGAAATAACAACTACACAGCACCACTCTTTGTGGCACACAACTAGTCACAGGCCTCCAGTCAGTGAGCCAACCATCCACTACCACACTCTGTCTTCCTCACGAATCTAATAATGAATCCAGTTTACTACCTCATCTCAAATGTCAAGTGACTGAACCATCTGAATTTTTTTCTACAGTTGCTCATTTGGACACTCCATATGCCACAGATCGTTTGGAGCCAATAGACAATAGACAATAGGTGCAGGAGTAGGCCATTCAGCCCTTTGAACCAGCACCACCATTCACTGTGATCATGGCTGATCATCCACAATCAGTACCCTGTTCCTGCCTTCTCCCCATATCCCTTCACTCCGCTATCTATAAGAGCTCTAACTCTTTTTTGAAAGAATCCAGAGAATTGGCCTTTTGAGCATTCCACAACCACAACCCTCTGTGTGAAAAAACCCTCTGAGCCATTGGATTGTGTTTAGTGAGAGTGTCATTTGAAAAAAAAAGAATGGATAGATGGGACAATCAGTGTGACACAGATTGCTCGGAACTGTTGTGCCTAGTGGGAGTGAGATTTGAAATAAGCGAGTGGGGCCAGTTGACATATTCTGTGTGCTATGGAATTGGGCACTTGGCATTCTTTCATTAAAAAGAAGTTAGGTTTAAGCGGAATGGCCTTTGTTAGAGTGAGCCAGTTTTAGAGTGGGGAGCTTAAGGCTTTGGCTTAAAGAGGCTTCAGCGAGGAGAGGTAGAGGTTGTAGGTAATTGTAAGGAAAACATGAGAAACATGAAAATAGTGCAACTTTCTCCAATGATAGACATTGATTTAGTATGTTCAAAATAAATTTAAATACCATTTGTATGTTTTTGGTTATAATTTACTTAAGAATCAAAGCACATACAACATAAGAACGGAAGGATCCTTCTGAGCCGGTTGATCACTGCCACACTGATGACTGAAATGTCTTGATCTATGCGCTCCATAATCCAAGAACTTTCACACCTGGTGAGCTATCCAGAAGGAAGTTAAGGAATCCCATACTCTGTTTAACCACTCAGAATTGGTTTGTTAACAAAAATAAATTATGATGTGTCTCAAAGAAAAGTTAATGACCTCAGGACACAACCATGAGATCAATATGACTCAGTCCAAATGCAGGTAAAAGCCTCTGCAAGATCTTGCGGCGTTCCACCAGTTACAGCTAATCAGAAAATCACCCACGGTATTTATTCTCACTTGTTGTTTTCAGTCCATTAACCAAAATGTTATTGTGTTAATATATTATCCCTATTTAGATGATCCCTTTTTCTTTATATCAGGCTTTCAAATACCTCCTGAGAATCCAGATATATAACATTGGGTGGCTTGCCCTGATTCACCTGTTAGCTACACCCTCAAAATCTGTACTGGAATTGTCAAAAGTATTTTCCTTGCACAAAACACGCTGAACCATTCTAATTATGCTGTATTTCCCAACATCTGATACTGTGTCATTTAATTAATTTTAACTTTTTCCCATCACTCACTATCAGCTAACTAATTTATGGTTCCATTTACTCCGTCCATTTTTTTTGGGGCAGCAAAGCTAAACACTCTAATACTGAATGAGTGTGTTACCGTGGAGGTGGACAGAAATCTGTCACTGTGTAACACTTGGTTATAGGACAGTTGGGGCAGGGGATTATATAACAGCGGTATAATGGGGTATAATGCCTTCACAGGACAACTATAGGACGGGGCTGATGGGTGTACAAGACTGGAGTACAGTGCTGATGAGTACATTTCTGGAGAGCATTGGTTTTGGGGAACCTGGTGCTGCTAGATTGAAGGTTAAAGTACATTGTTGAGCAGTATTACTATGGTAAGAAAACTGTTTTCCCAATAGATCTTATACTGAAACAATAAACAACCTGTAACATGAACACTCCAGCTAAAAGTATAGTTTCAAATTTTATGTTAATTGAGGGTGAGCTGTAGCCCATTTTAGCATGGTTGCCATGGAAATTGTTGTCAAGCACCCTCCTTTGTGAAATATGCATCATTTCTGGAGGAAGTGTGAACAATACTGTTATCATGCTCTGTTTGAGACTCGTTCCTCAAATAAGATGTGATGGGAAACAAAAAGTCTCATTTTCTTTACCAGTCTGTAAAGACCATTAAACATCTGAGCAGAATTAGGCATTCGACATATCGAGCCTGCTCTGCCATTTGATTATGGCTGATTTTTTTTTGCCTTCTCAACCCCATTCTCTTGTCTTCTCCCCTTAACTTTTCACGCCCTTACTAATCATGAACAGATCAAACTCTGCTTTAAATATACCCAGTGGCTTGGCCTCCACAGCCATTTGTGGCAATGAATTCCACAGATTCACCACTCTATGGCTAAATAAGTTCTTCCTTACCTCTGTTCTAAAGGAACATCCTTCTAGTCTGAGGTTATGTCCTTTGGCCATAGACTCCTCCTCCATGTCCACTCTATACATGCATTTCAATATTCAGTAAGTTTCAATGAGTTCTACCCTTATTCTCTGAACTCTAGTAAGTATAGATCCAGAACCATCAAGCACTCCTCATATGTTAACTCTTTCATTCCTGGGATTATCCTCATAAACAACCTCTGGACCTTCTCCAATGTCAGCACATCTTCACTTAGATATGTGGCCCGAATAATGATGATTTAGTGATATCCATAAAATGTGAGAATCCATCTTTAAAAATCCATTGGCCCCGTACTGAGCAGAATAGTAACATTGGCATTATGCTTCCTTCATCCTTGTTTCATTGGGAAAGGAAATGGTATAAAGAACACAATAATAAAATAAAAACAATAAATGCATGAGATAGCTTATACTGTATACATAGATTTATTTTATGTACATAAAGTGACACTAGTTTCAGGAATGCCTGTACATAAGGTGATTCTGACAGGAAATGATAATGTGGTGGATGGGGGTTGTGGTGGGGTGGGTTATTGGGTGCAGGTGTTGATCAGTCTCCCCTCCCCTCCTCCGACCTTTCAAATCTACTCCTCAGCTTTTTTTCTACATTCGGCCTGAAACATCGACTGTTTACTCTTTTCCATAGATGCTGCCTGGCCTGATGAGTTCCTCCAGCATTTTGTTTGTGTTGCTCGGATTTCCAGCATCTGCAGATTTTCTCTTGTTTGTGTTGATCTGTCTTACTGCTTGGAGATTGTAACTCTTTTTGAGTCTGCTGGGTCTGGTGTGGATGCTACATAGCCTCCTCCCTGATGGGAATGGGACAAACAGTCCATGAGCAGCAGACTGGGTAGATCCTTCAGGATATTGCTTGCATTTTTCTGGCACCTTTCTGTATGTACTATATGTCCTTGATGGCAGGTAGGCTGGTGTCAGTGATGCGCTGGGCAATTTTGACTACCAATTTTAGAGCCTTCCTGTTCGCCACAGTGCATTTTCTGTACCGTGCAGTGATGCAGTTTGTCAGGATGCCCTCTACTGTGCACCTGTAGAAAGATGTGAGTATTGATGTGCAGAATGTAGAGGCATTGGTGAGCTTTCTGACTGTGTAGGTTGTGCAAGATGTTTGCTCCCAGGAGTTTGCATCTGCTCGCAGTTTCCACTGCTGTGCTGCTGATGTAGAGAGGAGTGTGAAAGGTGCTAGCTTTCCTGAAGTTGATAACAATCTTCTTCGTCTTGTAGACAAATGAATCAATTGTTTTAAAGTTATAGTTTGGATATAAAAGGACACAGCCTGTTTCCCAAGGGTTGGGGGTCTAAAACTAGAGGGCACAGGTTTAAGGTGAGGGGGAAAAGATTTGAAAGGGACTTGGGGTGCAACTTTTTCACATATAGGGTGGTGGATGTATGGAATGAGCTACTAGAGGAAGCTATTGAGATGATACAATACATTTAGATAAGTACCTGGATAGGAAAGGTTCAGAGAAAAATGGGCCCAACATAGGCAAGTGGGACTAGCTTGGATGGACAGCTTGGTTGGCATGGACGAGTTGGGCTGAGGGTCTGTTTCTGTGCTGTGTAATTTTTATTTACTTCCTGTTCTTCCGCTGGCATCTGGGGCAGCAATGAAGGTCCTCCATCACTAGCGGTGTTCAGGGCTTCCTTCATCACGCCAGTATCATCCTCTCATTTTTCACCACTGTCAGTCATGCAAGTCCTGGGTAGAGACTCAGGAATACTGTTACACTCAGGTGTAGAAGGATTCTTCATTGCTGTTTCCTTAACAATTTGTTTTACCAGTCAGGATTGTTAGTACTGAGCTGGATGTGCTGTGTAAATCTATAAATTTAATGAGGCCACTGAGATACCTATTTTGTTTTCTTTCTACAGTTTTTTCCCCCATCTGGTCACAAGAGCAGGTTAAGGTTGTTAACAAGACGGCAGTATCAATGGTCAGACTCCTGGATTATGAAAGACAGGGTTAAATTTGAGCCTGCGTTCTAAATCCAGCTCTTCGACCATGGGTGGCATCCCAACAGCACTGAGTCATGTTGTTCAGGAACAAATATGCTTGGAGTTTTTGCTTGTGAGAAGATTGTTGCATCACTGTTACCATGGTAACTGGGAGGCAGCGCAGCCTTCCATAACCACAGAGGCAGGAGAGACTGGTGATTGGATGGAACTGGCATGACGGCATGGTGCAATGTATTGGTACCTCCAGCAGGTGGTGATGGCCACTGTGGTTCCAGATGTGCTGTTTATATTTTCCAGCCTGTAACTAAGACAGGAGTATTTGTGGTTTGTGATCATTTTGTGATGTGTCGGGTATTTCAGGTGCCAGTGTGGGAAAACTGGCCCGAATCTTACCCTGAAAGTGGCAGGTAATATTCTGTGTTACTCTTTGTGGTCTGGCCTCTATGTTTCTGGTGTTCATTGTCTGAGTAAGTCTTTTACTTGTCATCTAATCATGGACTATGTGTCTATGCTGAGGAAGCTGATGATCAAAGCTGTCATTCCACCATGATGTCAGATAGTTTCTAATCGATCATTACACAAGCAAAGACCATGCAGGAACAGTGAGCAACACACAAACTTAACAGACACAGAAAGCTCCAGTGGAGGAAAGGCAGAGGGGATTCCAAATGGAGGACAATTAGATATGAAATAATTATTGAACGCGGCTGTTATTGAAGACAATAATAAACATCAAAAGGATTTTGATTGTTACTCAGAAAGGAATTATGTGAAAATAAATGTTTAATGACCGGGAAATGAAGCTGAAGTGGAAATCTAAATGATCCTCGGAACAGCTTATCCTTGTCATGCTCGGTGGGCTGGGTGCCTTCCTTTGTGCAGTATGATTGCTTGAAAGTAAGGAGCATCATGCTCATCACACAGACAGAGTACTAATTAGTAAATCTTCCTTTACTGCTGCCTGCTTGGATTATAGCTGGTTTATAGAACTTGCCCTTTGTCTAATCACTGACTTGCATAGACGACCCCGCCGATGAGACCGTTTGTGCAGGGCACATCCCATTGAGCTGAGGAAAACAAAACACCTCTCTCCTACCTCCTCACCCCAACATCTCCTACTCCCACCATCGTAATGAAAAACCAGTAAAATCCAAATGATTTTCTCTCAGTTTATTGACTATGACTGGGAATTAAACTGAGAAGTGTATCAGCCATTGTCAATCAGTTTAATTCCCATTCAGGGAGTGTCAGTGGGACTGATTGCCATGAGCAGAAATGGAATTAATCACGGATGGGTACATGATTAATCAAAGCCAGGAATGAGTTAACTATGGATGGTATTGTGATTGTTTACAGTTGGAAGTGAATTAATTAAACACAGTTGGGAATAGAATTAACCAAGGCTGTGATTGGAATAGGAATCACCATGCCACGTACTGGGATTGACTATGTCTGAGAATGGGATGATTATCGCTACTTATGGGTTTGGTTATGGCTGAGAATTGGTTATGACTGGAAACTGAATGATTAATTGTGGTCTTGAATAGGATTGACTATGCTATGAATATGACTTTTAACCGTAACTGGGAATGGCGTATTTTGGTCATACATGGCAATAGGGTTGACCATGACAGTGATGAGCTGATTGGCCAAGCTTTGGAAGGGGCAGTGTGATATGGGTTGGTTTCAGTTCAATGACTGCTGGCTCCTGTGTATAGAAATAGTCAAAATTTGTTTGCACTCAACGTTAAATCATCTGACCTTCAGTTTAATATTTTATGATGTGTCTTATATCTAAAGGTCTCCCACTTTTACTCCACTCCTTGAAATTCCCCACTCTTTCCATTTCAGGCTGTTAATGGCGAGCTGGTCGAATGACAGCCGGGACTGTAGTCATCACTGGAGGAATATTGGCTACGATTATCCTTCTCTGTATAATAATCGTGTTGTGTTATTGCCGCCTGCAGGTCAGTGTCAGAGAAACTTACTAAGCCAAAGTACAGCCATAAGACCATAAGATATAGGAGCAGAATTAGGCCATTCAGCCCATCAAGTCTGCTCAGCCATTCCATCATGGCTGATCCTGGATCCCACTCAACCCCGTACCAATGCCTTCTCGCCATATCCTTTGATGCCCTGACCAGTCAGTAAACTATCAACTTCCGCTTTAAATATACCCATGGACTTGGCCTTCATAGTCCGCGGCAGAGCATTCCACAGATTCATTACTCTCTAGCTAAAATAAATTTCTCCTTACCTCTGTTCTAAAAGGTTGCCATCTTAAAAGTGTTTTTGATTTAGGGTAAATGTCAGGCGAAGTTTACCCTCTGCAAGGAACAGTGTTTATGGGAATGATACACACACTGGAAAATCTGGAACTGTAACTTAAAATGTTTTCCTAAATGTGAGTAAATCCTGCCCCTAAGAATCTTCTCCAGGAATTTCCTACCACTAAGGCTCACTGCTCTCTGATTTCCTTGTCTCCATCGCTGCTCCAACTGATCCACGTAATCAGAGAAGAGTTGCAGCAGTCAAAAGGAAAAAGAATATACTCAATCTCTTCCCTGCACCCCACCTTGTTAAGCATTCAGTGCTCTGTAAATTTTACTGTTTGTGTTTTTATTTAGTATTATTGCTGTAAGCGAGAGGAATGGGATGGAGATGAGGAGGAGCCTGATTTTGCAGTCCACCCACATTTGCCGGCTGCCTACTACAACTACAGCGCTGGAAATGGATTTCACTTTGGCTCTGTAGCTTACCCCCAAGATCACTTCCAGTCCAGACCTTTCTGTTCCAACTGCAAGCCACTCTTCTATGTACATCAGATTGAAGAGATTCGGAATGGGGGTGAGAACATGAGCTACACCTCTGTCAGTGAGGAGGATTTAGAAATGCTGACGAATCCCCAGGAACTGCCCTTAGGCAGGGCCAAGATGGCCAGAGAGATTTTTAGTAGAAGTCGAAGTATCAGCACTGATGTGTAAAGAGGTTTGTTATTTATGGTTTTTCTACCACAGCTGCTTTATAGAACAAAATTAGACCATTAGTTTGTACATTTCATGAGAAAATGGATGGAAACAATGAATGCAACTCCAAAAGTATCAGTAAGATTCTTGCAATCCCAAACAAGAAAGAACCAATTACTCACAGTACAAAAAGAATCATCCGGATATAAAAAAATGTAATTTAAACAAAAAGTTATTGATGTATTTATATATTTATTTTCTAATGAAGGAGATTCATTTGATGAAGTGTGAATTTTGAAACCGATAAATGGACTGGATAAATTGCGGTGATTTTTCTTATTACTTTTGATGGCTGCTAATCTTGTTATATGTTATTCAGTACGTCTGATCTAATTATGTGACAGGAGGTAGAACATGGCTGATGATGTATTTGTGACACTGATTAATTCAACATTGTATAGGAACATCATTGTTCAAGGCACATAAATAAACCAGAAAATTTGTAAATCAGAAGTACATTACCATTCAGCACTTTATCAGTGATAGATTCATAATAAATACACTTGTTCTCTTAGTTTACAATCTCTCTGCAGGAATTTGAAAGAAATTTTGTGGGGGAAATCTGGAAAAGGAGCAGTAATAGCAAGAAGGCATTCTGCAAAATAACAAGAAAATTACTGTCTAGTTCAAATTTAAACTTATTTTTATTTATTTATATGTACACCTGAAATAATTTGGCCACTCAGGGTTCTCTTCACACTAGTGCAAGGAAATTATAGACATTCAGCTGCCTCTGTCAATCTAAGTTTCAGTGCCCAAAGGGGATATTTCCACTGGTGTTGAGTGGTTTTAGTATATATTGCAATAGAAGCTGGAACATTGGAACCTGATGTCTATATGTGTTAAAATGGATTTTTCCACTGAGTCACAGTATACTGCTGTAAGCAATGTGTAAGAAGGTAGGAACTGTGTTCCATGATATTTTATTCAGGAT
Source organism: Mobula hypostoma (assembly GCF_963921235.1). Lineage (NCBI taxonomy): Eukaryota > Metazoa > Chordata > Chondrichthyes > Myliobatiformes > Myliobatidae > Mobula > Mobula hypostoma. The sequence continues at coordinate 29,064,468 of NC_086117.1, forward strand.
ATTAGCTGGACCTGCCACTGCCTAGGCATCATACGTGTGCATGCTGTTCTGCGTCCTCCTCTCAGCTCTTGTGTGTAAATCATGTTGTTGTCTAAATTCCACTATTATATTTGCTTCCATCACACACACAAAACCATGCTGACTATTCCTGATCAGGTCCTGACTATCCAAGTGATGGTAGATCTTGTCCCTCAGGATTCCTTCTAGTAACTTCACTGCAACTGAAGTCAGGATCATAGACCTGTAGTTTCCTTCCTGTCTTTTTTTGAACACTAGTCACCCTCCACTCTTCTGGAACTTTGCCAGTGGCTAATATTGAAGCAACCATCTATACTAGAGCTTCTGTTCTCTGGCTTTCCATAAGGTGTAGGGATGCACTTGGTCAGGCACTGGAGATTTGCCCACTTTAAAGCCCTTCAAGGCTGCAAATACTTTCTTTCTCATGATTCTATGCTCTAAGACTTCACTACCTAGTACTCTCCTTTCTTCAACATCCTTGATAATCTCAGTAAATACAGGAGAAATAGACATTAAAAACCTCAATCATCTCCTGTGGCTCTACACACAAGTGGCCCTGATGGTCTTTAAGAGGCCCTAATCTCTCCATAGACATCCTTTTACTCTTAATTGAATTTAAGAACCTCTTGGGATTATTGTTAAACCTGCCAGTCAAATCCATATCATACCCTCTTTTTGTCGTCCTGATTTCTCTCATAAGCCCGGTCTAAATCTTCTATATTAATTGAGGGATTCATTCCTCCCAACTGCCAAAATGTGATGTATGTTTCCTTTTTTTTCCCCTTACTAGAGCCTCAATACTGTATCTCTCATTAGCCAGGGTTCCCTGAACTTGGTGCTACCCTTCACCCGAACAGGAATATGTTCCCTTGGACTCTTGATATGGCCCTCCAACTTGCTGTTCCTTTTCCTTTAAATAGAGTCTCCTACTTGACTCCAGATGGATCCTGCCTAATGCCTTCAAAGTTGGCCCTGTCCAGCTCAGGACTGTGGACCTAGGGTCATAGAGCACTTCTAGTCCATGCCAAACTATTATTCTGCCTAGACCATCAACCTGTATCTGGAACATAGCCTTCCATACCCCTCCCATCCATGTACTTATCCAAATTTCTCTTAACTGTTGAAATCAAACTTGTACCTGCCTCTTTTGCTGGCAGCTCCATCTTTTCCCTAACTATTTTAAAACTAATAGATTCATGGTCATTGGACCCAAAGTGATCCCCCTCAACTGCCATTTCAATTACTTAGCCCACATTGTTCCCCAAAAGGAGGCCCAGTATCCTCTGGCGCCCATATGTAATGTATGTATGTGCCTGAGGAAGGGAAATGCATTTGTTTGGGAAAAACTCTAATCCTCAAGCAATTGATATGGGCATGCAATATGAAGTGTACGCCATGTGGGACAGCTATCAAGAAGAGAATCTGATGCTTTCAATGATCTCAACAATGTATTGAGGGCACCAAACTTACTATGGGAAGTACACCTATATCTCCAGGAGTTTCTATCCTAGCATTAATCTCCATTACAACCTCCTCTGTTAACTAACTTGGATCTAGGGAACTTGACTACAATGAGATGACCTCTCTCCTCCTTATCTACCAAAGAGTCCAGCTGTGATGAAAAAGAAGGATGACCTCCCTTTTAACTTGTTCTGAACTTAATAAACATGTGAAATTGTGAAAAGAGCATTTATCTTTAAGAGGTGCAGTACTACTTTGATTTGAACTACTGCTAGCCACTTATACAATTGCACCTTGTGGATACGTGCTAAGTATAGTTTGTAATGGGTAGATGCTGAAATCAGGATAACGAGGTGAGAGAATAAATCTTATATGCTTTCTGCACCGAGTTAAGCAGGTTTGGGTAAATGCATTGTAATTCCTGCAAACATTTTCCAAACTTCTCTTCAACATGACCAAGTTGGAACAATGCAATATTCATATTGCCATGAATACCAGGCAATAAGTGATAGAGGAAAGGCAGGAGCGATGATTTTATTTCTGACTTTTGTAGTGTCTTAGTTGAAAGTATTTATTCTGAAATAATAATGACTGCAAGGTGTCTAAAATATCGCAGAAATTTAAAATTTTTACCCTATGGTCAAAGGAGCCATCTTTTACTCTAAGGTTAAGATACTTATGCTCAAACTATTTTTGGCAAAGAGGGTCATTGATTCCTAATAGAAATTATTAACAGCAATTATACTCTACCATCTACAAAAAGCAAGTCTTAATTACTGAAGGTGTGCAGGTTAGAATGTTCTGATTACTTCCATAAAATGTTGCATCAAAGTACATATTACTCGTAATTATAGATGATCAGAATTGCATTAGAGCAAATCTTATTGTTAGCATTTTTGAGCTTAATGAATCAATTCAATACAATAGTGTGCATGTATATAAGGAAGAAGAAAAGAGATAATGGAATTGCCAAGAGTCAACAGGTTCAGATATAGGAACAGAGAGGTTTTCTCATGGCAGAAAAATGAATTAATGAGAATACAGTTGGGTGTTGTCAATGCACATAAAAATTGCTCACTCATGGCAAAAAGGAAAAATTATGCATTTTTCACAATCTCAGGGACACCCCTTGGAAGACAATTTAGTTACTTTAGAAACCAGGTTTAAGTCAACAAAATCTTCACATTAAATTAATAGTTTTGAATTTTGTACAGATTTCTTTAGAACTTCTAGCACTGTAGATTTATGTTATTCTGGTAAAATGTTTGTCATTAAGCAACACAGAAACTTTTCAACTCTGATAATGGAGGATCACTGAAATACCTGAAAATAAACCACTGTGCCGACAGAACGACCTTGGCTTCTACCCTATCAAAGATTTCTCTCCATCCCTCCTTGGAGTTTAAAAAAGTGTTTTCTTACTTTTCCAGTTTTGAAGGATCTTAGACCTGAAATGTAAACTGTCTTTCTCCACAGTCAGTGTCTGATTTGCCAAGTATTTCCAGCATGTGCAGTGTCTATAATGCTTTCAATCAAGAGTGCAGTAATTTGGTTTGAGATTCGGAAAGTTTATACCAACGAATTTTCTAAAGGACAAAAATGAGGGCACTGATTTACAAGGCAATGGAGATATGGATAAAGTTTCATTAGTAGAGAAACTGAAAGTGGGTAAGGCTGGTTGGACAATAAAGACAAAGAATACGATCTTGATAATTGTCTTGTAAGGGAATGGGAAGTTTGTGGCTGCACATCATAACAAGCTGTGCAAACAGCACATGAAGTTGATTGAATGGGATGGAGGTGGAGTGGGGCCATGTAAACTGAATAGATCTTTTGCATTTTTGATGTCGGGGAAGCAATACTTACTGACAGAATCAACCTGGAGCCAAGGGTGGAGAAGAAGCAGAGTTTGGTCAGCAGGTCAGGCAGCATTTACGGAAATGATTAGATAGTTGACGTTTTGGGCTGAGACTCTTCCTCAGGACTAAAAAAAGATCTCGGCCCAAAATGTCGACTGTTTATTCATTTCCACAGATGCTGCCTGACCTGCTAAGTTCTTCCAGCATTTTATGTGTGTTGCTTTGGATCTCCAGCATCTGAAGCCTTTGTGTTTGGAGTTTGGTTTTGTCAACATGTTTCTTTGGCTGGATTTGAATGTGACTTCTGTTCAAAATGTATGCAGGCCAAACATTATTTCAATCCAATTGGACTATTTACCAATTCCTGGCCCAATTTTCAGATTTCCAGGAATCTTCATAAATTCAAAGACTGTGATTCTATCTCAGGGATAGGTGACTTTTAGTGGATATTATATATCTGTTTCTGGATACTGTTAAATCAGTTCAAAACAGAGAGATATCCATACCTCATCTCTGAATTATAATAGAAATTGTAGGAAATGAATGATAAAACACTTAATAGACAAAACATTTTATTTTATTATTACATTTCATGATGTACTGGTTTTAAAATATATACACTGTACATACAATATCGCAATTTTCTTTTTTCCAGTTTCCCTAACTCCAAGTGGCCCGGATAAATATTTTGCACTGGGTTAAAACTTAAGTCTTTAACAGTGTCTCTGATTCATAAAATGCATCTGGGAAAAAAGGAAATCACTTCGTCATTAATAATAATTATAAAATTACAGATTACAAGTTATTAAATATAAGCATACTTGCAACAGTCAGCCTGGGTTTTCTGGCACAGGAATACGAGTTAAAACAGTAAAAGAATATTATTTTCTTTATAAAAAGATGTCTGCACAATATCAGTAATAAGAAAATGAAAATGAAACAACTGGGAACTTTCAGGTGATAAATCAAGATATATTTTGTTACCTATAATCACAAGGAGGAAGGGGACACCTTGGAATATTTACTTTTGCATGCATGTTGACAGCAAAATATTTTCTAGATGATTTTTACTGCCATAATCTATACCTCACATGACAATCTGTACCTGGCAGTTATACTGGGTTCCTTATAAAAAGTAGTTTGTAGGTTTTAGAACATTTCATCTGTGAAAAGTAAGAGGAACTAAATAAATAGGTATCCGTTAGTCTCGTGAGACCATGGATTTGCGCCTTGGAAGGTTTCCAGGGCGCAGGCCTGGGCAAGGTTGTATGGAAGACAGGCAGTTGCCCATGCTACAAGTCTCCCCTCTCCATGCCACCGATGTTGTCCAAGGGAAGGGCACTAAGGCCGATACAGCTTGGCACTGGTGTCGTCGCAGAGCAATGTGTGGTTAAGTGCCTTGCTCAAGGACACACACGCTGCCTCAGCTGAGGCTCAAACTAGCGACCTTCAAATCACTAGACCAACGCCTTAACCACTTGGCCACGTGCCAACGTAAATATTATTACTAAAGATCGTAAAACAGGTGTGGTAGCTGGACAAACAAGTTCATTCTATTTTTGATTGAAAGTTATACAATATCAGGGGTGAGAGTTCTGAGAACAGCATCAGCAGTTTCACGAGTTGCTGCAATGTTAAGTGCTGCTACAACACAGATATTTATGGTACTGCCTCGAATCTAAAACTCACTGACAACAGTGGATACAAAAAGGATTCCAGAAAGAAGCAGAAACCTAAGTATTGAATTAACAGTAATCCCAAAGACTGAATGTTACAGGTGGTATAGGGAAAAGTTGACAAAAGCTGAGGGGCTGAACTGACTGAGGCAAAGGCAATGCATTGAGGATAGGAGTACTTTATTGATCGGCACCTCTGATACTGGATGCCTTGTCTGTCCTTTTGGGAGCTATGCTCCATTACTATGTGAAAAATATTTGTAATCAGCGTATTAAAGACACATACTGTATGAAAATATCAAGGTTAAAACATTATCTATTCTATCATTTAGCATGTAATACAGAATCACATTAAATTAATAAGGAATTATCATTGTGCTAGCTCATCTTGCATGATAACTTGCAGAGCTAATACCATTGTTCCACAACCATGTCTTGGTGTTCAATAGCACGAGTTGGAATGGCTTTGTATTATAATAATTTATAAGATACTGTGAATGGATAATGCTAGCTTTATCATTTTACTGATACGTAGATATATATGGTGGTGTGGACTTTGGGGACTACCTGCTTTATGTATCCAGGAAACCTGACAGTTTCACAGAGTTCTTGTGCAGCTTGATGGCATTGCAATAATCAAGTAAGGGCTCCTGATAGAAAAAGAACACTAAATCCTTGTAATATAACTAATTTCACCAGACACATCATTCTTTTGTTCACATGTTGAAAGATACAATTATTCTGGCGTCTGTACTATGAATTAGCAGTTCTACAAGACCTGCAGCATGCCTTACTGTAATACCAGTGAGAGCACAGATTGACTTTTATTGCCAGCACACAGTTAGTCCCAAGTTGATCTTGACAACTGTCATCTGTGGAACAATAATTGTGATAGTCAGTATCTTAAGGAGCTGTCAACTTGTCTTAAGTGAAATAAAAATTATACAGTTTTAATCCTTGTGCTGGTGTGTTGAAATCCGATCTTTTGGTCATCAACCTGAAGGGTCAAATTCAGAGCCCAGTTCTGAGACTAAGATTGCACAAACTGCCAGTCAAGATGCTGATGGATTCACAATACTGAACAGAAATAACACAGGAAACAACAAGATCACTAAAGATGGTTTAGTCATATTTTTGGTGGCATGCAACAACACAACAACTCAAGGTTATTTTGATGACACCACTCTCCCCCAGGCCTAAGCATTAACCAGTACAAGAGCACCATTACCTTCAAATTCCCCTCCAAGAGACACAGCAATGTGACTAAAACAAAATTCACTATAGCTCGATCTATTGGGTTATTTTCGAGCAAAATACACAAAATGCTGAAGGAACATTGACTGTTTATTCCTCTCCTTAAATGCCGCCCACCCTGCTGAGTTCTTTCAGTATTTTGTGTGTGTTGCTCTGGACTTCCAACATCTGCAGAATCTCCTGTGTTTATGGGTTAATCTCAAACAGTTTACATGACATCCCTGTAGAACTATTTTAAAACTCAGGAACTATAGGCATAATCTGCTATCAGCTTCTCAGAAATTAAAGATGTACAATTCAAGTGACTCTGTTATTGCGGACAATTTGAGAATAAATTAAGACAAGCATTTTGCATTGCTATACAATAAAGGGCTGTAGATAATGAAAGTTACTGTCATGAAGTCACATTGTGAATAAGACGATATGTAGGAATGAGAATTGAAAAGCAGACTGCCACACCAATGTATATTCCCAAATTCAGCTGGTGTGTGAGTACGAGTCTAGTTTGAGGTAATTATTATAAATGTTCTTCTGGGTGTAAGAGGTCAGGAGAATGTTTCCCTATAGTGCTATGGACTGGACAAGTTGCTGATACCCGTTGCATTGAAGGTACAAGTGAGCATGTGGATAAATACATGGCTGTAGTGTGGACATGAACACTGCACTGAGCTTGTTGATCTGATGCTATTGCTATTAGCAGCCCATATCTCGGCCTGGTACTGAGGGAATGCTGCATAACATTGGCACATTTGGGGGCATGATGAATTAACAGGTCCCCAGTAGTTCTATCCCCCAGCTTTTCCCAATTTGCAATGGTGCATCTTACCTCCAACGGGCTCCCCACTGTAATGGAGCAAATCTACAGGACATCTAAGAAACTGTTTAACCTGTGTTACCTCCTCTTCAGAATCAGTCATTTGAATTTCAGTCACTGAGCTACAGTACACAGATAATACTCACATATGCTTGTTTTCGACTTTGAAGTCAGGTTTTAAATGTAAACATACAATACAAATTAATTGTTAAATGTGTCAAAAGCACAGCACAATAGAATTTACTGTATGCACTATTACCTGGGGGCTGGGTAGGACAGGGCTGGAGATCACAGCTTTGTTGTGCAACTGGTTTCAAAAGAGGATCACATCCTCGGACAATTTCTTTTCCCTGATAACATTTTACATCACGCATTCTAATTCCAACACCGCAGGTTTTAGTGCACTGTGGAAAAGTGACAAAATATATTGTTAAATAAATGAGTGCAGCAAGAAATCTAAAATCAAAGTTTATGACATATTTTAGATACCTATGTACCTACGTTATTTAGCAAGTAATTAAGAACATGAAAAATAAGAAATGTAGTCAACTAATTTTGACAAAACGCTGAACCAAATCAATATAAAGGACTCAAGATCCTAGTGGGGAAATAGCTTACAAATCTCCTGAAAGTAGTGATAGAACACAAGAACATAAGAAAGCAGGAGAAGGAGAAAGAGAGGACCACTTGGCCCCTCAAGGCTGCCTCAGCATTCAATATAAGTGTAGCTCATGCCTCATCTCCTCTGTCAATTCCTCAGAGCTCTCAATTCCCTGATCTATCAGAAATGTTCTACTTTCTCTAGAAATCCTCAGTGATTTAGCCACAGACCTCTAGATAACAAAATTCCAGAAATTAACCACCTTCTATAAGAATTTCCTATTTACTTCAGTTTTAAAAGATCTCCTTAATCTTCTATGTCCATTAGTAGAAACAGAACATAGAATGACAAAAGAGAGCATTACCTATCTCAGAATATTAAATGTTTCAATAAGATTAGCCCTCTTCAAAACCCAATGATAACTTTTCAGCTGCTCATGATGGGAATGCTACAAGAATTTACAAATGAGAATAGTAAGGAGCAGAAGCAGATGGAGGATGTTGAAATATTAGTGAACTAAGAAAAGTAAAAGTTATAAAAAGAGGACTAAAAACAGTTTAGATGTTCAGGACCAGATAACTTCCGTTCTAAGGTATTAAAGGAACCGATCGGGAAATGTGCTAGAAAATTGTCCCTTCAGACTGGAAAATTTCAGCCTCTGATCTGGGCCGACATTTATGTGCCGGGTGGCACCTAATTAATTAGCATATTTATTTTGGCTTTTTTCTTAAAGATGTGCTGAGTGCGTCCTGGCTACCGCTGCATTCTCTGCGGCAATGTATCGGTCTGCGGCCCGGGGGTTGGGGTGGTGGGACACGGGGGTGTCATCTCATCGTTGTCTGTTTCCATCAGGGCAGGCGGGTCATCTTCTATGTTTGCCTGCCTCAATATCGAAGGTTGAGGTTTGTCATCTGCTGTGGCTGATGTGGAAGGCTTGAAAGATGACAATATGCTTGACTGCTTAGCCTTGCGCATTTTTCTATCATACAGTTCTTTGTAAGCACTCAAACCATCCTGAAAATATGCCCTAAACCGACGTACCCTTTCAAAATTAAAGTCATACTTTTCTGTAATAATTGCAGTGAAAATCTTACGCAGTTCCTTCACGTTCAGTTCCTGGACGACTTCACTTTCGGTCCATTCACTACTGCATTCGGTTTCGATTGTTATCCTTTCCTCTTCCAATTGTATCAGCTCTTCATCTGTCAGTTCTTGGTCATGGGATGCCAAAACCTCTTCAACATCATCTTCGTCAACTTCCACAACTCAAACTCATTTTGTCCTTGCTTTGTTTACCACGATCGAAACGCTTAATTATGTTTAGTTTTACGCTAAGTGTAACATCCTTAGCTCTTTAGGCTTTTCCGATACCTTAGAACTCATCTTGCTAACG